>NC_080441.1:5014415-5322042 GCF_028018845.1 Melospiza georgiana
GGCAAAAAGAACAATTTCCAGGCACTTTAATAGTCATTAGGAACCTGATTTCTCAAAGCAGGGGCAAATTTACTTACTGAGGCGCTCAGGTTAATGTCAGGAATTATTATTAATGTAATTATCCTCTGTCACAATGCATCAGCAGCAACACTGAGGTTCTAATTAGTCAAAGTGTTGTGTAAAACCAGAGATCCTGGGATGAAGGGAAGGAAACTCCCTGCATGTGACCACAGCACCTGGATGAAGCCAAGCACAAGTGAGTACTGAGCTGCTTAATTAGAAAAGAGGCCGGAAAATCACTTTATTCCTTGGAAACTGCTGCTGTTTGCAACGGAGGATGATCAGTTTACATGGGAAGAGAGTGATAGGATAGGGGGATGGTTTTAAAAGGAAGGGAGGTTTAGATGAAATTAGAGAGAAATTCCTCCCTGTGAGGGTGCTGAGGACCTGGCACAGATTCCAGAGCAGCTGTGGCTGCCCCTGGATCCCTGGAAGTGTCCAAGGCCAGGCTGAACAGGGCTTGGAGCAGCCTGGGACAGTGGAAGTGGAACTGGAAGCAGATGATCTTTAAGGTCCCTTCCAACCAAGCCATGCTGGGATTCTGTGATCCCTGGATGCAGATCCCTCACTGGCACCCCCAATCCCAGCTCCCCTGCTGCCCTCTGCCAAAGAATTCCCTTTGTGAAACTCCTTCCACACAAATACCCCAAAGCATCTCAGGTGTTCCACATTCAGGGGTTTCTTGTCCTAAAGTCTGCATGTGGGCCAATGGGAGCTGCACAAACATCACCACCATGGCAATGAAATGCAAAAGAGGGTGTTTTTTCCACACTTCATCAATATTTTAATTTACTGAGATTCTCTCCTAGTGATTTTTCTGAAGTTTTTTTGCTTGTGGATTTTAAAATGTTACCATAAACTGCAATAGACCCTGAATCCCATCTGATTTAAGATCTCTGCCAGGAAAAAGGATGAAGAAAAGCAGTTTTCAAGGTGTTTTCTTTTACATACACTGGCTAGAGAAGCACAGAATAAGATGGATCAGACCCAGTCAAGTCTTGTGATATATCATTCTTATTATAAGGTTAAAAAAATATTTCTCTGACTCAACTTCTAACTTGTCCTTGAGTGGTCACCTTCACCTGCTAAAGCAGTCACAATGTGGAAAAATGTTTGGATACTGAAACATAATATTGTTAGATTTTATCATTTATTTTCCTATTGAAATTAGAGGCTCTAATTTTCTTTTTGAAGCAAGCAGCTCTGAGTTTGGGCTGACAATGATGCTAAAATGTTTCATTAACCACCTCTTAGCTCTCCACTCTGCATGAGCTTGATCAAAAAAATCCAAGCAGATCTGGCTTTACATCTGAATGAAGCAAATCTGCCATGCTAATGACATCTTTCATGTTCCCCACAACTTTCATAGAAACAGATTCTTGCAGTCTAGAGAACAGTCTCATCAAATTTAGCTCATATTTTACTGATAAACTGTTTAGATTCTCTTTTTATATATTCCATAATGTTGATTCAGTGTGTTTTCAAAGGGTTTGCCATGTGCTGGCATTTTGAGGCAGGATACAGCTGAAATAGGTTTTGTGCAGCTGTGGCAGCTCCATCCTCTTCCCTTGGCTTCTATCTGCTCCCATGTTTTTCTGTTTACAATAAAGGTTGGGAATTGAAGCGTATTTAAATGCTCCAATTTTTTTTACTTTGCACTTGAAATCAGCTGTGCAGGGACCTCTCAGAGATCACAGAACTCAAGAGTGAGGGAGGTTGGAAAAGCCCTCCAAGACCACTGAGTCCAACCAGTGCCCATCCCCACCTTGTTACCAGCCCAGAGCTCTGAGTGCCACCTCCTTGGACACCTCAAGGGATGGGGACTCCAAACCTCCCTGGGAAGCCCCTGCCAAGGCCTGGCCACCCCTTCCACGAAGGAATTCCTGCTGCTGTCCAACCTGCACCTCCCCTGGCATGCCTTGAGGCTGTTTCCCCTCATTCTGTCCCTTGTTCCCTGGGAGAAGAGGCTGGAAAAGAGATGTAGCAAAATATCTTGGGAGCTGCTGTGGTGGTCTTGTTTTGGAGGATCACTCCAGAACCACCCACAGAAATTCTGCCATTCCTCTCACCTCTGCACTGGTTTTCCTGTTTACACATTACACACATCACTATAAATGCCCATGATCTCTTGCTAAAGCTTTATTTTAATTCAAAGATCCATTTCTCTATTAAGCTGGACATTTGGAAGTATTTTGCTCACTTACTTTAGAACTGCAGCTGGCATAAGTTCCAAAGGCAGGAATGTCAAATGTGGAGAGACTTCCAGTCGTAATTTAAACCCAGATGAGACAAGGAGAAGCAGTAAAACATCTGGGAAACCTAAATGGGGACATATTTAAACTGGTTTGACAGTGCTTTCCATGAGTTTTCCCTTCCATTACTGTTAATGCAGTGGTGAAGGCAGTGTTTATTTATCCTGTTATCAAGAGATAACGCATGAGTTGCCATCAGTTTTCAGTCCAGTTCCCATCGAGTTTCCCTGGGATAACAAATGATGGCTCAGCTCTCCCCTGGCAGATAAGGCTGCAAGGTGGGCAAAATGCAAAGCTGTGGGCTTGGGCTGTGCCACAGAATGGCACCTTCGAGGGCACAAAAAGTAAACACAGGATGAGGCTTGATCCACAAAAATGTGTCCTGCTTTTCCCACCCAACAAAAGGAACTTGGATAATGGCTTTAAGGGAAAGAGGGCAGGGTTAGATGGGATATGGGGAAGAAATTCTTTCCTTTAAGGGTGGGCAGGCCCTGGCACAGAGAAGCTGTGGGTGCCCCCTGGATCCCTGGAAGTCTCCAAGACCAGTTGGACAGGGCTTGGAGCATCCCAGACGGGGATGTTTCCCTGCCCATGGAACAAGATGGGATGTAAGGTCCCTCCCAACCCAAACCATGCTGGGATTCTATTTCTACTGGAATATTACAGGATATTGGCTCGATGAGCTGGGAGTTCTCAGGAGGCACAAACTGAGGAGTTTAACTTGGGCACCCAGTATGAAATAATAATCCATATTCCGTCATGCTGGATATTTGGGGGTTTTTGGATGTCCCATTTTTCCATCATGACTCATGGTACACTCATTCTTAGCCAGATGGGGATCCCCTCACAGGGCAACATTTTCAAGGGCCTATTTATCATGACTTGATATCAGTTCCCACAACACATGAGGCTCCTTCTCACAGGGCCTCCAGTCCAAACCAACCAAACCCTTTAAAAACCATGAGGTCAGTACCTCAATTGCCATAAAACACTTCAATAACTTTTTAAAAATAGCTGCTATTTTCAATATTTAGTCTGTTCTGGACTGTGGTCATCCCTGGAAAGTTCCTGCTTTAGGAAAAGCTTATTTGTACTACCAAAAACATATTTATGGACTGAATCCTGAATAACATTCCCAGCAAGAATGCAAAATCCCACGGACTCACCGTGGCAGGACGACTGGGAGCGTGTATTCCAGCAGAGTTAATAGGATGAGTCACTGAATCATTTGGTAGAAATATGAATTGTCATCTTGTCGCTGACAGAAACACAAAGCTCCCCGGGAGAGCTGCAGGAAATAAAACCCAACAAACAATCACATTCATTTGGAGATCAATGTTAACCACCGGTCACCTGCTGGACATAATAAATGATGCATTGCAGCCTGGCAGTCCTGCAGGGGTAACAACAGACTTTGAAGTGGGGAATGGAAAGGGAAAAGTAGTGGGAAAAGCACCAAAGGCTTTATAAAGACTCTGGGTTTCAGGTCATGCTTAATCCTCTGCAAGGATATTAACAAACCTGCCATTTTCCCTACAGGGTTTGAGTGGGAATTTAATATTATTAATAGACATGCAAATTAGCAGGGATGTAGTAGAGTCATATAAAATTTAGAATGAATAATAATTCAGAGCAGAATGAAGTATTATGAATTGTGTAGTGGCTTTAGATTCTTTCTATCAGAGTGTGCAGCTGACAGGAAGCTCTGCTTGTTGGTTCATTTAGAGTAAGCCCAGGGTCCTGTTGCTGGAATTTCCATGCTCATGCCATGTGCTGGAATGAAGTATTTCTGTAAATATTCACCTGCTATCATAAAGGCACTCCTTTACATTTGTTTCTCATTTCAAACATGTGCTGACAGTCAGTATTCTCAGGCAAGACCTCCCATTCCAGCACCCCATCCTGCCAAGCTCACAACATCCACTCAAGTTCCCTGACTATCCCAAGCAGGACCTGTCCACTCTATGGTTTGCTATTCACAGAAATTTACTCCTTGTTGAGTTGTGTTCCACAATCAGCTTTTTTGCTCAAATTACACATGGTTCTTAGTAAAGATAATATTTAAAGTATGATTTAAGTGTAAATATCTACATAATCTGCTGGAAAAGCTGAAATTATAGCCCAAGGAGGTATGGACTGCATTATTCCTTTATTAGGAATAAAATGGATTTTTCCTCCCTGCTACAGCAGGCAGATTTTTATCCCTGAAAATGCCATTTTAGTGCTGCCAGAAGCACAGCACTTGCTTTGCTCACCCTGTGAGGACCTGTCTGTTGTGCCAGGGCCTGTCTGCAGCTTTCATTTGCTTTCCAACTCCTGATGGGCCACTAATTAGCTGAATGCATGTTCCTGACCTGCTCCCAAATCCGTGCACTGACGGCTCACGTTGGCAGCTCAATAAAGGGTTAAGTCTGGCAAGGGCTGAGCTCAGCTCTGAGCCTGGCAGTGAGCAGCCAGTCAGGCCTTGATGGCAAAGGAAGAGTTCTGGGCTGCTTAGATAAAAGGATCTCAGCATGTGGAGTCTGGAAAAGTCAGACAAATCAGTCACTTTGCGAAAAAAAAAAAAAAATAAAATACAAACTTCTTTTTAATGCTGAAATATTGTTATTTCTTTCTGTGCAAGGATGGAAGGTTTAATGGATATATGATATCCACTAATGGATATATCACCCTGATAGAACAGATTAACACTGGAGCAGAATTTATGGCTTCCCCTGGTGATATTTAGGGGAAGAAGAGAGACCTTTATAGCACTTTTTTTTTGGTAGAAGAGGCATTATTATATAATATGTTCATAGAAGCAGCAGCTGAGATTGATGAGCTGCTTTGCCTACTGGGACATTATTCCCAACAGCTGCCTTTTATTGGCTCAGTCACCACAGGAAAAAGCATCATTTCCTTACTCTACGCTCAGGGTTCCCAGGATTTTTTTCAGCTGAAGGAAAAACAAAAATAAAAATGATGATGTCAACAATTACCCTGTGTTTTAAAGAGACCATTTCCCTGTTCCTGAACTGGGGATGTGAATTATGGCAACATGCACCAACACAGCCATTCCCAAGAATTTTCCCCTGGTGCCTAAGGAGCACAGGAGTATCCTGAGATGCAGCAGGGTCTGGGTGATGATGTGGGGCTCTGTGCCCTGGATTTCCCTCTGTGCCACAATTTCCCAGCTGGTCACTCCTTTGGGTGTCCCCACTCCCAGGTCTCACCCTCAGGAATATCCACCCTCAAACCTTCCAGGTGGATCTTAAATCTTTGATGGATGTGGAGCTGCTCAGCACCTCATGAGCTCTCCCAGGGCATTTCCAGGTGATGCTCCCTGAGCTGGCAGGAACAAGAGCCAAGGGTCCCAGAGATTCCTTCCTCCCCCTGTGTGCTGCAGCTTCCCCTGACTGCTCTGCTCAGCTCCTCAGACTAATCCCAAAATCTATTTACTCACTCGAGATCCCAGTGACTCAATCCAAAGCTCGCTTATCAAAAACTCTCATTATTATGACTAAACTGCAGCAAAAGCAGGCAAGGTAAAAATTGAAACAATCCTTCTCTTTCCATCTATTAACCATCTTCATAATCATCTCTCCTCTTCAAATGCCAGAGGAAGAGGGATGAGTGATGCCATGTGCCTCTGCAGCCCTAAAGCTGGGCTGCTTTCAGGGTAAAAAGGGCATTTACAAAGTCAAGGCTCTCCTCAGGAACTCTCCAGAACCATCTTCCCCTCATCTACACCAAAGGACAACTATCAAATATCCCCATGGTCACTGAACCATGAGAGGATTCTCCTGGATCACCCTTCTGTCTGTTTTCAGAGGGCTCCAACCCAACCACATCCACGAAATGGATTTCTCTTTTTTGGCTGATCACAGCCCAAAACCCCTTGCTGGAAGCTGGATTTAGTTCCTCCAGTCCATGCAGAGTGGGGGTTCTCCTCCAAACCAACACTGAGCCATTGGGGTGTGGAGGGTGGGTTCTGATTGCTCACCCAGAGTGGATCTGGAGTTTTCCCTGGGAGGAGCCCCAAAAATGAAAGAAATGCACCCTGAAGGCCTCTCTGCCTCACCCCTGCTCTGCTCTGCACAGGCTACAGAAGTGTTTCTGTTGAGCAATTATTCTGTTCCACTCCAGGAGTATTTTCATTTCATGGCAGGAGCTGTGAGCTCCAGGCCCAGGTTCAGGTTGGTTTGTGAAGCAGTTTAGGATCCCTCCAAATAAAGGCTCTTCCCTATTGCTACAGCAAGGGGGGAGTTTAAATTCAATTGGGAAAACTTCTGTATCCTGGAGCAGGCTGGGCTGGCACCTCCACAGGACTGTGTCTCACAGGCTACTCAGAGATTACTGTGTCTTCCATTATTTAATTATGTTGCTATTTGTGTTTACAATGTTCATATAGAATTCATATTTTTATGAATTAATTTCCATACTTATATTAAAAAGTTACTCTCTGAATACAAAACACAGCAGTGGGATTTCATTTTAATGTCATTTTCCCAATTTTATGAGTTACACTGTAAAACTGGGGGAAAAGAAATGAATTATTCATTATCTTTAAAGTATTTGCTGCACAGGAGTTTATGTTTAATTTTGCATCAGTAACAGCCAAGATTTCCACAGAAAATAGTTTTTTGATAAGTGAACTGTTTTCTAGTTTGCAGTTGAAAAATCTGCAGAACTCTGGGCAAACTACGACAGGCAAAAGGATTCTGGCTGCAGCAGCAGAGCAGGGAACTGCTCCTCTTTTGTGGTGAAGGCAGCACGAAATCTCTGTTGACATTATTACTAAAAGGCAGAGAGGAGATAAAGTGATGATTAAACCCAAGAAAAAGGCCCAGGCCCTGCAGCACAGCTGTGCATTCGTGACTTTTCCATCACTATCAATAATTCATAATGACCATCATGCACCTGACGACACCAAGTTGGGGAGAAAGACTGAGGCAAGCTTTCACCAAATGTGCAAAAACATCCAACCTGACATCGGATGTCAGGGCAACAGGACCTGCTGGATAAGCAAAGATCCAGCAGAAAGGGTAATGGAGAAGAAAATCAGCTGATGTGGACATAAATCAACATCTGCTGTACCCGTTCGTGGCATTTTATGGAGGAAAACTCCCCTTTTGGTGGTACATGCTGAAAGAAAGTTTTTAGAGCTTCTAAAATATTTTTTTCTAGAAAAGAACTGAAATGGGAGCAATTCTGCAACATGAAGGAACCACGCTCAGTATTATGCTCAAGTTTTGCAGCTGGATTCTCCTTCGCTGTACCACACTAACTCAGCATGGCCATAGGCAATGGCACACTGCTGATTCCCTGGGGCATCTTCGATTCTCTGCTGACGCTTTGAATAATTATTTTTGCGTGAAGATCATGGTGGCAAAGGCAAAAAGCCAGCCTGCAATTCCCAAAATATTTGTATTTTTTTAACGTTTGAATCCAAATGGCATAAATTCATGGAATCATTGAATGGTCTGGCTTGGGAGGGACCTTTAATCTCATCCAGTTCCATCTCCTGCCATGGGCAGGGACACCTTCCACCATCCCAGGGTGCTCCAAGCCCTGTCCAACGTGGCCTTGGGCACTTCCAGGGATCCAGGGGCAGCCACAGCTTCTCTGGGAACCTGTGCCAGGCCCTCAGCACCCTCACAGGGAAGAATTCCTTCCATATACTGAAGTCAAATCTGCCATCTTTCAGTTTGAAATTATTACTTCCCATCTCACCACTACAGCTCCTGATGAAGGATTGACTGAATAATAACTCAGTTCAGGAGGAATTGCTCTGGTGTAAATGGGAGAAGACTTGGCCTCATCTGTTCATGGCTGAGCATCTGAGTTCTGCAACGTAAACTCTGGGTTGGCTTCCACTCTCCATGGACCACCCCTCACTCCATGTTACCCATCCTTTGATGGTGAAATTTGGCTTGGAATTTGCCTCCAATCCTCTAACTGTTCATTGCCTTCCATCCATTAAAACCACTGGGCTAAACATAGACACATAAGAGATATATGACATGGAAGACATGTATATGACATGGGAGACATAACTACATATAAAATCCATTACAAATGTCTATCCCCACATGCAGAGACCATCAAGGTACTGAGAACTCAACAAACACCGTCAACAACCTCAGGAGGACCCACCAAGGGCTTCACAACACCAATGAGAGAGGCAAAACAGAGCAAAAGGTAGCGAGATTCCCCCCTGCTGGGGCCAAGCACGGGTGGCCCAGCCCAAACCCCTCCTGCAGTCTGCTCATCAGAGCCCAGAACCACGAAACCACTCTGGATTAGGAGTGTTTTGAAACATGGGAAGAATTTAATTCCTTCAAGCACTGTTAATTAATGAATTAATTTCCACTGCCAGCCTAAATGCTGCTTAATTGACTCTCCAAAATAACTCAGTCTCAATGTGATCTTTCAAGAAACTTGGTCTACATCTGTCTCCCTGATTTACGGTTGATTCATAAATTATGGGACTCTATTGCATCAGCAGTTACTCCTGAGCTTGAGCAGGAGCTCAAGCCCTGATCTTGCAGGGCAGGAATTTAGGGTCAGGCTTTTGCTCACAAGGGTCACTGTGTGTCTGTGTCACAGCTGAATCATCCCAGAGCACACAGCCCTGTGTGTCTGGTGCCTAATGAGGCAACAAAACTAAATTTACTGTAAAGTTATGCCTGGGATGCACAACTGGGCAGGGATGGTGTGCAAGCAGCACTGCCCTGAGGTCAGAGGTCTGCAGCACTGCAAATTAAAGGAATTATTGGTGCTCCCTTTGAACTGAGCTGTGGGAATGCCAGAGGGATAAGACACAAGGAATAGAAGGGATAATGCAGACAGCTATTCTCCCTCCACACAGCAAGCCCGTATTCCCAATTCCTGGATGCTGCAGGCACAGCACATGGAGGATGAAAGGGCACAGGATTGTTTTTAACATTTCTGAATGGGACAGACACATCACATGTGCCTCTAGAGCTTTAGGAGAAGTCAGGAGCAGGAAGCATGGGAGAGTCCCTGCTCTGGAGTCACTGTCATTTATTATTCATCCCTCGGCCTTTAGCGGAGAATTCGGCACATCCCCATTCATTCCCACCTGGCTGCTTTTCATGGGAGCCACGAACAGGCTGTTACTCTCAAGGCAGCACACGGAGCACAACGTGTGAGCCTGCAGAGCCCAGCCTCCTCTTTCCGAGGGAACAATTAATGCTATTACAGATTTGCAGCGGCTCAAAGATGTGTCAGAGATGCCTGTGGGAGAAGGCAGGGAGCACACGAGAGTGATTCCTGGCTGAGAAGACACACAATTCCAGCCCCGAGTTGCTGGAAAGCAGTTTTGCTTTGCATGCAGGCACTTCCGAATAGTTCAGGGCACAGAATCGCAGCTTGCTGCCACTGTCACTTCACTGTCACTGTCACCTCCAGGCTGTGACCTCCCCCAAAACACGGATGGTCCTTGCAGAATACACAGAAAAGGCCTCAGCTACCAGGGCTGTCATCATCTAAGCGGGATGACAGAGCTTCCAACAGCGAGTAAGGAATGCCACGCTGCTACTACCGCTACTACGAGCGTGCCGAGGCAGGGCTTGCCCAGCTCCAGGGAGCTTTTAGGGCTCATGCGAAGGAACGCCCGTAGTGGGACGGAGCTCACGTGCAGCCACACACACACACACAGAGCCCCTCCGGCACCGCCGCGCCGCCCTTTTCACAAGTTCACCCCTAAAGTTTCTAAAGGAAAACGCCTTACGGAGAGCGAAGGAAAAGGCCCGAGCCGAGCCGAGCGCTCCGGTTTCTCCAAGTTTTTTAACCGAGCCCAACCGCTCCCGCAACGGCCCCGCCCGGCCCAACCCCGCGGGCACCCGCGACCCGCCGGCCCTGCGGGCTGGGCGCTCTGGGGACACCCGCTCGCCATGCGGGGGACACCCGTGCACCGAGCGAGCGGCCCTGGGGGACATCCACTCACCGAGCGGCTGCGGGGACGCTCAGCTCCCGAGCGGCTGCGGGGGACTCTCAGTCACCGAGCGGCTGTGGGGACTGTCACGCAGCGAGCGGCTGGGCGGACACTCACCCGCCGTGCGGGGACACTCACCGTGCGGGCGGAGGGGACGCTCCGTGCGGGTGTACGGGACGCTCCCCGCGCGGCGCCCGCGCCGCTCCAGCCGGGGCCGCCGCTGTCCGCGGCCGCGCTGGTGCTGAAGGGGCCGCCCCGCCCCGCCCCGCGCCCGCCCCCGCCCGCCCCCGCGGAGCGCAGCGCCATGGCCGCCATGGCAACGCCGTGAGGGGGCCGCGCCCGCCGCCGCCCGGCACCCCCGGCAGTCCCGGTACCCCGGCACACCCGGTACCCCGGCACACCCGGTACCCCGGCACACCCGGTACCCTGGCACACCCGGCACCCCGGCACACCCGGTACCCTGGCACACCCGGTACCCCGGCACACCCCGTACCCCGGCACACCCGGTACCCCGGCACACCCGGTACCCCGGCACACCCGGTACCCTGGCACACCCGGCACCCCGGCACACCCGGTACCCTCTGCACACCCGGCACCCCGGCACACCCGGTACCCTGGCACACCCGGTACCCTCTGCACACCCGGCACCCCGGCACACCCGGTACCCTGGCACACCCGGTACCCCGGCACACCCCGTACCCCGGCACACCCGGTACCCCGGCACACCCGGTACCCTGGCACACCCGGTACCCTGGCACACCCGGCACCCCGGCACACCCGGCACCCCCGGCAGTCCCGGTACCCCGGCACACCCGGTACCCCGGCACACCCGGTACCCTCTGCACACCCGGCACCCCGGCACACCCGGTACCCTGGCACACCCGGCACCCCGGCAGCACTGGCCTTCCCGGTACCCCGGCAACACTGGCACACCCGGAACCCCCGGCATCCCCGGCACACCCGATACCCCTGGAAGCCCGGCACACCCGGTACCCCCAGCAGCACTGTCACACCCGGCAGCACTGGCACACCCGGTACCCCTGGTACCCCCGGCACACCCGGTACCCCCGGCAGCACCGTCACACCCGGTACCCCGGTAGCACTGCCACACCCGGTGCCCCCTGCACACCCACAGGCTCGGAGGGTCCGCATGCCGGCACTGCAGTCGTGCTCGCTCTGCCCCAACGTGACATCGGCCACCATCACCTTGTCCACCTTCCCTGCCACACACTGCAGGTGGAGGGCACAGAAACGTGGAACCGGGAAATCAAGCATAAAATCTGGGAATTGTTTTGGTTGGAAAAGCCCACTAAGGCCACCGAGGGACCTTGGCGCTGCCAAACCCAGGCAGTTTGTATGTGCTAACCCGTGTCCCCAAGTGCCACATCTGCATGGCTGCTAAGTCCCTCCAGGGATGGGCACTGAGGTCCAGGAGCACTTGGACATTGCTCTCAGGAACAGGGTTGGATTGTTGGGATGCCTGTGCAGGGCCAGGAGCTGGACTTGATGATCTTGATGGGTTCCTTCCAACTCAGCATATTCCATGGTACTGTGATTCCACCTCTGCCCTGGGCAGTCCATTCCAATCCAATGCTTTAAGAACCCTTTCTGTGAAGAATTTTTTCCTAATATCCAACCTGACCCTCCCTGGTGCAACATGAGGTCCTGTCAGCCTATGGAAAGAAGGTCCCACTGACTTGTGGCAAACATTTTTATCCTGGTGATCCAGTTCTCAGATCATCAAACTCAAGAAAAGTCAGAACTAAACTGGTTTGGTTTCGAGGTCCTTCCTGCACAAATAGTTTGTCGGTTTGGCCTCACTATTTCATAAAATCCTGGAAGATTTGGGTTTGAAGGGACCTTAAAGAGCATCCATCCTACCATACCATGGGCAGGGACACCTTCCACTATCCCAGGTTGTTCCAAGCCCTGTCCATCCTGGCCTGGGACACTGCCAGGGATGGGGCAGCCACAGCTTCTCTGGGCAAGACACATGCACAGGATGTAACTGCCAAGGAAATCTAAGGAAACCTACATTTCAGAAGCACAAATAGAAGGATTAAGATGACTGAGGAGGAATCAGTGATGTGAGCACCATTTGGCCACTCAGTCCCCCAAATTCTGCCTCACCTGCAGCTCAGCCCTTCCCGGAGTAGAAAAATTCTTGGCTGCTGTGGGATCCTCGGCTCTGGAACCAGGATCTCCTCCAGCGTGGCTCTGCTTGCAGATGATCCCACTGTAAACATTCCATATGCTCCTCTCTGTACAAGGTATGATGTCACAGACTCAGTTCTGGCTCTAAACACTCAATTTAAAATACAAGCTTTCCAATGTGAGCCTCTAAAATTTATCATCTTTGATAATTACTTCACTGGATGGATGGGATAAAACCTGGCATGGGATGAGTTTATGGCATTCGTGCCATTTTTGGTAATTTCCGTTGCACTGTGACACCGAATACCTTTGCTGCTGTACAATGTTTAAGTTTGCTCAGACACAGACCTAAAATGAGAGATAATTTACTTAACTGTTCTGAGAAAATATGCCAAATGGGTAAGACATGATTAGTTTCGAAAAAAGTGCAGGTTTAGTACTACAGTGACTCATAACAATGAGCAAAAAAAGGTCATGAAAGTATTTTAAATTGCGTTGTATCATAGGGAAATATAAAATTATCTCAAATAGCTGTGTCTGTACTTGACCTTCTAGCACCCAGGTACTTCTAGGCTGGCTCTTGGGTATTACACCAAAGCAGGATTTTAACCTTTTCTCCTAAAAGAATCCACAGCAAGGAAATACGACCCTTGTTGAACATAAAAGTCCCCAGACCAGCTGTTATTCTTTAGGGCCCTTAAAAACATCTTTCCTCTTGGGAATAGTTTTATGATAGAGCAATTGCAGCTATTACAAAGCACTTCACAATTAAAGCATCCCACTCCTGAGACAACTCCATTTGATGTCATAAAGTTAGTTTATAATATTTTATATTCCCAGCTCTGAAAAGCATTTATATTTAAATTACTTTATATTATTGTACTAGTTTATTATTTATTTTCTTTGTTTATTATTATAATATTAATTTATATTCCTAGTTCACAAATTAGTGAAAAAGAGATGAGGAAACATTTGAAAATCCAAACACAAAGCAAATCTCAGCCCAAACATGTCTCTTTTCCAGTTGCCTGGTCCTGGGCCACCAGAGCCAAGCTGGAGGGAGCCCAAAGGCTCTGGACAGGCAGCACTGCTGGAGAGAGGAATGGGATGGGAGAGCATCTTAACTCTTACCCTGTGCCAGGATGAAGCCCGTGGCTTGCCCAGCCATTGTATGTAGCTATTGACTGATTAATTTGGCAAATTAATTAGTTAATTGTCCTCCTGCACTTAGGAAAAGATACATATATTTCTCTTTTTTTCCCACTTTTTATCACTAGGAAGTTGCAGCGCCATGACAGGGCTGGGCAAGGGAATGGTGTTCAGTACACTGAGGAAAGTTTGTGCTCAATGGGCAAGGAACCCAATTTAATGTCAGGCAGGGAGAGATGGATTCTCCTGGAATTGTGCCTTTACCTCTTTGCACATTTTCAGGGAGGCAGATGTAAAAATGTGCCATGGTGATGTCAGCAGGCTGCTGGGACTGTCCACAGGCAGGTCAGGAGTGCCACCACAGGGCTGGCAGCACCACATTCTCCAAGGGGAAAAGTGGCAGGAGACTAAATGAAGGACAAGGACATTTCTCTGATGACATCCCAGGGCCACTGAAGGTGCTGGGACTCCTGCTCCTGAGTTCAGTAAAGCTGGGAATTCACCCAGCTCCTTTTGTTTGGTCTGGAAATGAGGATTTTAAAGGCCACTGGTCTGGAAATGAGGATTTTAAAGGCCACTCCTGAGGCCAGGTCTCCTGTGCTGATGTACAAGAAACAATCCCTAAACCTGGACTCTTGCTGCCTGCTCTTGTTTTGGTCCTAATTCCAGAAAACACTTAATATATCCATAAATACATTTCTCACTGGCGAAGCTCTTGAGCAAACACCTAATTTAACGATTTGCTTATCTCTTAATTCCTTGGTGAAGAAGTAAGGTATTACTCCAAAGGAGTAAAAAGGGATAATCAAGCTGTAAATCCTCACAGTTTCTATCATTTAGAACCAGAGCTTAGTCATCTTTTGACCAGTGACGCACAGCACTGATTTCTTGCTGAATAAAATTGTAGAAGCACAGCCAGTTTTTCACAGAGCTTGGAACTGTGCCCTTTGTGGGGTTTTATGAATGCAGAGCTCAAGGTCCATAGTATGCCATGGATAACCTAATGCAAGGTCATGTTTTGCTGGAATAACAGCGCCTAAATCCTCCACAGCAACCATGGGGTCCAGCCCTACCTGGAGATTTTATCAAATTTCACAGGGATTTGGCTGTGCAGAACAAGTTCAAACTGTGAGAGCAATAAAGGCAGTTGTGAAACGCTGAAGATTAGAACTGTAAAGGTCAGAGCCTGCTCTGCACTCCCCCAATTCTCACGTGTATTTAGATCTGAGATACCCTGTGCATTTCGCTCGGTGCTCTGCAGTTCAGCAAGGTGGAAGAAAATCATCTTTACCTTTGGAAAATTCCATCACAGGGCTATGTTTTCCTTCTAAAACTCCAGAATTTCATGTCATGAATGATGCATATTCTGTCTCAAAGGAAATCACCCCAGAAGAAACATTCCCCATGGCCTTAACTTAAGGCAGATGCTGCTGAACCAGCATGGGGGTGTGTAAAAGTGCATTTCCCAGGTGAACTGAACATTCACTTCTGCACACACACACCCAAAGAGAACAGAACCATGAGAAATTTTTCTTTCCAGCCTGCCAGAGTGAAGCCAGATTGCACACAGGACTCTCAAAACACTGTAAATTCTTTCCTCTCATCCCCAAGCACCTTGGATTGAGCACTTGGCCAGGATTTGGAAGGAACTTATATTCAATTTAGTAGCCACTGAGTGGAAGTACTGAGAGCTCCTTGCTGTGTAAACTTCTCTTAAGAAAGTCCAAGAAGTGCATTGAGGTCAGGGTTTTTATAGCTCCTGCTCCTTTTTATGGAGTTTTACTCTTAAATGTGAAGTGACTTGTTAAGTTTTTGTATTGCCTAAAGCCAGAAGTGGAGAATATTTTGATTCATCCAAAGAAACTCTCTGAAGGCCATCAATGCTGAGAATGAAAATGAATCAAAACAATCAACCCCTTGAGATTAGTCAGAATTAGCTCTTTTCCTGTACTGATCTGTATGAAATAATTCCTTGACCTTTGACCGGGGAGAAAAAAGTTAAAAAGCACAAAATAAGCTATAAAAATGACCATTAAAAATTTCCTCAGGAAATCTATTTAAATGCTGATGTCATTTTCTCCAGTCACCACTTCAATTTAACTCTGTTTTAAACCAGAAAGGCACCATCAGAGTCACAAGGAAGGCAAGGTTTGGCCAGGCAACTGTAGGAATATCCAAGGGGGAATGCACATGCAAGAGCTGCCAGGAAGACCCTGCTCCAAGATGAGAAAGAAATCTGAGGAAAGAGGTGTCTCCCTACTCTGGAATCTGAGGTGGATCCTGGGACATGAAGCACAGAATGGTTTGGGTTGGGAGGAACTTTGAAGATTTTCTTCTTCCAACCCCTCTGCCATGAGCACTCAGCCAGTCTTGCTCCAGATGTTGAGGTTTGGAGAAGCTCATGGAAGTGTTGAATTTAAACAGAGTTATAACAATCCAGCAGGTGAGAGGCTGCAGAAAATCCAGTCAGGAACATGACTCTATAATGGAGTGAAGAGGAAGACTCTAACTCAAGGCAGAGTGGTGAGTGCCAGTGTGTTGGAAAGTCAAGGGAAACAGGAGAAGATGTGGCCTCATAAATCTGGTTATTCTTCCAAAAATATACTGCAGGAACATGAGATGCTACTGGGAACACACACAGTGCAGCACAGTGTTCAGCAAAGCATGGTAACCTAATTTCCCTTTTACATGAAAGAAGAAAACCCTGACTCATATTTTATGAAAATTGTAATGGTGAATCAGCAAATTACTTCTGTTTATCTCCTCCAACGTCAGCACGCTGAAGTCTGGAGCAACCTGAACTAATCCCAGGGCACTTTTAAATAGAATATATTCAGGCCAGCTGAAGCTGGGCTAAATGGGAACAAGCAGGAATTCGTCATCAATGGACAGCTGGGAAGCTCAGAAAATGCTGTTTCCTGCCTGTCCAGTCAGAAGGACAGACAAGCTCTGTGTGTGCCCTTCACCTCTGACTCCTGTATCAGATCCCAAATAAAAAATATTTACACTTCAGAAATGTGTGGCCATTATAACATGATGCCCCTGGATGGCAAATGCTGGTGGCTTTGTATCTGTGCCTGTTGACACAAATCCCTGTGGTGGTAGGAAGAAAATAAAACTGCACAGAAATCTATAACCTGATCCGGTTTGTTTAGCTGCTAATCCAATCTTCTCTCCTAGTAGAGCTCCAATAATTTGATTGTGTTGTGTAGGGCACTCTGGAGCACCTGAGGGAGGAGAATGAAATACTGTAGATGAGCAGAGAAACTGCTGAAATGTCTTCCTGCATCAGTGCTCTGAGTATGTCTGAGATTGCCGCTGCTCACCCTCAGACCCAGGTGAGGACACACAAATCCATGAAACATTCCATAGGTGCTGTGTCAGGCATTGGAATGGGGTTGCCCAGGGAGGTGGCAGAGTCCCCATCCCTGGAGGTGCTCAAGGTGTCACTGGGGGTGGCACTCAGTGCTCTGGGCTGGTGACAAGGTGGGGATTGGTCACAGGCTGGACTAAATGGCCTTGGATGTCTTTTCCTGCCTCAATGATCCTGTGATTCTGGTCTCCTGCTCCAGGGCTTTTCCAGCCCTCCCACACCATTGAGGGGAGCACAGAGAGCACAGCAGGACCGTGTCCCTCCTTTGGGGGTGTCCCCACAGCCAGGACTGTGTCCCTCCTTTGGGGCTGTCCCCACAGCCAGGACTGTGCCACTGCCCAGACCAGGCACGTTGGCCCCCACTGGAAGCAGCAATGTCCGCAGCAGGGTCACACCTGGCCTCACACCTCCCTGTAGGTTTGTTGCACTCACTGGTGCTGTAACAGCATTAACTGCCTGGAAATCCCCATTATCCCCCATTCTCCCCCTCGTGAGGAAGCTGTAACTGTGATGAGTCTCCCCTCAGGCTCCTCTTGTCCAGCTGTGCAGACCAAGTGATCTCAACCACTCCTCGAGAACCTCCACCATCTTTTGCCCCCTTTGGACACTCTAATAGTTTAATTCTTTCTTATTTGTGGCGCCCAAAACTTCCCCCAGGACTGGAGGGGAGGCTGCCCCAGTGCAGAGCAGAGCAGGACAATCCCCTCCCTTGCCTTGTGTCCCCCGTGTCCCTCCTGGCTGTCAGGACATGGCTGACTCAGATCCACCTTCCCATTGTCAGGAAAATTAATCCACAAACACCAGAGTTTTATGTCCAAAAAGGAGACAGGGGAGTCCTTTCTGGTTTTATTTGAATAAAGAGAGAGGCCATGGAGCATTCCTCTGGGATCTCTCAGATTTTTGGAGGATGTAGCCTCCTTTTTATCCCAATTTCTCAGCCATATTTCCCTTCTCTCTTTCTCCATTGGCTAGGGTACTTGAGAGGTACAAACTTTCCACTATGCCTGATACTAAAGATTTCCCTCTAACGTATAACCCTCGCTTTTTAGGGATTTTTAGGGGTTTTTAGGGGTTTTTCTTCCCCATTGGTTCTTTCATCTTTCAATGTCTAATGCTGCGTTTATCAGCAAACCTGCAGTTTATTTGTAAAAGCAAATATCTTTTCCCATTCACCAATCAGTGGAATCCTTCCCATTATTTCTTTTATCTCCCAGTGCTAGTTTTATCTACCAGCTTATTTGTAAAGACAAATCCGCTAGTCCTTGCAGGGAAAAGAGCCGAGATGGCCCTTCCCGTCCAGCGGGGCACAGGCGGGACCTGTGTGTGTCCCAGCGGGGGCAGAGCCCTGGTGGCAGCGGTGTCCCTGCAGGGACAGAGCCCTGGTGGCAGCGGTGTCCCAGCGGGGGCAGAGCCTGCTGGCAGCGGTGTCCCGGCGGGGACAGAGCCCTGGTGGCAGCGGTGTCCCGGCGGGGGCAGAGCCGGGTGGCAGCGGTGTCCCTGCAGGGACAGAGCCTGGTGGCAGCGGTGTCCCGGCGGGGACAGAGCCGGGTGGCAGCGGTGTCCCTGCAGCGACAGAGCCTGGTGGCAGCGGTGTCCCTGCAGGGACAGAGCCCTGGTGGCAGCGGTGTCCCTGCAGGGACAGAGCCCTGGTGGCAGCGGTGTCCCTGCAGCGACAGAGCCTGGTGGCAGCGGTGTCCCTGCAGGGACAGAGCCCTGGTGGCAGCGGTGTCCCTGCAGGGACAGAGCCGGGTGGCAGCGGTGTCCCGGCGGGGGCAGAGCCGGGTGGCAGCGGTGTCCCTGCAGGGGCAGAGCCGGGTGGCAGCGGTGTCCCGGCGGGGGCAGAGCCGGGTGGCAGCGGTGTCCCTGCAGGGACAGAGCCCTGGTGGCAGCGGTGTCCCGGCGGGGACAGAGCCCTGGGGGCAGCGGTGTCCCTGCAGGGACAGAGCCCTGGTGGCAGCGGTGTCCCTGCAGGGACAGAGCCTGGTGGCAGCGGTGTCCCTGCAGGGACAGAGCCGGGTGGCAGCGGTGTCCCGGCGGGGGCAGAGCCGGGTGGCAGCGGTGTCCCAGCGGGGACAGAGCCGGGTGGCAGCGGTGTCCCAGCAGGGGCAGAGCCCTGGTGGCAGCGGTGTCCCTGCAGGGACAGAGCCGGGTGGCAGCGGTGTCCCTGCAGGGACAGAGCCGGGTGGCAGCGGTGTCCCTGCAGGGACAGAGCCTGGTGGCAGCGGTGTCCCGGCGGGGACAGAGCCGGGTGGCAGCGGTGTCCCTGCAGGGACAGAGCCGGGTGGCAGCGGTGTCCCTGCAGAGACAGAGCCCTGGTGGCAGCGGTGTCCCTGCAGGGACAGAGCCTGGTGGCAGCGGTGTCCCTGCAGGGACAGAGCCGGGTGGCAGCGGTGTCCCAGCGGGGACAGAGCCCACAGAGCCCTGGTGGCAGCGGTGTCCCTGCAGGGACAGAGCCGGGTGGCAGCGGTGTCCCGGTGCCAGTTCCGTGCCGAGCCCCAGGCCAGGGCTGCAGCTGGCACTGACCTCAGCGTGACGGCAGCAGCGCTGAGTCACCGGGCAGCGCAGCAGCAGCAGCGCTTTGCACATTTGCAAAGCGGGGAAGGCTCTGGGCAGCCTGGGTGGGATGGTGAAGGGAGGAACAGGCAGGCTCTGCAGTGGGATTCATGTGCTACGATACAAGGAACAGTTTCATGGGCTTTGTGTGAAAAGAGCTGCAGTGGAGCTCGGTGTTGTTATTTACTGAGTTGTGCAATATTGCAGCAATCCCAAAGAATGACAAGTGCTGAGCGATTCCTTCAGAGAATCAACAACGCTGATAAATGCTGCACTGAGAGGAAGGATTTGTTTTGATCATCATTGAGAAAACATGTTTGAAACGCTCGGCACAGCACAGACAGCCCTGGCAGCAGAAATCTGAATCCCTGGAGCACGGAGCAGTCACGTAGGCTGCTGGAGGTTCCCTGTCACATGATTGCAGCTGGGGACAAAAGAGGGAAAAGCCCTAAAAACTCTAGAGGATTATTTCTTAAACCCCCCAAAATAAAATGCAACAAAAGGTAATGCAAGGACATAAAAATACCGTTTTAACTTGAAAAAAAAAATTGCTACCCCACATAAAAGCTTTTGAAGTCTCTGAGCCTTTGGAGGTCCTTGTCTTCCTCCAAGGCTGGGCTGAGTGTAACCACAACCCGAAGCAGTGGCAGAGCCATTCCTGGCTGCTGTATTGATCTATTATTGAAAGGAGGTTAATTTTTAAAAATAAATAATTTTGATTTTTTAATCTTCACGCTGGGTCTTTTAACTGCTTCTTTCCACCAGTCTTTTTCCAGAAGAAAAATCACATCCCTGTCACATTAACTAAGTTTAATTTTTTCCTTAAATCTGTCCCAGGCTTCTCATTTGCTCAGTGGTTGACAGAGTATTTTCAAAGGCTAAATATTGATCTATTTAAGAACAGACAGAAAGCATTTTAGAGGGGAAAAAATAAACATTCAAATCTTTTTCAGAACTAGCAGTTTCTTTCCCTCAATCTATTTTGAGTGAAACCCTACGTCCCTATTTTAAATTGAACATCCACAAACCATTGCAGAACACAACCAGCACAGCTCAGTAGAAGGTTGTGCCAGTGCTCCTGGCAGAGATAAGCTGGAAATGAAGCTTATTCAGGAAATTCATGGTAATGGAATAGAGAAAAAACTTAGTAGTAAAAATAATTGAGCCCAGTGATGTAGAGCCTTTTGGTTTTCCCTGTCCTGCTGGCTTTCAAAAAGACCTAACTTAGATTTACACCAATTTTTCTGAAAATGACACAATCTGGGGGATGTCAGAGGTGGAGGATCAGATCATTAATGCTGCTATTGGAGAATTAAATGGTTTTATTGAAGTGATTCTTTCATGCCCTCTGGTTGCTGCCTTTCAGATCCTGGCAGGTTTGCTCTGAATTCCTAAACAGTTCATCCTGGGCTTTACAGTCCTGTTTGTCTTCATTGTTCTACAAAGAGACAGGAGAAATCCCTCTGCTGCTTCAGATAAATAATGCCCATGGAGGAAGAAGTTTTCTTGCCTTCAAACTTTGAAGGAGATGGCAACATTTCAAAGGACAGCCAGAAGGTCTTAAAGGCAATGATGTTTTAAAGAACATGAAATATGACTAAGAGGAGGGTGATTTATTAAAAAAATCCAAAACCAAAACCAACTGAAATTTAAAAATAAAATCAGAAAATGAGGTTTTTTTCTAAAACATTAATTATTTGACTCTGCTTTCCTGGAAATTTGTATAATTTCTACTGTGCACTCTAAATGGGAACAATTTTTGGTGAATTTTCTGTGGAACAGAAACTCAGTTTTGTCCACTTTCAGTGGTGGAACTATAACAGGGGTGTTTCAGTGAAAAAACAACCAGCAGTTCAGTGCTGAACAAAACAACATTCAGCTGCCCAGAGCAGGTGTGGCTGCCCCATCCCTGGAAGTGGCCAAGGACAACTTGGGCAGGACTTGGGGCAACCTGGGATAGTGGAAGGTGGGGAAGAATGGGGTGGGGAAGGGGTTTAGGGTCCTTTCCATAAAACCACTCCATGGTTTTATGGTTACCTTACACTTGTAGTGATTTTATCGAGCCATGGAAATGCTCATTTGGGGATGTAGCCATGTTCGTGTGGTACAAACACTGTCAGGACCAGCAGGCTTTTACAGCCACCAGAACATCCCTGTTGATCCAGACAGTGGCAGAGCTGCATTTTGCCATCATCTCTCTCCAGCAGAGCCAGGACTGATTTGTCCTTCCCTCTTTGAACCAGACTCGTGCAGTTGCCAACCACCTGCAGTGGAAATCTGGTGAGTCACCAGCACTTCGGGCCATCAGGAACTCTGAGCTGCAGAGCCCTCCTTTCTGCTGCATGCAGAAAAGCAAAGCAGCCAGTGGGCAACGCGTGCAGGTCCTGGTGCCAGTGCTGCTCCATCCAAGCTGCCTGGCTCATCCCAAGGGATAACATCATCCCTCCTCCCATGGCCAACTGCTTCTGCCTCAGAGATGCAGCCAAGATCCCACATCCCCCAATGTCTTTATGTCCTTAATTTCTTTTTGCTGTATGTAGACTTTAAATATGACTCTAATCCTTGTATTACTTTTATTTGCATCCCCTAAAAACCCTGCATTTTAATGACAAGTGTTCTTGCAGGGTCAGAGTTCTCAGCAGTGCTGCATCACACCTGGATTTGCTCATTCTGGTGTTCTACCTCTGAATTCCTATTTAACATTTGCCGCTTCTTGCGCCTCATGCGTGACTGACACCGGGAGTGACTAAGGGACCAGATCAATTATTGTGATTAAAATTGATCCTCATCGCTCTTGGTGTCACAGTTCACAAGCCAGCCCTCATGAGCTCACTTGGCTTGGGCCTGTAACCATTGCACATGGTGAGAATCTCATTGAGCAGAGGAAAATCATCACTACGTCAAAATTAAAGGATTTGATCATCACAGGAATAAGAATCAAGCTCTGTTTGTGGCCTTTATACCTAATGGCAAAGTCATATTTAGGTTTGGATGCATTTCAAAAATGACATTTTATAGTAAGAGCCACTCTTGGGAAGTTTATGCAATATGGGATCTCAGGTACCATGAAGAGAAAATGTACCTTTATTCCCTCTTGCAAAACATGAAGGGTATTCCTGTGGGCTTGGCTGAAGGGCATGAAGGAAATGCCAAATGTTTGTACCATGCTGCACTGAAAAGCTCATTACATTTAACAAATCCTGGATTGGTCAATTCCTGCCTGTGAAAACACACGGGAAAGGGAAAAAAAGAGATTAAAAAGAACATGATGGAGGCAGAGTAAAAGAAACAGAAAAGCTCAGCTGAAACACCACAGGCAGAGAAGGAAAATTTTATTTAATGAATGTTTTCCACCTCATCACCTCCTTCCTGCCCTAAACACCATCATCACCTGTAAGTGCACTCATTAAACTGGCAAATCCATACACCTCCGTCATGCCTGGAAACTCAATTCTGCTGAGTTTTCAACACTTTTATTTAATAATTCTGATTTTTTTTTCATATTTTCAGTTTGCTTCTTCCCTAGCTCATCTTCTTGTGCAGCTCACTTTGTCAGTTTTATTTCTCCAAAGTGCTATGGAGGGAGCAACATATAATTCACAACTCAAGAAAATTTAAGGAAAAATAAATATTTGCTGCATCCAAAATGAGGTGGAAGATGTGTAGGAGGGGAGGAGGCAGGAGGCAGACTTGAAATTGCTGCTTTTGGAAGAGATTTGAGAATTGAGTGTTGGTACCTTAGTGCAAAATGGCTGGGGCTCTAAAATGGATTTATCAAGAACTGAAATGAAAAATGCAGGAGGGAACTGTTCAGGAATCGTGTCTGTGCAAGGTGATTTTAGTCTTGATTTAGGTGATTTAGGTGATTTTAGTGAGCAGTACTGGACAGCCATGATTGTTTGAAGGTAAACCAATTTATTTACAATTTTATTGGCTGGAAAAAGCCACCAACAGCACCTTCACCTTTGAAAACCTGAGATACAGCAAACTCCTCATTTTAGAGGCAGAAGGACTCTACCAAGAGATCAGGGATTAATCAACAGCTTTATTCCCTCCTAACCATAGGTGACTCAGATGTCAAAAAACAGGATTCCAATGTCAAAGTTGTTCTTTTTCTCCTGGGTGAGAGAGGCTGGAGGGTCTGGGCACTGAGCTCCCGTGAGCAAAGCCTCACTCTGCACCAAAGCACAGATCAGGGGGGACCCTCCTATGCTTCCAGCTGTTATTATAATGAAAATATTTCTACATTACTAAATTACATAAGTTTTATTGCAATCTGTGCCAACATCTTGGTGTGTGTCCACACCTCACCCACAGTAGGTAACATATTTAATTCAGGTTGCTTGGTAATGTGTTTCTTCCAAATTTGGAGTTTTTTTAATAATGAAAAGTCAGTGATGATTGTCAGGAAAAAAACCCAAACCAATAAAATTTATTTTTTAACTCAGGTAGCTTTTTAAGGTATACCATCAGGATATTTCTTTAGCAGTCAAAAAGAAGGAGAGATTTCAGTTGGAATTTGTGAGCTAATGTCCTGAGCAGCTCTGAGGAAGCTGCAGCTCAGTGTGTTTCCTCCTGTGACACCTGTGTGACACTGACTGATGCTTCTCCAGGTTTAATTGAGGTAGAACATTGCATGCTCCTGTTTCTGAGCAGGTTTTGCTGCTTTGTTCTCTAACACTGTTGTGAGTAATTAGGCCAGGTTCAGTTCTCTTTGACAGCACTGAAATGAATCATTTTTTTCAGAGTAGATGACCACTCTAATACTTCCTATCCAATATCACTGCCACCTCCAAATCATGTCCTAATGAGAGAGTTCCAGGAATATTAGAGAAAAAAGAGGTGGATATTCAATGATCTAGAGTCTGCTTCTGACCCTGGAAAACCTTATTCATTTAAAGAACTATTACTCATGAGAATTACAGTGCAAGCTTCCAGGAGGCTTAACACAGGATGGTTGTCCAAGCAGGAACAGACTCTTTTA
Source organism: Melospiza georgiana (assembly GCF_028018845.1). Taxonomy (NCBI): domain Eukaryota; kingdom Metazoa; phylum Chordata; class Aves; order Passeriformes; family Passerellidae; genus Melospiza; species Melospiza georgiana. The sequence goes on from NC_080441.1 coordinate 5,038,880, forward strand.
AACAGAGAACTATTAAATATGTTAAATCTCTCCTACAGCCCTCCCAAGATGTGGTTTAAAACCATAGATAATAACACTTCTGTGAACTGGTGATACTGAGAATTATCAGATGCAGAAAATCTCATCTTTTCCCATCTCCTGGATAAAAAGGTCCTTCCTGCAGACCTCTCCTATTACACACATGGAGTCTGTCACTGCTGTGGAGTCACCAGTTCAGTTTCAAAGCTTTCACAGCCAGGACTGATCTTTATCACTATAAATTCAGACTCCTGAGACACCAGCAAGAATAATTAGTTACTGGCTTTGCTCAAGTGTCTTCTGCCACACTCTTTGCAGTTCATTTGCTACAAGCACTCCTGCATTACTACCGTATCCACAACTCATACAGGCATTTCACCTGGGAAGAAGTGCCAGCACAGATGCATCACTCCTCTGGCAGGTTTTGTCTGAGATACCTCAGCAGAAAATATTGTTAACTATAGATCCTGGTGAGTGAGAGGCTGGACATGGCCCAGCCCAGAGCCCCCAAGTCCTGGGCTCATCCCAGTGTGGGCAGCAGCACAGGGGGATCCTGCCCTGCAGAGCTGCCTCCAGCTCTGGGTCCAGAAGGATGTGGAGCTGCTGGAGCCAGTCCAGAGGAGGCCACAAATGATTACAGGGGATGGGGCAGCTCTGATGTGGAGAAAAGCTGGGAGATCTGGGGTTGTCCACTGTGGAGAAGCTTTGGGCCTTAATTGTGGCCTCCCAGTACCCACTATTTATTTACAAGGGCCTGGAGAGAAGGGACAACTTGAGGATGGATTCAAACTGAAGGAGAGGAGAGCTGTCCAAAGGAGGAGACATGAAGATGCTGAAGTGCCTTGAAGAGCAGCTGAGGGCACTTGGTCTGTTCAGCTGGAGGCTGAGGGGACACTCAGCGAAGTTACAACTCCATCATGAGGGAAAGCAGAGGGGCAGATGCTGCTCTCTGTGGTGACAGGGACAGGAGCCAGGGAATGGCCGGAGCTGTGCCAGGGTCAGGCTGGAGCTCAGGGAAAGGTTCTGTCCCCAGAGGGTGTCGGGCACTGCCCAGGGCACAGCCCCAAGGCTGCCAGAGCTCCAGGAGGGTTTGGACAGCACTGCCAGGGATGCACAGGGTGGGATTGCTGAGGTGTCTGTGCAGGGCCAGGAGCAGGACTGATGATCCTTGTGGATCCCTTCCAACTCAGGATACTCTGTGATTTAGACTTTATATTAGGAGGAAACTCTTCCCTGTGAGGGTGGTGAGGCCCTGGAATAGATTTCGCAGATAAGCTCTGGCTCCCCCATCCCTGAAGCATCCAAAGCCAGGCTGGCTGGGATTTGGAGCACCCTAAGCTAAGGCTCTGCTCCTGCCCTCAGCAGGGGAGGGCCGGGATGAGCTTCCCGGTCCCTCCCAGACCGAAGCCGCAGGCGCGGCCCCGCCTCGGCTCGTCACGGGGCCGGAACCCGGAGCCGCCGGAGCCGCCGGAGCCGCCGCCGCCCCGGGCCCAGCGCTGCCCCAGCCCGGTCCGGAGCCGCGCCGCTCCCCCCGGGGCCGCCAGCATGTCCAACATGGAGAGTATCCTCGGGTGGGACCGCGGGGGGACGGGAGCTGCCGAGCCGGGCTGGGCCGGGCCGGGCCGGGCTGGGGGAGGTGGCGAGCGAGGCCTCCCCGCCGGGAGAAGCCCCCGGGGCGCGGGGAGCGAGGGGGCGAATCCCCCTCATGGCGGTGGTCGCGGGGACCGAGGGGCAGCAGCGGGAGGGCTGGGTGTGACACTGGCAGCGGCTGAGATCGCTCAACCTCGGAATTCTCTTCTAAAGAGGAGAAAAGCGAGAAGCGATCTCATATTCCATACCAGTACCAGGGGGTGTCAGATGATGGTGCCAGGCTCTGCTCAGTGGTGCCCAGCACCAGGATGAGAAGCAGTGATCGTAAACTAAAAACCAAGAGTTCCACCTCAACACGAGGAAGAACTTATTTCCGTGGAGGGGGCAGAGCACTGGAACAGCTGCCATGGGCGTGTGGAGTCTCTGTCTGGGGAAATCCCAAAGCCTCCTGGACACGTTCCTGGGTCACCTGCTCCAGGTGTTTTCTGGGGCTTGGACTGGGTGATCTCCAGAGGTCCCTTGTAACCTCAGTTACTCCGTGATTCTGTGGTTTCACTGCCCTGAAGGGACAAGGAAGTGGGTGGGAGGTTCGGTGTCTCTTCCCAAGCTGTGGTGAGGCAGCCTGGGCTGGGAGTGAGGAGGAGGAGGCAGGGATGTGGTGGTTGGAGGGACAGCCCAGTTCCTGAGGCAGAAAACACAGTTTATACTAAAAATAGTGTAGATTAGATGGGACAGCAGGGACAGCATACATGTGTGCAAACTAGAGTGATGTCAGCTGGGCTGTTCCCCAAACAGCCACTACGTCAGCTGTGCTTCCTGCTCTTGGAAAGAATTTACACGCAGAGCCCTGTGTGAGCCGACTGAAACTTTATTGCTGTATAAAACCATCTTAACACACAGGGGCAGAAAACTTACAGAGTGCAGAGGTCTCAGTGTGGATTGCCGTGGTCTCAGCGTGGTTGGAATGTGCAGGCATTGCTGGCATTGCCGGTTGTCCTGGTAGGGATTGCTGGGGCAGCTGACTGTGAGTCACAGACTGAGGTGGAAGTTGGGTCCCACTTGGTTTGTGGCACGTTGAGAAAGACACTTGAAGGGAGGAGCAGGAATGTGCTCCTCAGGAATGGGTGAGCTGGTTTAATGTCAGGTAAATTCCCTAGCTGAGTAACTGAGGAAGTTATTTCAAAATAAACTGCTCTGGTTTTGGATAACAAAAGACATTCCTAATGTCTCCAGGTTCCTGTCAGAGTAAGGGGAATAGCTGTTCTTTAAAGCAGAAAACTGCTCTGGAATAATTTATGTGCTTGAAATATTGAAGAAACCTCAAGTACTCATAATGCTTAACTTTGTGTTTCCACTTAATTGGTAATCATCTTAGAGCCTGCTGGGATCTTCCTCTTAGGATACCACAGGTAGCAGGAAAGAAACCTACAAAGCTTTTTACTTACATATTGTTTGAGAAGGACTGATATTATTTGGAAGCTTTCATCAACAGTATTTTAAGAAGGCGTTTTTGATTGTTATTTGTACAGCACACACTCTGTTCTCTGTCAGCAATGGTTTAATGCAGTCATTCCAAATCTCTCTGAAGGCTTGTCTTGCTCTTTTCTTGGAGCTTTCAGTTTAAGCAGTTGAACTTTTGTTTTTAAAGTTTCTCTTCCTGACTGGAGTACTCTCTGCCCAAAAGTCAGATGACAGAGCTGTCGGGGAGCCTGGGATCACTCACATGACCCAGGGCTGGGAAGGAGCTGGAAGAACAATTTAAATCCAGAATCCTGCTGGGTTGTAGCTGGCCGTGGCCAGCTGAGCCAGTTTGCTGTTACACAGTTAATTTGTTGTGTCTTTCAGTGGTTTTGGGGTTTTTTGGGATGGAGAGGTTCCAGGCAGGTCAGGAAACCATTATTCATCATTTCACTTGGAGTCTCAGGCTTCTGGTGTGGGAGTGAAAGTAACCAGCAGAGAACCACTCTCAGCTTCTCTTGGGGGGTGTTGGGTGGTGGATTGATCACTCTGAAATAGGTTTAGTCCCTTAACGTGCACTGCAGAACACCTGTTTAATTTGAAGTTTGCTGCAAAGGAGCTCAACAGAAACTCCAAAAAATGCGACAAAGAAGAAAAGGCTGAGAAAGCTAAAATTAAGAAGGTAAGTCTGAACCAAGTTTTTAAATCTGTTGCTTGCCTGTTAGGGCAGGAAGACATCTGCTGTGTTGTCATTTCCCTGGTGTGCATGCTCGTAATCATGTAGTCAATGTTTGTGATTTAAAATATGTGACTATAAATATTGCTGTGTTTATTAATAAACAGGATAAATCCTCGTGGATGGCTCATGGCATTTGCTTCCCTAGAGGATTGTCTTGTGTATGCTTTGATAGAGACTGTTGTTCTCAGGGTTAAAACCACTTCATGTTTATCAGCTTGTATTACATGGGCTTGTGGAGAGGAACTTCAAAACAGCTTTTGAGTCCTTGAAGCAGTGAAGAGAGAGGCTGAGTTGATTTGATGTGTTTTTTCCCATGAGATACAGCTGTACCACCTGTGCCTGTGTTTGTGTTTTGAGACTGAAACTGTTTTCAGGAACAGAAATTGTGTTTTTGTAGCTGTGCAAAACTGCCTGTTTGAAGTGCATTCTTTCCAATGCCTTCCTTGGAAAGAAGTTGGGAGTTCTCATCTTGGAAACGTTTGTGATCTGTTGTGGGAGAAGGGAGGGATTTGTTTATTTTTTAATAGAAAAAGACACAGTGACTAATTAACGCTTCTTTCAAATCCAAAACAGACTACACAGACATCCTATGTACAGGAGCAGGGAAGGGTAAAAGGCTTTTCCTTTTGTCTCCCTCTTTGCCAAGGCCATCCAGAAGGGGAAAGGAGCAGGGAAGGGTAAAAGGGTTTTCCTTTTGTCTCCCTCTTTGCCAAGGCCATCCAGAAGGGGAACATGGAGGTGGCGCGGATCCACGCCGAGAACGCCATCCGCCAGAAGAACCAGGCCATCAACTTCCTGCGCATGAGCGCCCGCGTGGACGCCGTGGCTGCCAGGGTCCAGACTGCCGTCACCATGGGCAAGGTGAGGCCTCCCCCTCCTGAGGGGCAAGGAGGAGACTTCTCATCTTCTCTGCGGTGGCTTCATGCTGGCTGCAGTGAGCTGGGAGCTTTCACTTTTGGTTTTAGAGGCAGCCAAGAGTAAATCGGCTGCTGGAATTCCTCTGGCAGCTGCTTTTTGGGTTATTTCGTAAAGGTGCTTCTCCCCTTCAAAGTAAAGTCATGAGGTAGGAGTTGTGATTCCAACAGATAGTTGTTTAAGGTAAACTAATTTACTGCTCTTCACCTTGAAAGTTTATTGTGACCTGTGGACCCAATGCATCCCTTAACAGTGACAGGTCTCAAGTCTAGAGAAATGAATGCCATATAAAGCTCATTTTTAGTGAATTTTGCCTCAGAATGTGTATTTCAAGTGGCTGAGTTAATTTCTAGAGCTGGATATGGTAGGAGCTGTTTAAGATATGACATTCCAGATGGCGATAGGATGTTGCCTCCTATTTGGTACTGTCAAAGCTCTGTGAACAGAGATAAGAGAGCTGGGTAGGAAATATCAGAATCCCAGAATAATTTGGATTGGAAGGGACCTTAAAGCCCATCCAGTGCCACCTCCTGCCTTAGGCAGGGACACCTTCCCCTATCCCAGGCTGCTCCAAGCCCTGTCCAGTCTGGCCTTGGAGGCTTCCAGGGATCCAGGGGCAGCCACAGCTTCTCTGGGAAATCCATTCCAGGGCCTCCCCACCCTCACAGGGAAGGATTTGTTCCTAAACTGCTCTTTTTTCCTTGTAATAATTTCCTTCTCCTTGTTTCAGGTTACAAAGTCAATGGCAGGGGTGGTGAAGTCCATGGATGCCACCTTGAAGAGCATGAACTTGGAAAAGGTAAATAGATTTAATTTTCTTGGAGCTGACATCAAAAGCAGAAGGGACAAGTTTTAAAAAGGGAAATTCAATCAAGAATTTTCCAGTTGAGAGGTATTTTTTCTTTTATCTGAAGATAAGTGATTTGATTCATATTTTTCATAGATATCTGCACTAATGGACAAATTTGAGCATCAGTTTGAGACACTGGATGTTCAGACACAGCAGATGGAAGACACAATGAGCAACACTACAACATTGACAACGCCACAAGTAAGAATGATAAAATATGTGTTAGCAAGGTGATCTTAAATTATGTGTCTAAAGTGTTCATTAACAGCACTTGAAACACTCAGGTATATGTTTGGGGATTTTTACTGGTAAGTTGAATTCTGTAGAAACACTATTTACAAGCCAGGATTCAATTAATGTAATTTTAACTGCTGAGCATCTCTGCTGCTTATTTTTGAGTCCATATCTTCTAGTGTTTAAGCACAAAATTATTCTGCCAAAGGCGTTTATCTTTAAATCAGTTTTGTTAAAATAATTCCTGTTCTCTGAAAATCTAACAGGAGGTTGTCAGAAACTCCAAATGCAGCAATCTATTTTGTTTTCCTTTAGAACCAAGTGGACATGCTCCTGCAGGAAATGGCAGATGAAGCAGGGTAGGTGAAATTTCTATTTCTTTAGAACAAATCATGGTTCCCACAGCCCTTGCTGATTATATCGAAGGTCAAGTACCCTTGTGTTATAAACTGTCTCTTGGAAGCAGAGAAAAAACCACAATTTTCCTTTTACCTCTGGACATACCTGACTTGTCCTGGTAGCGAGTCAAAATTGCTCACCAGCATGTGTAACTCTGGAGTGTTCAGGGGGTGCTGTCTCATTGTTCCTGTGCTTCCCCCTTGATCCACGCATGCCTGACTTGGTGTTTGCTCTGTTTTCTCCTCTTAGCCTTGATCTGAACATGGAACTACCTCAAGGACAGACAGGTTCAGTTTCTACAAGTGTGGCCTCAGCAGAACAGGTAAATGTTGGATTTCAGTGAGGTCAATGTTTTCTGGAGAAATGGGATGTGAGAATCAATGCTTCCCTCAGTGAAAACAAAATGTTAAATTGTTAAATTCTATTTCAGCTCTTCCAAGGAAACTGTGTGGTTAAAAGTCTTGCTGTCAAAGTAATTTTAACAATGCATTTGCTGGATGTTAAAGGGAAGGGGCCTTAAAACTTATCCAGTGCCACCCCTGCCATGGGCAGGGACACCTTCCACTATTCCAGGTTGCTCCAAACCCCATCCAGCCTGGCCTTGGACACTCCCAGGGATGGGGCAGTCACAGCTGCTCTGGGCACTCTGTGCCAGGCCCTCCCCACCTCCCAGGGAAGGATTTCAGCCCCCATGTCCTATCAAATATTCCCCATTCTTTGAAAGAATTCTTTCTCTGCCTAATTTTGTGTTCTGAAGCTCCTCCCTCCCAACCATGCTTGAGGTCTTAAGCAAATCTTGTTAAGCCATGAGAGAATTTCTCATCAGCTGGACACGAGGTGGCAAAAGCTGCTTTTCCTGTTGCTGATGGTTGGTTTTCCCTTTTTGTTTCCCAACTGTGCAGGATGAGCTGTCACAGAGACTGGCCCGCCTCCGTGATCAAGTGTAACTGAGCAGAGCTGCAGTTCTCTGGACCTGCTTCCAAATTCCCTGTCTGGAACTAACCCTGCACTACACTTGAGGTGTAAAACAGTTCAGCTTAGGTGTTTGAATACTTGTAATATAGGGTACTTCACTCCCATCTTGCTACTCTTTCTAAAATACATTAAGTGACCCAAAAATACCAGCTCTGATGTCCTTTTCTGTACATTTGGAAGTTGATCTATTTTTTGCAAGCTTTTTTCACAAATTCAAGTTGATGTTCTAAGTCAGCTACTAATGGTGGTATATTCTAGTTCCAAGCAAAGCAGAGTGTCAGTGAGATATATTTTAAATTATGAAGTGATTTTTTTTAAATTATGAGAACTGTTTCTGGTTGGAGAACTGATGTGTCAGCTCAGATGATTGTTGCAGATCATTTTCCTACAGAGCCAAACTCCTGGAACACGCAAGGATGGACAGCGTGGACCTCCTGGAAAATGCACTTGTTGAAACAAATAAGTGGACTTTGAGTTTTTTAGTCTTTAAAATTTAGGCTAAATGTGCTGAAATTAACAGTTTAGTTCAAAAATGAGTTACCAAAAGCTGATTTCATATAACTGAGGACTTGTATGGTGGCATCACTTCAGCACAGGAGGAATAAAATATATTTTTGGACTCTTTGCCAGGTCTGTTGCTCTCTGCAGATAACATCCCATTGTTTTTAATATTCTGGTTGTATGGAGGAGCTAATTTTAGCAATCCCTTTATATTTCTGCATAGTAAGAGAGTCTGGCTGCTCTCAGTAGCTTCAAACTCTTGTTGCAGTTGTAAAATAAGAAATGGTTGTAGAAATTTGTACCTGAGACCACTTGTGATGTGTTGTGATAAACAGTGACGTTCAAATTCTCTTCCTGATTTTTTTTGGTCTCATTTTTATTTTTTGTCTTTGTAGGGGTGAGGGAAGGTGTGGAGCACCAGGCTTGGAATGGTTCTGAATTGCCTGGTGTTCAGGGCCACTTGGGTTTTCCAGTGTTAGGGAATTGTTTAAGGAAAAAGAAAAAACTCACTTTTTTATTCAAGCAGGATTTTTTCAGTGAAAATGTACAAAAATTATCAAAGGTTTCAGAGCAGTTTCAGATGTTCTTTTGAATGTGTTACCCAGCTCACTCTGAGCAGGATGTTATGTACTGAAGTAATCAAGGTTACTGTAAAAATAAAGTGAGGAAAATCAGATAGACAAAACAACCTGAAATGTTGTGGGATTCTCTCACACCGGCAGCTGAACTAAAACCGTGAGTTTAAAATGGGATCTTTTCACTTGTTAGAAAGAAAGTGACATTTAAAATAAATGTAAACACCTTGAGTGTTCCTCCTGTAAACAGGAGAAGTTAGAAGGTGTTTAAAAACCACATATTGACAGCTGTAGCCTGGCTATGATTCCTTCAAATGATTAATAAATCATCCTGGAAAGGGACTTTTTCCTTCATTTTCTTCCCTGGCTGCTTCTGAACATTGTAACCATGGTCATGGTGTATCTATGCAACCCAGTTACCCAGCTGGGGTGACTGTGTGTGTGCCTTTGCCTTGCTGGACTTCCTTCAGCTTTTTAATATTCTGTTACTTCATATCATGAGAGTGCTGGAAGCTTCCTGCTGTGGAATCACTCCACACCAGAGTTTACTCAGAGCTGGCCATGAACTGCTGAGGGTTCAGTGTCTGAAAGCAGACAGCTCCAGCTACTGTGTCTGGCTTCTCTAATGTTAAAAATGATGCTGCTGTTAGGCTGGTTTGGGCCATTCTGGAATTAGTTGAGGGTCAGACAGCAATTCTGAGCTCCCACATGGTTGATTTTCCCAGTCTGTTGCCTTGCTGTGAGCCTTGGAGGGATTTAAAAATAGACTGGGAGTGAGACTGCTGCAACAGGAAGGTTAAATAAGCTTCATTATTTTATTGATTGTTGTGGAGTTTTGATCTTATCCCAGGCTGGTGAACTGCAGAACCAGCACAGATTTCCAGTGTTGTCCCTTGAAAGGAATTAACAAATACAAACATTTGACTGACATAATTAAGGTTATGTCTGGGGGACTGTGGTGCTAAAGGCTCAGGCAGAAATAGGTGTTTGAGACAGGGAATTTTTGCCCTGTGTTCTCCACTCCAGGAGCTGCTGTGTATTTCAGCCACGCCAGGGTTTGGGGCTGGCAGCTCCTGTGTACAGAGCTCCTGCCCTCTCCTGGGGAAATGCTTTCACTCGTGGCTGGCAGCTGCATCCAGAAAGGTTGAAGTTATATTTTACATACATACATTTTTTCATAGCATTTGGAAATGCTTAAAGCTGGAAGTTACTCTTAAAGCAATATTTGAGTTTCATTCTTCCTCCCTTCAGGCTCCCCAAAACATTTCTCTTCCCTGAGCAGCTCTGGCTCCTCACTGCAACCTTGTTTTGTCTCTGTAAGTTGACTGTTTGTAAAGTTCATTTCATGTTAAATCACGTGTTTGTGCTTTTCTGGAACCAGCTAAAATTTCAATATTTCTGCTGATGAGCAGGCGCATCTAAAGTGAAACATTGCTTGAAATGTTGCTGGATGGTTTTGCTCAGCATTTTTATCCTCTGTTTCTAAATCTGCTGGTTTGTGGTAGCTTTGTCTTCATTAGAATTCCAAAACAAAGCCATGCAAAGCTTCAGATGAAAGGAGAGGGAAGCAAAACAAAAACAAAAACTTTAATGTCATGATTGCAACGGGATAAAACTTAGCAAGTTGCCTTTGTGGAGATCCTTGGAGCCAAAAAATAGTGAATTTTTGTTAATCAGCAGTTGTGTATAGACAAAATTCTGAAGCTGGTGCCATGTATAGAGACGAGAATAATTTTTGTAGCTCTGGTTGAAAACTTGGAAAACTGCTTTACTTGTATGGGACAGTTTGTAAATGTAACTGCAGGTGGAAAATAAAATTGTACAGACAACTCTTTCTGGGTGTGTGTGCAGGTTGTGTGGCTGCTGCAGGTTTCTCTACATGGATGGACAAGCACATGGGATGTCTTTCCTGTGGGAAGCCATCCCGAAAATTGGGGGGGAAACAAGAAGAAAATAAAGTGGGTACTACTGAGAGAGATTTGGGACAACTGGGGAGTAATTAATATTAAGTATAACAACATAAACTCTATTTTATGAGGTGTTTAAAAATGTTTAGTCTGATATGGAGAGAGCCCCGTGCTTCAACATCTCTGGGGGTTTTCTGTCCTTACACACAGAACAAGGGACCACTGGAAAAACTGGCAAGGAGGTGGTGTGGGTTTGAGTGTGGTATTGGGTTTGGCTTTCCCACACCTAAAAATCTTCAATTTTAACATTTCTGTTCAGTCGTTCAAGAGCCAGCAGAGGGCACCTGAGGCTTTGCTTTTGTGGATCCCGCAGAAAAGGCTGGCTGGAGCAGCTAAAGGAAAGCTGCTGGGTTCGGGGAGCAGAGTCTCCCGTGGAACCTTTGTTCGGGCAGTATCCACCCGCTGCAGGACGTGCCTGTGCCGGGGCTTTGATCCCAAAATCCAGCTGGGCAGCACATCCACAGGGCCCTCAGCTGAATGGGGTCAGTCTGCACTAAATACTCTTAAACATCCTTTGCTGCCTTAGGTCTCTGAGATCTGTTAGGAGGGAGGGAGGAAGATAGTGAGTAATCTTGTTCTTAAAATTTGGGATTAAATTTAATTTTCAGTTAAATCTTGGGGGTTTTTTGCTGCTGTCATTCTGCTTTTGACCTGTAATCGTTTTTCTGTTTTATACATAAGGAAACACTCACTGTTCACTGATGGAAATGGATTTTAGTGGTAAATTTTATTTTTTTATCAGAGCTTTGATGAGCTTTGCTTTGATGACGCATTGACTTTAATTTCAGGATTTTCTCTGCAGTTCTGCCTTCACCTCTTGCTCAGGCTGCTTTGAGCTCACAACTTTCTTGTTTCAAACAGTATTTTTGCAGTGGAACCCCGAGTAGGGTCAGTGGCCTTGCTTGTTTCGGAAGCAGCTCCCTTCATTACCATTCCTTGAGGGAAAGGCCCCACGTGAACAATCTGTAACTAATTTCACGTGCCAGTGGAGCTGCTTTCACTGGGAGAAGATGCACTGAGAGAGTCTCCCAGGCTCCTGCTTCCCTTTGCTGCTCTTTATTAGAGACCTCAGCCTGGATCAGCTGCACGACATGGTTCAAAAGGGAAAATCAAAGGGGCTGCAGGATCCACATTTTGGGAAAGCTTTCCAAGGTCTTCCAATGGTGCCAGTCACCATAAGGAGCTGCCAGATCCAGACTCAGCACAGAGGCTGCTCACAGCCCTTACCTAAATAAAGGGGAATTTCAGAGAATAAAATATTTCATATTGCATATTTCTAATCTAAATATGCATATTTAATAATCCAAACAATCTAGAGAATCCTATACATATGCTAATGATATAAAATAATAAAACAAAATATAAATAAATAAAAATCTCAAAATAAATAAAATTGAAATGTCTAAAAACAAAGATGTTTTACTGTCATGCCTGTGTGTATTGCTTAGGATATTCTAGATTTATTAAACCTGAATGAAACAATCATTTTGCAAAAGCAACGAACATGACATAATGTGTGTATCTGACAAGATAATAATCAGCCTAATTTAATTTCCCTGCTATCTGATTCATAATTCTTTATCACAATCAATTTCTGTCAAAATGAGCTGTCAGAGACAGGAAAGCATTTGAAAACTTCCTTTAAAGACTCTCAGTATTTTTTATTAAACCTTTTATGACTCCTTTCTTTCTTCAAAGATTTGATAAACATAACCCTGGATTCTCTACAGGAGATATTTCCCTTAATTCTTATCACAATCAGGGCTTTGTTTCTCGTGGTGCAAAATGGGTCATTACTGGAACCATCAAGTTGGATTTCTGTTGCTGGTGGGTTTTCAGTTCCATCTGAAGTAAGTCCCAATATTTGCCTGGAAATCCATTGGAGAAGCTGGCGGCCCTGTTCAGAGTGTTGTAAATTAGTTCCAGTCTCCACGAGCCTGCTGTGACTAATTGATGTGACCTGGAAGTGGATAAAGTCCATAACAGTAAGATCAACTTTTCCTCTGGTAATTTGACAAATAGAGCCCTTTTTAAAAGTCCTGTGCAGGCTCCATTCCCCATTTGTTCTGTCGTGATGGGCATCGTTTCCGTGTTGGAGTGATAATGATTTTCCAGATTTCTGCTGATTTGTAGAGCAGGTGCCTTTATTTAATAATGCCAGAAGAAGGGAGAGATTCAACAGCACCATCAAAAAGAGAATTCCTGGCAGCAGCTGTATATCAAAGCCATTCCTTATCCAGTTACCTCTCTGTAAGTATTTGACCACTGCTTGAAATCTTCATATTTCCATGTAAAATGTAAAATTACAACATTTTTTGCAGAGTAGTTTAGTGTGTAGAGAATAGAAGTAATAATTTATTCGTGGTAATTTTATTACATTTAACAATAGCACTGTTTTTTCATCCAAATATTTTAGAAATACAGAGATTAATACTCACCAAACCCCAAGTTGTCTGGCGTGTAGTGAGCTTAAAGCAGCAAATATGGAATATCCCAGGTTCTCTTCCAAATTTAATGCTTTTGCTGAAGTTTTTTTAGCCTGTGGTTGGAGTAATAAATAAACAAACCAGATATTCCCAAGCTCTTCATTAATGTTTATGGGGATGTTTGGGAAATCTGGCTGTTTTCTCAGGGTACTCTTTACCACACAGGTTTTCCTCCTCCTGCACTACAGAGATGTGCAGGAAGGCTGCTGGTTTGCAGAGTCGTTCCAGCTCATTTATTTCCTACAGCCACAGGGAAATCAGGAAATCTCAGTGTTGTGTGGGCTTCTGCCCTTGCAGAAGGGGCTGCTGGAATGGGATCTGTGCAGTGGAAACTCCTCTTTGCTGCCTAAATAATTTTTTAAGAAGAATTTTAGGCCGCCACTCTAAGTACTGTATTGACTGTAAGTAAATCCAAGTCACTTTCTGGATGGGCGGGGATTTAAGGAATTTCTCTGCTATAAGCCCCTTCCAAGCCTGCATCCCATTCATCCTCTCCCATCCCCACCAGCTCTGCTCCAGAATAGTCCCACCATGACTACAACCCCTCCAGCAGTGAGCCAGGGGAGTCCAGTCCCTATTTATTTGTGCTCCAGTGGGATGTGAACCTTGGTCTTCCAGGGTGAAAGGTTGAGGGATGAGTGTCTTGTTTACCTGTGCTTTTCAGAGAATGTTTTCCTTTAATCTATTAAGCAGACACACCATTTTGGCCCGTGGTGTGCAATGGGATCGTTAACTATGCACTTAATTACTACCAAACCACATCTGAGTGCCCGATGGCAGCAGGCAGGAGACTCAAAGCCCACTTGGTCAGGCAGAGGGTCCAGCAAGGTTCCCAACCTCAGGGTTTAATAGAAACATCTTTCCATGAGCTCCTGTGGTGCATCCCTGATTTATACACGGCTTTGGTGATGGAAATAACCACACTGGATGGTTTCACATCAGCTCTGAGTGATGGCTGAGGGCAAAGTGGGAATGAATGAGGAGAAACCAAACTGTCCATGGATTTTAAAATACAAACTGGATTCTTTGCAAGTTATTTTCAAAACCAAAAATCCTAATTGGATTCCTTGGAAGGTTATTTTAAAAACCCCAAGACCTGAGTTAATTCAACCACTGTAGCACTGTGCCTTGAACACACCTGAGGATTTCTCTTCTCTGAAACTCTTATGTTCCGACATTCACATCCCAAAGGTGGCATTTGTGCTTAATTTTTTGGCAGTGCTACAGCTTTGTTGTATACATTAATCAGCCAAGGTACAGGGCTTGGGCACATCCTCCACCAGGCACAGACACAATAGGGAGGAGAAGGCCCAGCAAACACAGCTGGTGAACATATTTACCATCCACTGGTTAGTCACACTTGTGGAGTTTTAATTGAATTACCTTTGACAGTGAACAGCAAACCTGGTGGGTGATCTACTAAATTTAACTGATGAATGGGCTCCCTAAAATCAATTAGCATCCAGGGCTGGGAGCATGAACACATCCGTGGCTCGGCGGGGACCGGAGCGGGCTCGGAATGACAGCAGCAAATGTTGGCCAAGTGAGAGCACGGATCTCCTGCCGCCGCTGACCCCTGCTCCCCACATGAAAGAAAAACAGGAGCCTAACAGGAGCTGAAAGAATCCAACAGTAAATCATTTAAGCCCTGTTTTGCACAACTGATACAGGATGCTTCTAAACTGCTTGATTAATGCTGGGCAGTATATTAAATGCGGGACGTGGCAGAGCGAGGCTGTGGCCGAGCACCAGCTCCACAAACACCATCTGCTTGCTGAATTATTTTTGGGAGATTCAGGAGAGAGGGAAGCCAGGAGGAATTAGAAATGGCCTTTTTCTTTTGCTGCAGTGATCGGGCCCCGTCTGTGGGCACAGAGAAGCCCCATCAGTCTTCAGGTTGTTTGTTATCTGAATAATCAAGCAATGGCAAAATGCAGGCTGGAGGTTCCTCTGACCTTTGCCTCGGCGCAACCCGACCCTGCGTGGGGCTCAGGCAGAGCATGTAATGAGGGACAGCTGGGATGGGCTGGAAAAGGGAGCACACACATCTCTGGGGGAGAAGGAGCACACACACACCATGTCTGGGGGAGAAGGAGCACACACATCTCTGGGGGAGAAGGAGCACACACACACCATGTCTGGGGGAGAAGGAGCACACACATCTCTGGGGAGAAGGAGCACACACACACCATGTCTGGGGGAGAGGGAGCACACACACACACACACACACACACACAAACATCTGAGTGGCTCCTGGCTTTGCACAAACTGTAGAAGGCAGAGAATTCCCCATTGGGGCTTTAGAGTTTGGAGGTGAGGAGAAGAGCAGCAAACAGGGTGATAGCCTTCCCTTCCTTCACCTAGTTTTACTGACCAGCTGACCCTTCCTCAGGAGGAAATCTGGACCAAACCTGATTTACTGGAATATTGACTTAAGCAAAGACTCAGTCTGGACTAGGCCATATGTGAATTTTATTAATTTTTTAAATTATTTTTTGTACCAAAACGAAAATAAAATGCGTCAATTTCAACGGTGCTCAAACCGAAACCTGTCCCATGGCCCCTGGAGGTGCATTGGGACACAGCAACTTAAATCCTTCTTTTCTGTGGGGGTATCCTCCTTCCCAGGCCAGTGCTTTGGGTACCACTCTATAGGATGTTTTGAAGTCCAGGGAAGGCACAGAGGGGCTTTTCTTTCCTTGCATCCATAACTCATTGACTTTATGCATTGATTTCTAAGTCAATGTATGGAAAGCATTATTTTATTTTATTTTATTTTATTTTATTTTATTTTATTTTATTTTATTTTATTTTATTTTATTTTATTTTATTTTAATTTTTTTTTAATTTCATTTTTTATTTTATATTATTTTATTTTTAAACAAATGGTATAAAATTGTGCTTTTTAAGGAAAAATTCTCACCTTGCACAGAAAGTCCAAACCTCATGGGTGGGAGACATTGGACTGTAATATCATTGATTTATACAATGAGATGAGCAGATATGGGGTGGAGCAACACCAGCCTAACTCCAAATGTTCCATGGAGCCTGCTTTAAAAATGTGACATCGTAGCCTGTAAAATAAAAAAAAAAAGGGTGGGATCCAACATGCACTGACACCCTGCTCTGAAGTGCTGCATAAATTACATTGTACTTAACACAAACCTATTTTTAATGTAATTAATATATAAACCAGGGGCTCCTGCCCCTGCAGGACAGCCCAGAGGATCCAGAGCTTTCTCTTCTCCAGGCTTTGTTCCACTCCTGCTCTCGGAGCTGCTCCAAGGTCTCGCTCTGAGCCCCGGCTGCTGTTGCTGTGCTGACAGCCCTGCTGCAGGGTGCACCCCCAAACACACCATTCCCTGCCCCATCCAAAACTTTGGCTTCCAGACAAACGCACGGGAACACGGCTCCAAACACCCAGATCAATCCCCTCAATAAGATTTCATGCATTTTCAAACGGTATCTGTCTTGATTTGGAAAACAAAAAGCAAAGAAAAGACAACGGCAAAAAGCCTTCCCAGTGCACTAAGTGAGAAATGTGGCTTTAATTTAGACAACTAATTGCTTCCAGCTGAACCAGCCATTAAAAACAGTTGAAGAATTACAATGTAAATAGATTAATGCAGACAAAGCAACATGTGCACTATTCCATGTCTTCTTGTTACCTACAAAATACTTGGGCAGTGACACACTGTTAGTCTAAGCCACTTGTTAGGTTCTGTGCTAATCAGCTAAAATTAAATAAACATGACTGATAAAAATGACTGTTGTGTTTGAAAATTGATGCACCAACAGAATTTACTCCAGGAGATAATTACAGATGATTAAGTAACAAAGAAATAATTCCTCCGGCAGAGGGTGAGCGCCGGCGGCGCAGGGAAGGGGCACTCGCCAACGCGCCGGCCTCGTCCTTTGGAGGCATGAGCCAAAGCTGCAGCAAAGTCCACGGAGGGGAAAAAACTCTGAAGGAGCTTTCCTACCCCAGCAATTTCCAGTGACAGGATGCAAAAGGGCTGGAAAATCTGTATTTTGCTGTTGCAAAAACACGGATGTTTTCCCCCCCTCTTCCTACCCAAGGGATCAATCCCTTCATGCAACTCGGAATCAATCCCTTCATGCAACTCTTTTAAATGCTAAAAAGTGCTCATGGGTGAAGCATGTAAGTGAAAAATATGATATTTCCTAAATAACAATCTTAATTTGAATATTAAGGCTAATTTCCTTTGTTGTCAGAATGAAATCAGATTGAGACTCATCCTCTAAAATGCAAAGTATTCTTCAGGCAGTAATTTTTAAATGTTAACTCTTAGACAAATTTATTATTAGAAAAATACTGATTGGAAGCTTTGGAAAAAGAATGTTTTCCAAAATAAAGAATAAATCTGGGAGGGTTTTTGCATTTTTTTCATTTCCATAAGGCTTGTCGGTGGGAGCTCTGTAGTAATAGGGACATCCAGAAAATAAATGAAAGGCTTTGAACTGAAAAAGGGAAGTTTTAGATGAGCTTTTGATAATAAAATAAATTCCTCCCTGTGAGGGTGGGCAGGCCCTGGCACAGGGTGCCCAGAGAAGCTGCGGCTGCCCCTGGATCCCTGGAAGTGTCCAAGGCCAGGCTGGACAAGGCTTGGAGCAAACTGGGACAGTGGAACGAGATGGGCTTTAACATCCCTTCCAACCCAAACCATTCCATGATTCCAAGGAGCTGACTCCTCCACAGAGCTTTGCACAGCCATTCCTACACAACTTTCCCCCATATTTTCTTTAGCACACTCATATCCTTGAGCATCTCGCTGAAACACATGTTCGAGTCAAGATTAGCCCCTATGAAATGAAAATCGCTCGGGCTGCAGAGCGGGAAGTGGAATATTATTCTTCATCCTGAATTGAAATATTAGAAGCTGACTCCTGAATTATACTCCGGGGTTACCGAGCTGTAATTGAGATTGAAATTGGGCCGCTATTTTTGGTGCAGCCTGGAAAGCTCCGAGTCTTATTCCCATTTGTGCCGGTGGAAATCCCCACCCATCATCTCAAATTCTGCTCTGCCTGCACCTTCGGGGTGAGGAGAACCCTCCCAGCCCCTTCCCCCCCGAAATAATGATAAATGACAGCTCCTCCAAATTGGAGCTGGCTGCTGCTCCTCGCCCAAGGGCCGAGGGGCGGGTGGGAAGGGGCTTCTCCCCCAGAGCTGATTGACAGGCAGGGTCAGGGTGGGGGGAGTGTTTGCTGGACTCTGTCAGATCCTAGGGAGCTGCTGACAGCTCGTGCTGCCATTCCCTTCCTTCCCTCCCCGGCCAGATTTATGCTGCTGTGCAGAGAGTGTGGGATAAACTCTGCCCAACCCAAAATGACAATGTGCTCCTATAAATCCAATTTTTTTGTTCTGCCAGTGCTGTCCAGAGGGGTTGGGTTTCTCTGGAGGAACAATTAGTGATGATTCCCAATGATTTGAAATATTAAAACAAAGTTGATGGGATTTTCCAGTCCTCAAGTCAGAGCCATGTAGCAGAAACCACGTTTCTGAGCAGAGGTGAGGATGGGGAGGCCCTGGCACAGGGTGCCCAGGGAAGCTGTGGCTGCCCCATCCCTGGAAGTGTTCAAGGCCAGGTTGGATGGGGTTTGGAGCAACCTGGGACAGTGGAAGCTGTCCCTGCCTGTGGCAGGGGATGGAACTGGATGGGCTTTATAGTTCAACCCAAACCATCCTGTGGTGCTGGTTTCCAGGCGGCAGCAGGATGTGAAAATCCCATTGGTTGTGCTGGAAAAATTCCCCAGTTAAGGACAAACTCCTTCCCTCCCTTGTCGCTGACAGAGTGTCTGGCTGGGGGACACAGAGGGACACATGACACAAATGACCAGGGCACAGCTCTCACCTCCCCATCCCCAGGCTCTCCATGTCCCCAGGACCCCTTGGCACACATGTCAGGGAGTCACCCTGGAGCTGGGGACAGGTGTCCAGGTGTCCCCTTGCAAGGAAAACATGGGGCGGGCGCAGGCCTTGGCGATGGAGCCCCTCAGAATTAACAAGTGAAAGAATTTGATTCAGCTCAATGTATCAATCGGTGCAAACAAGCAAAAATTATACTGGGCTGAGATGATTAAATAGGATGAGGCCTCTTTTTTTTTCTTTTTTTTTTTCTTTTTTTTTTTTTTTATTGTAAGCAGCGAAAAATTCCAAAGGCATGACCAAGGAATTAATATGCAGCTATAAACATGCTGCAGGGAAAAGGCCAGGGGAAGCAAACAGGACCCAAAATAGATTTATCTCCAAATGTCCCACGTAGCCAAGGAATCCACTGCTATAAACACAGGAATTGCAACGGGCCACATGAAACAAAGCCCTGCTTTCAGTGGCACCTGGGGATGGTGAGATGGAAGTAATTCCTCTTTAATGAAGATATTGTGATGTGTCCGAGGCTTTCTGCGGAGCAGCAATTTCTGCTGCCTGGGAAAAGGGGGATTAAGTTACAGAGGGGCTCTGCTGGAGGAGGAACCCCTGTTTGAAGCAAACCCTTTGCTGGCATTATCTGTTTAATGTGTTGCACACCATTTGCAGCATAAACATTTCCAGTTCATTTTAATTTCATATCGGAGGAGAATCATAAAGACAGAGGATTATTGGTCGCAGCTGCGGGGATGTGGCAAATGCAACTTGAAGAATTATTCTGTCAGAGAGACAGAGCCAGATATTATTGTTTTTTCCCTTACAGCCTTGCCAGCAGTTAAAAGGGGGATTTTATTAAAAATATTCATGTAATTAAAATCTATAGCCTTAAAAGCCTTTAGAGGAACTGGAGCTAAACCAGAATAACACATTTATATTCAGATGTTGCAGGTTTGTAAGAAAACAACTCTGCAATTGGCCAGGAAAGTGAAATAAAAGGGTTTTTAAGTTAAATCTTATATTTTAAAACATAGGCAGCTTTGAAGTGTGCAGTGATTGATGTAGCTGAGAGGTTCCCTCCTAGGAAATGCTAAATTTGGATGTAGAAATTAATCAGTGATGATCTGGGCCACCGGTGTGTCCTGAGAGGGAGAAATTACTTTTATTCCCCACACGTGTGGTTTTAACAGCCAGTGCCCAGCTTTTCAGCCGTTGTCCATCAGCGTGATGGATCATCCTTCCCTTCTCTCACTTCCCAAACCCGGCCGGAGCAGAGAAATTTCCCAAAGCAAAGGAAATATCCCAGCGCAAACCAAACCCAACAGCCACGCCGAGTCGTTTCTTTTTTCAGCTCTTTTTTCTTAATTCCTTTTCTCCAAGATTTGTCCAGTAATAAACAACTGTTCCAATCTGCTGCGCTGATCAAAAGAAATGTTTTAATCAGTCCCAGGCTAAATATCATGCTATTATGTTATCACTGGAGCAAATCATCCAAAATACAAAACAAAAATATCAGTTTAATGTGCTCCAGATCAGGAATGTCTTGAAGAAACTTGCCTTCCTTACAGGTGTGTCCTATTTTGAGGAAAAAAAGGAGAAGAATTAAAGTGTGGGGGCTGGCGCTGGGGCCACGTGGCTGCCGGGGCAGGAATGCCAGGATCCAAACTGGCCAAGCCCAATTTCTGCTAATAAAACACTTTTCTCCACTCCGGTGAGGTTTTCATTAATTTTATTTTTTGGTTTTTAAAGCTGAGGAGCAAATCCCTGTTTTCACCTGCTGAGGGGCAAATCCACAGGGAGAGCACAGACCAATCCCTGCTACCTCCAAACCATCTGGTAAGGGGTGCGACCCCAAGGAGACACTGAAGCTTCCAAATTTTTGACACAGTTTTCCCAGGAGCCTGAACTTGGTCTTGATCTGATGCAGGGTGATGGAAGAACTCAATGGATGCAGGAGCATCCCTGCCCCATGAGCCCCATGCGGGATGGCCAACAGAGACACTCGCCATCGCCTCCGGAAAGTTTTGGCTTGGGCAGAGCTGGATCTCATTTCCATCCTCTGCTCTGTTCTGTGTCCAGGAGACCTACCCAGCAAAATTCCTCCTTTTTATGGCTCGTTAAGGCTCATGGCTCCAGATGCATGAGTGATACTCAAAACCGGTTAAAAATAAGTGATATTTGGTCATTTGGGAGGCTCCGGTTCGGAGCGGGGTGCTCTGGCTGTCTCTCCAGCAGGACCTGGAGACAGAATCCCAGGGGCAGCAGCTAAGACTGTGCATTCCCTGATGGAACCTTCAGACACGTGGGATTGAGGAAATCCTGACTCTCCACAGGACCCTCAGGGTGGCAAGAGGAGCTGGACATAGGGGAAGAATCCTCACTGGCACACACAGCTCAAACACCACCCAAAGCCATTTCATGGAATCATGGAATGGTTTAAGGTGGAGGGACCTTAAAGCCCATGCAGTCCCCCCCTGCCATGGGCAGGGACACCTTCCACCATCCCAGGTTGCTCCAAGCTCCATCCAACATGGTCCTGGACACCTCCAGGGATCCAGGGGCAGCCGCAGCTTCTCTGGGAAATCCATTCTAGGGCCTCCCCACCCTCACAGGGAACAATTCCTTCCTAATTCTTTAACCAAAATTTTGACTAAAAACCACCTCAGAAAGAGGAGATATTGCCTTGGGAAGGAAGAACAGCAGCAGCAGTGAAGTACCTGGACCTGACCAGATCCATATGAGCTCTTCCCTCTCCTTCCCATTCTGCCCCTCAAGAGCTCCTCATTTCCAAGGCCCAACATGGGAAGTGTCAGCACTTTCAAAGCACAAAGGCTTTGGAAATGCCAGGTTTTGTTTCAGCTGGGAATGAAGTCTGGGGCTCTGCTTTACATTGATTTGGCTTAATCTCGAAAATCTCCAGGACACAGAGTTGTATTTCTTCTACCAGCCTAAATTCCCAAATTCTGGGAATTCTGAGAAGTGAAGCAAAGGGAGCTGATGTTATCCGTTAGAAGAGCCCAGATAGAGACATTATCCTGCTTTTATGAAAGCCAAAGGCCAAATTCATATTTATTTGAGCTGCAGCAGGATCTGGCTTATATCCTGGACATTACAACATACTGTTCCAATCTCTATTTTTATTAGCAATATTGATAACGTTAGAAGAAATACGATACAGGAAATAGCATATCGACTTTGATTAATTTTACAGTATGACCTTTAACGAACGTAAAGGAAGAATTCAGCAAAGGGCTGGAGCTAAAAGTGTTGCTGGTGAAGGGAGACATGTGGTACCTGCATGTCCTGAGAGGGGCAGCTGGATATTCAACATGTATTGGGCTCCATGGAAGAAATATTGTTGATAACCAATTTTTTTGAAGACTCTGCATTCTCATCTTTAAGTTTATTAACACTTCCAGACATAATGGTTTGCTGCAAGAAATGAAGGTATTGATGTAAAATTAAATTTGTTTATTTTGCACAGGTAGTGGTGATAAAACCTTAGCTGAATATTTCTAGGGATAGACATGTGAAATGCTTTCATTGCAGGGAGAAAAATCCCTAATTGCAGCCCCAAATCTCAAGTCCTGTTAGAGGATGGGACCATACTGGATTAACTTGAAGGTGCCTTTAATTGTCCCATCAGCTTTGGAGGGCGCTGGAGCCTCCACTCCTTGCATTTCATTGCATGGTATTTAATAATAATAATAGTAATAGTAGTAGTAATAATAATAACAATTCACTATTATATGGATATGAACCACTTAGCATTTGAAACATTGCTTTGTATCTGGATTTATGCTCTTTTTTAGGTTAAAAGGCGCTCAGCACAGAGGTGGTGCTATTGAAGATAAACCAGTCCAGCTTTTCGGATAGCACAGTTTTGTCTGGGAATTGAAAACTTACATGAAACGCAGCCCCAGCCCCAAAATTTATCAAACTGCCTTAAACCTACAGGGTAGCCAAAGCAATGTGTGATGGTTTAAACCACCGAGTTCTTGACATGATGTGGGCACAGCAGGATCATGGTTCAGTGTTTAATATCCACCTGCCTAGAAAAATGATATTTCTGCTGGTTTCAGGCTGCAGGTCCAGGGGCAAGGGATGCAGCAGCTCACTCTGATGGACCAGGAGCTGAGGGCAGAATCCACCCCTGGAGCATCAGCTGAGTAATTTCAGCAGTAACTCCAAGTCACCACACAGGTCCCTGACTCGTTCCTTCCCCTCGAGCCGAAGTTTTCATTTGGGGCCTGACTGGAAGCAGATGGACCTGTCAGGGCTCCTCAGGCAGGTGAGCAGAGCGGGTGGATGAGCTGTTAAGTGTTCCCAGCTGCTGGGCAGGGCCCCGAGGAAATTGTTGGAGCTGGGACCCAGCTCCGAGGTGAGATCTGGAGCCAGCGCCAAGAAGGAAAAAGTGAATTTCTCTAAAACGCCATTCTCTGAAAACTTGAAAAAGCAAGGCTTTTGAAATAAGAGAAAATAGCTGAAAATATCTGCAAAATGTATCCAATATAATTTCAGACTTCAGAGAGCCAGAAGCCATCCTCAACTCCTGCCCCCATCTCTGGTTTTGTTCAGGATCTGCCTCCTTAGGCAGCAAAAATTATTTTTCCTAAGCTTTCTACCTATTGCTGGTGTTTTCCTCTCCAGAAAGGTCTTGACTTTTACTTGCTGCTTTGTGTAGTTTGATTTATAAGCTCAAGGGGTCCTTCTCAAAACCCGGACTCCTTCTTGTACCTAATTGCTACAATAAACTGAAAACTTGGTGCTTTAGGAGCAGCAGTCTGGGAGGAAATTGTTTGATGGATGGAAGTAGACGATAGGTCCTTCTTGGGAATGTCACCAAAAGGACACAGCGGAGAAATGGCTTTATAAATAACTGCAAAAATACAGAAAGTCCACGAGCTTGGGGAGACCAGAGCTCTATTAAGCACAAACAGATTGCAGGGCAATTCCCAACATCTGCAAAAGTCCTCTCAGCCCCTGTAATTCCCAGCAGCCTCGACTGCTGCATCCACCGGCATTCGCTCCCCAGGGCCGGCAGTCTGGGATGCCATGGAAAGGGATGCCTGGAGTTTGCATCCCAAAATGCAAATAAACCAGTGAAAGAAAAGGTGATTAACAAGTCAAAGCTTTTATTCACATTGTAAGAAAGGTATTTTTCTTTTTCCTTTTGGAAATTAATTTACAAAAATCATTCTTGATGCTTTAAAAGCTGTTTTTCCTGGTGGGTGCAGTGTTGGTGGAGCATGGAGTGGGCATGGATGGAACATGTTCCAAGCAATGCCATGGTTCCTCTCATAGCTCCAAGTGATACAGCAGTAAAGAAAATTATAAAATTCATCCAGAAAATGCCAAGGAATTCACTTCACTTGTGGCACTGCAAAGTACAGCTCCAGTCACCAGGAGTTGTGAATGCATCCCCCTGCACCCAGAACCCAAAATCCATCTGGGATGGGCGAGTCACCATGGCACCAGCGATTTTATAATTATCTGAACCTCTCCTTTAGCTTCCTGAGCTGAGTTTTATGAGTCACCACAGATGTTGTGTGTTCTGGGGGACAACCAGACACCCAAAACAAAGAGGAAAGGGCACGTAAATATTGTGGCTTCATCTGTTTCCAATAGGCTGTGTTTACATATTAATGTGCAATACAAATTTGTAAACATGAGCATTTGAAACTTTTGGAGGAACCGATCCCGGCCTTTTCCCTTTCTGCAGCTTTATTGGAACAACATGTCCCCGGCCCCAGCCACACATGGACATGGTTTCCATACTGGATGCATTTCAAATGGTCTGGGTGCTTATTTGTTCTGCTCTATCTTGCTATCCAATCCTCGTTTGCTTTGCATAATTGTGATACAAATTATCATCTAATTACAGCCCCAACCTCAGCAGATCAAATGTAAACCGAGGCACTTCCATCGCAAAAAGCGACATCCGATGCTCCCTCTATGCCTTTGGCTTCTCCACTAGATGGATTAAATTTGGGTGAAACCAGAGAGTAAACTGCACTTCGATTAAAAATATTATTGCCAGATATTTTGTCCCCTTGGATTTTAAATCCACCCCCGTGTCTGAGCACCGAGCCCATCCCATGTCCCAGCGCTGGGCGTGGACACGGCACCTCTGGAGTGGCGGATTTTACGTGATGAGTGCTACAAACAGGCTCAGATATTCCCAAATAACTTCAAACTTCTCTTGTGAAAGGTCAAATGACTAATAGCTGAGATTGTTCAGCAAGTTTCATCTTCTATAAAAACTCCTTTGTTTTTCTCCCTGTTCCCATTTAAAAATAGCACTGTAATCGTGAGGTGCTGTTTGTGTTTGCCCAGTAAGTCCAAAGAATTGGGAACTTTGAAATGGCCACGAGTTTTCCTGTAATATTTGTGGCAAGGAATACAAAGGAGTACGTGATGGAATTGTATTGACAGGCACATGGTCTTGCTTGAAATATCAACCTCAGTTTGCCCAGTTTCACATTTAATAAATCATATTGATTAATCTGATTTATTCTCTTGAGTTCTGCCACTCAACTCCTGCTAGCAGCTGTTTTACAAAGGACCCTGAGAGTGCAGAGTGCAAGTTAGCTACTTTTTGGCGCACATTTATTTTAATATCTAGGCAAAACCATCAATTTTATAGTGCGAGTGAATCAGCTGAGTCACTGTTATGGATATGGAAAATATTCCTATGCCAGAAGGGCCGGGGAGATCAGTCTGCTCCAAGGTGGCCTTGGTGGCACATGGCAGAGAGCTATGACTGCTTGAAAACACCACCCAAATCCTTTTTATTTCTTAGACTTTATTTCTCTCCTTTTGGAAGGATAAAAGCAAGAGGTAAAGGCAAAGAAAATGGAAATAACCCTCAGATAACCCAGATCAAGCAGCTCCTCTCACGCCATGCCGACCTCTCACACAGACAAATTGATATTTCTGGATCTGCCTGATGAGCACCCTCCCAAAGTGTGGCACCCCTGGGACAGGCTCAGACCTTGCAGGGACCAGGCTCTGGGTGTGTTTTCCATGTGGCTGCGATGAGGGAGGGTGGTGAAACCTGGGATCCTACGGGACCCACGGAGGCGCTTTGAGATGCAGCTCAATTCCGCTGGAATCTGCTGAGCATCATTCCTGGTAGAGCAAATCACTGCACCAAAAATATCTCTCCCGGTCATTATCAGTCACATTTTTAACCAGACACTGATTTACTGGATTACAGCTCATGGCCAGCAACTCCGGAATATCTTATGCAACCGCAAATATTTGGAAAATTGGAAGTTCCCCGTTGCACAAATCCGTGACTGATCAGGAAGAGCCTTCCAGCTCTCCAGGAGTGCAACCACATGTGGGGGCTGGGTTGTGGTCACTCAGCTGGACAGAGCCTGGCCAGGGCCAGCAGTGGACTTGCCACAGGAATTCAGTCACCATCAATGTTGGAAATAAGGACTCCCAAGGAAAAAAATTGGTTTTTCTTTTTTAATAAAAATAGTGAGATAAACTGCTAAGAAACAGCCCGAGAAAGCAGGTTTGTTCATTTTTACAGTTGTACAGACCATTTATCACAATCCCCCATTTCATACCAGCGTCACTGGGGGCTCTGTGGACACCCACATCAGGAAAATTAGGGAAACCAATGTTGTCTGAATTTTATCAAAGTCTCATGAAATTAAAAGTGTAATTTTTGTTAATCTAGCAGCTTCTGATTTTGCTTGTTCTGATCTGAATTTGTTATCTGTTAAGGATGAAAATAAAATCAAAACTCTGGTATCAGTTTTGATTCTTAAACCTGTGCCTAATCCCTCTATATTGTGTGTTGTGCTTGAAAATATAGGATTAATCCCAAAATAGGGCTGGCCCCAGCCAAACCTTATTTTTCAATCTCTGTCATCTATCAAGTAATAAATTTGACTTTAGGTAGAAACTGAACAGCAATCAAATAAAGAATAAAACCTGTGTCCTGATTTATTGTGAGTTACATGGCACCCTTGGGAGCTGAACATTATTTACAGGAATAACAAGAATATCCACAGGTTACAAGAAAACAAACAGGAATTTTGGAAGGAATTGAAAATCTCATGTTCCAGGGCCTGTAGAGTTGTAATTCTCCATAAAGGATCCATGTTCTCTGCGGGACTGAGCCAGGAACATCCCTGCCCCTTCCTTTGGGCAAGGCTGGATGAGATCCCATGTGGATCTTCTGTGTCCCGTGGGGCTGAGAGCTCTGGGTCACAGGACTGTCCTGCAGGGCTCCTGGGGGTTCTTTCATCCCACACAACTCTCCGAGATGTATCCTCCATGTCCCCAGCATGGATCCATCTCAATATGGGAGAGATGTGTGACCCCATCCTGTGCTTCCCACCACGCCATTGATGTTGGTGTCACTGGAGGTGGGACGCGGAAAAGAGGGCTCTGGGCCACTCCTGCAGCTTCTCACCCCATCCACCTTTCATCCTGCCTTTCTTTACCCTGGCAGCAGACACTTGGATTTAAGGTACTTGGATTTATGTCCCCACCCTGATAACGGAGGCATCGGGGTCTTGGAGAATGAGGGACTTTCATGTCATTAATTAGGACCCATTTGAGCCAAGAGAACTTGCTCAAGTGCTTGGCCAGATGTGGCTCCTTTGCCAAGTCCAGGTCCTGGAGAGTCCCTTTGAAATTAGGGATAAAGCTTGAGTGGGTGAGCAGCAGCTCCCCAGGGCTCTGAGCTAACTAAAGGCAAGCAAGAGAGAGAAAACAGAGCTGTAGAAATAGAGACATCGATGTCCCCACTCGGGAGTGCAAATAGTAAAAAGGTGACTGACAGTTTGCTCTTAACATACAACTGTGACATAAATGTGGCCAAAAGGTATCACCTCAGGGTCATCTCAAACCCTCCACCCTCCCAACAACACAACACTCTGTCCACAAAACAAAAGGATTAAATGTCTGCCCGTCCTGCTTCTGTACCATGCAGCATTTCAGAGTCAATAACTAACGAGCCCCTGGCTATGAAAGAAGGAAGGACTTGCTTTACACAGCTCAGAAATATTCTCTGATCCCACTAAAGGCAGTGGTTAATTGTGGGGTGCCAGTTGGAGTGATTGCATCTGCCGTCCCTCAAAGCAGCCGGAATGCTGTCACTCACTTTGAAATGCCCTGCTGCATTCATCAGTCTGGATGGCACAGAGAAGTTATAACCATACAAGCCATATGGAGGATGTAAAGAACAATTAAGTGCTTCCCGAGCAATGGGACTTGATGGGAAAATGTTTCCAGATGCATGTAATCCATACAGCATTTGACCAGCAGGACCGGGGGCTTGTAGGCACTGAGCGTTTAAGTCTTCGGCTTTGGCGTTTTTCAGGGAAGACAGTTTGGGCACATCCACCATGAAGTGGGGTAGAAGGTGTGGGTTGGTGGCTCCCAGTTTTTCGTGGCTCGGAAGGAGGAGCGCCTGTTGTCTCAAGAAGCTGGTAGGGCAGATCTTGTAGTAGAGGGGCATGTTGAGGGGGTGCAGGAAGCTCTCGGGGCACGACATGCCCAGGCTGCTGGCGGGCAAGTGAAGCGTGGGAGGGGAGCACGATGGAGAGAGCAGGGGGTTCAGAGGAGAGGGGGTCCCACCGCTGGAGGCCACTGGAGAAGAGCTGGAGCTCCCACCTGGAAAGGAAAACAGAAATCATCGAGGCTGGGCTAACTGGTGTCCACAGCCAAGCAATCCTTGGAGGACTCCTGCTCCCGGCTGCCGGTGTCCATCCAAGCACAAACCTGCTCCAAAGACCAGCTCCTGGAAAACGGGAAGATCTATCCATAAATGGTTATTTCTAGCTGGTATTTGTCTAAAAACAGTATTTGCAAGTGTCTAATCCCATTCCTTGGACTGGGATCGTGGTAAATGCAGCTCCACACACACCTGGATCCATACCTGGCTGCATGACCGATAACTCTCCCCGCCATACCCACACATTTCAGGTTCCCTATTTTTCATGCAAATTCCAGACAGCTTTTCCCCCTTGGATATAAGAACAAAAAAGCATATTCAGCCTGATGGAGAATTTTTTTGCACCTTCCTGCTCACAGGAATTGACTCATTTCACTTGGCTTCCCAAGCAATTTGAAACATTCCCCTGAATGCTATCGGTGTCTCCAGAAATTCAAACTCCCAAGTCATGTGAATGTCCTCTTTTCTGGAAGGGATGAATGAACACTTTCAGAATTCGGGAGAAAAGCAACCCCAAGGAGTAAAATGAAGCAGGGATGGGATGGGATGGCTGCTCCGAGGTGGGAACGGTGCTGGGAGCAGCCGGCCCTGGTGCTGCACAGATGCTGGTTCCACCTCCCGCCTGCCGAGAGCCAAATGTCTGCTGCACAGTCATTACCAAATTCTTCCAGAGGGTTTCCCCCTCCCCCCACTTTATTTTAATTTCTTACCAAAATCACAGGAAAGGACGTAAGGGAATGTGGATCCATTTGTGCTACTCTTTACATTCAATCCCTACCAATACAATGCCTGGCTGGGATCTGATCCGACTCGACACGCAACCAGCGACCCGAAATCAACCGTAAAACTGAACCACGGCTGCTGGTATAGCAAATCTTAAAAACACCTTAAAAACACAAAGATTTTGAATGTGATGCAAATTAATTTCCAAACCTCCAACAAGCAGAGCCTCTCAAAGGCCAGCCCTTGATCACAATAATCCAGGAAGGTTTTGTGGCATGAAGGTCTCACCCTTCCCTGCTGATGTCAGTGGCTGCTTCAGTCCTGACTTCAGCAGGGCAGGGTCCAGTCCTCTCTCCATGGACATTTCCTGATGTCCTCCAGGGCTCAGAGACTTTGGGTCATGTAAAATATGGGATTGAGCTGATATTTGTGTGTGAGGCAGCGAGGGAACCCCTACGTGGCTGATACAGCAGAGCAAAGCAGGGTCAGTATCTGCTGCACGGAGCAAATAATGTCACACCCCGAGCAATAATCTCACCCAAATTCCACAGCAAGTTTGGGAATGGGGATTGCAACAGGAGCAGATCAATGAGCAGGTGTTTTCTGCCCTTCCTATTAGGCTTAAAAATAAAAATTCTATGGCCATTTTTTTCTTCAGCATGTTGATCCTGATTCCTTTTAATTTACCTCCTGGTTTTAGAGCTTTGGGATTTCAGTTTTACGGCTTTTCTTCAGAAATATATTTTGTTAGTAGTAGAACTGCAGATTTTGTTATATTTATATCAGTCCAGGAATTCTGTCCTGAAGAAAAATACCAAATAGATTAAACAAGAAAAAAAAAATCCAAAAATCCCAGGCAGCTGTAATATTATATTATATATGTACAATAATATTTTAGTGTCCTTAACATTGCAGTTGCTGTTGTTTCATTCCTCACGCAGCTCATCCACCACCTCCTCTCCCCCGGCAAACGGGCTCAAAAGGAGCTTTTTTGCCTAAGATATTTTCTAAAAAAGAAAATTAATAAAAAACCTATTCATAATACTAATAAAGCTGCTACTACTACCACCACCAATAATGATAATAATTTTAGTTCTCTTTACAACTGATAAACCTCTTAATTTCTCCCGAATCTGATTTCTCTGTGCCCTCATTTCTACGCCTGCAGAAAATGAATTTTTGCTGTGATTTTTGCAGCATTTCCCGGCAGACCCAGGGGTGACTTGGTGCGTCCCAAAACTTTGAAGAGTTCCTTACGTAAACGAGAATTTAACTCGCGACTTTAAACCCAACTTGGAGGGCTCCAATGTGCAAACGAGCTGTTAGGTTTTCCCCTTCGGCGCTATGAACAATCTGTTTTCAAATATTACTTTCTGAAGCCGTTTTTCTGGGAAAGGGCTGTAAAGGACCGGTTGCTCTTGTCAGGATGAAGGAGAGCATTTTCCCCGAAAATTTTCCTCTTCTTCTCTGCATTTCTGTGCGACTGCTGCATCCTAAATATCAGATAATTTTATTTTCTGTTGCGTAACGCGTTTGTCGGCGCAGAAGCTGCCGCTGCAGAAAGCACGGGCGGTCACCACCGCCACGTTTGTAGTTGATATTCCCAACCCGGTTGGAAGCAATTAGTGTGACAGGATCAAAGCCGGAACAACCCGACTCCAAATTAGCCTCCTGCACACTCAGATATTTTTTTTCTGCCCATCTAACTCTGATTTCAGCCGGGGGCTTGAGCAGCCCGCGCCCTCATCCTGTTCTTCCCGGCTTGTCGCATCCACTTTCACAGGAGTTTTATCCAAACCAACGCGGAATTAACTCCCCCAAAAGCGGGGATTCGTTTTCTGGGCGCGCCTCGCTATCTGCATTGGTTCGAGCCGCCCGAGGGGGCTCCGGGAGCGGCAGCGAGCGGGGTTCACTTACCCTGGCTGTCTGCGCCGAAAGCCTTGAAGTCCAGGGCGAGGGGGGCTCTCCACGGGTAGGTCTCCAGGAGCCCGTCCAGGACCCCCCTGCGGGGCGAGAGCGCCTTGAGCGCGGCCGCGGGGCCGGGGGCGCGGGGGGCGGCGGGGGCGGCCCCGGCCCTTACCTGTTCCTGCCGGGGTCCCGGAAACCTTTGGCGAAGGGATTCCTGTCGATCTTCAGCTTCGTGATCTGCAGGGTGAAATCGAGGGGCCACTGGGGAGAGGGACGGGCTGGGAGCGGCGGCCGCGGCCATCGGGGCTCTCCATCCCCCCGGCTCCCGGTACCGTCAGGGCTCTCCATCCTCCCGGCACTGTCAGGGCTCTCCATCCCCCCGGCTCCCGGTACCGTCAGGGCTCTCCATCCTCCCGGTACCGTCAGGGCTCTCCATCCCCCTGGCTCCCGGTACCGTCAGGGCTCTCCAACCCCCCGGCTCCCGGTGCCATCGGGGCTCTCCATCCCCCCGGTACCGTCAGGGCTCTCCATCCCCTCCCGGCTCCCGGTGCCATCGGGGCTCTCCATCCTCCCGGCACCGTCAGGGCTCTCCATCCCCCCGGCTCCCGGGGCCATCGGGTCTCGCCATCGCTCGGGCTCCCGGTACCCCCGGGGCTCTCCATCTCCCCCGGATCCCGGTACCGTCAGGGCTCTCCATCCCCGCCCCGGCTCCCGGTACCTGCTGGTTCTGGTAGGCCGTGACGGTGGTGAACTCGGTCTCCTGGAAGGAGAAGGTCTGCACCCCCTCGGCCGGCAGCGACTGGATCTGCGCTAGATCGAAGCGAGAATCCTGGGCGATAACGTGGACGCGGGGCTTGTACTTGTGCATGGACTGCAGGATGATCTGTGAGGGGGGACAGGCGGCTGAGCCCCCGGAGGGCGAAGGGCAGTAGAAATCTCGAGGCGAGGCTCAGGAAGGTCCCAGCCCCGAGCCCCACGGCAGGAGGGACCGGCCCCCGCCCTCCCTGCTCCCCCCGATGATGCTCCGCACCCCGGGGCGCTGCTCTGGCCCTGCCCGGCCCCCCCGGCGGGGCTGCCCCACACCTACGTGCCCCTTGTCGTCCATCTCGTTGTTGGTGAGCTTCACGCGGTCGAAGCTGATGATCTGCCTCATCCAGGTCTCCCCCGAGCAGGGCGAGTCGGGGTGGATGTAGAGGCGCGGGGTGATGCACGAGTGGTCCGTGTTCCCCGCCACCATCCACTGCGAGCTGTGATAGACGTACCTGGCCCGGCCCGGGCCGCGTCAGCCGCCGGGACCCCGTCCCCACCTGCCCCCAATCCTATAGATTCTATAGGTGAGTGAGGCCCCCCAGCCCCGCCGTGTGACCCCGTGTCCCGCTCGGGTCGCAGATCGCGGCCATCAGCGCAGGACGGGCCCGGAGTGGGTGTGGGGGTCCCGCCCGTCCCCCCGTACCTGTTCCTGTACCTGCACCCCTACCCGTACCTGTATCGCTTGGAGTCCACGGGCACGACGTCGATGGCGATGTAATATTGCTGCAGCGGCTCCAGCCCCTTCACCTTGACCCGGACCGACGGGAACATCCTCCTGCGGGCACAGGGCACAGGGACAGCGGCTGAGAGCCGAGAGGGGCTGCGGAGCTGGGAACGGGCGTCGGGAGGAGGGAAAATCGAACTCAACGAAAACAGCGGAAAAGGGGGAGAACTAAGTGAAATATCTGAACAGAACAGAGAAACTCGAGACAACGAAACAAAACAAAATAAAAAGCCCAAGAAATAACACTGTCCCCCACCAGGAAAAAAAAAAAAAAAAAAAAAAAAGAAAAGAAAGAAAACAAAACAAAAAGAAAAAGGAAAAAAAAAAAAAAAAAAGAAGAAAAAAGAAAACCAAAACGGAAAAGCAAAGCCCGAGCGAGGCGGCGGGGCCGGTACCTGCCGGCCTTGGTGATGATCATCTCGGTGCCGATGTCGTGGAACCTCCTCCAGAGCTCGGAGCCCTGCAGCTCCACCTGCACCCCGCCCGCCCGGCTCTCGGCACCGGCCTTGGGCCGCTTCTCTGCGGGGAACACAAAGGGCAGGAGGGGCTCGGGAGCTGCCGGGGCCGCCCTCGCTGCCCGCCGTGCCCGGC
Source organism: Melospiza georgiana (assembly GCF_028018845.1). NCBI lineage: Eukaryota > Metazoa > Chordata > Aves > Passeriformes > Passerellidae > Melospiza > Melospiza georgiana. Next base: position 5,071,930 of record NC_080441.1, read on the forward strand.
TCCCTCCGGTACCCACCCGCCTCCGGCGCTCTGCGGGCCGGCCGGCAGCCGGGGCCGGGCTCCTCATCGCGACCCTCCGGCACCTTCCTCTTGGCCGAGCGTCCCACCAGGGCTTCCACCGAGAAGGCGTGAGCCCGGGAGCTGAGCGCCATCCCCCGCGGGCTGCCGGGGGTCCCCCCGGGCGGCAGCGCGGCTCAGGCGGGCGGCGGCGGCTCCATCCCGGCCGGCACCCGGCGCCCCTCGCCCGGCACGGCTCCCGTCGGGGGGCAGCGGCCACGGCGAGATCCTCTTGCATCCAACTGAGTCAATAGACGGCTGCAGCCTCCTCTGTTTGTTTTGGAAACTGGTGGGAGCATAAGAAACATTGAGTGACATTTCATGGGAGTAACGGGGGGGGGGGGGGGGGGGTTGGAGGGGGAGGGAGGGGAGAGCCACAGGGGTGGGGGGGAGAGGGGGAAGAGGAGCCGGCCCCGTCTAGGATCAATAAAAGAGTTACTGTTCTCCATTAAATTGTAAAACTCAAAGAAATTTGACATAATTGCACACTAGGGGCCACTTTTCCAACAAAAGTGCAAATAACGTTTAACCAGAACCAGCGCAAAAGGGGAAAAGAAAAAAAGGAAAAGAAAGGGGGAAAAAAAGAGAGAAAGGAGAAAGATTAACAGAGAAGAAAGAGAAAAAGGAGAAAAGGGTAGAAAAAGAAGGAAAAAGGCAGGAAAAGATAAATAAAAGGGGGGAAAGTAAAAGAAGGATACACGGGAAGGGAGCCGTGCCCCGCTCCGGCCCCGCCGCGCTGCCCCCACGGGCCGGTCACGCGTGGCCCCTCCGGTGTCCCCGGCACGACAAACCCGGTGCCACCCCCGGGCTGCGACAGCGCCGGGCAGCAGTTCCGGCTCTGTGTCCTGTTTTTCCTTGGCTTTTTGTTTGTTTGGTTGTTTTTGGGATATTTTTTAAGGCAGCCCCGCCCGCTGCGCCACCCCGCCCCGTCCCCATCCCCGGCTCCGCTTCAAAGCGCGGCCCCGCCGCCCGCAGCAGCTGCGCTGAATTAGGGACAGAAATCCCCGTTTTCCAGCCGGAGAGTCCCGGGAAACTCCTGCACGGCCGGGCAGGGCAGGGTCGGGGCCTGGGGGCTCCGTTCGGGACCCTCAGGTGCGCAGGGAAAGCTCTGCGCGGGATCTGCGCGGCACTTTCACCCCCGCCCTGCCCGGGCTGGAACCCCCGCGCTGATTTATTTTCCATGCGGGAACCCTCCCCAGAGCCGGCAGCAAAGGGGATGCTGGGGCTCAGGGAGGGGAGAGCCGGGGTGTCCCCGCTGAGCTGGGGGTGTCCAGCCCCCCTGGCCCCGCAGCCTTTCCCGGCACCGGGGAGGTCAGCCGGGATAAATGAGCCTTAACGGGAAAAAAAATGTGGGGAGGGATAAAATTCACAGGCCAGCTGAGAAAGCAGGTTGAGGAGAGGGGAGCTGGCTTTGGGACAGGCAGGGGAGGTGCGGCGTTCCATGCTCTGCTTCCAGGTGCTCCCGGAGTGGCGGAGAAGCCCTGGTACATCCAAATGTTTCACTTCTCAGGATTTCTTGCTCTGTTTGTTAGAGTTTCTGTCCTGTGCACACATTCCCGAAATTTGGGCTGGCAGCAGGTTGTCTTTGTGGAAAACATGGAATGGTTTGGGTGGGACTTTAAATCTCATCTCAACCCACCCCTGCCATGGCAGGGACACCTTCCCCTACCCCAGGCTGCTCCAAGCCCCATCCATCCTGGCCTTGGGCACTTCCAGGGACCCAGGGGCAGCCACAGCTTCTCTGTGCCAGGGTTTGTTCTCAGATGTGTATTTAAATTGTCCCAGACTGACATTCTTGTCCTCAAGTCCCCATCCCAAGGACGCTCCTTACTCAGCTCAGGGTGGGCATTGCCCATTGATGTTAATACACATTTATAATTACCTGTACCTTTCTTAGTGCACATTTACACACCAAACTCCTGGCATATCTCACTGGGACATGGATTGACCAGGGAAAAGGTCTCAGAGGAAGTGAAGGGGTGCAGATACAGCTGCCAAAAGCCCAAGCTCAACATCCAGCCTGGACACCTGGTTGGAAGCCACCTCCTTCTCCAGCTGCTGATCTGACTCCAGTGCCAGTTCTGGTGTGGGCAACACCTGCAGCCTGACTGGGGAGTGGAAAGAGGCTATCCCAACTTCCCAAAGTCTGATAGCTGTAATCTGCTGAATTTGGCCTTGTGTTACTCCATCCTGCCCTGCATCTCCATCAGCAGCGTCCTCTGGTGTGGTTTTGTTTCCTACAGGAATGTCCAGGTGCTCCTGCCTGATGCCTCTGTGGGATAATGCCCACCCTGCTGCCCATCCTCTGGAATGTCATTCCACAGGATGATGGTTCACTGTCCATGACAGGAGGGCTTGGAATCAGATGTTCTGTCAGGTGCCTTCAAACTCAAAGCCTTCCGTGATCCCTTGTGGCAAGAAATGGATGGAGAACCGGGCAGGGGGAAGAAATTTGGGGTTGCCTCTTGCTCCTAGGCAGGATCAGCCCCACCTCTGCAGGTTTAATTCTCCTTACAAAGAGAAATTAATCAAATTTGATGAGCATGTTCATAATCAGAAGAGCATAAGCTCATGGTTTCGAGGTGACTGGCAGGTCCTGGCCAGCATTGATGGAAGCCAGCTGAGGGCATGGAGTGTGAACCTTTATCTCTGCTGACATGACATATTATTAAAAAGTATTTCGAGTAATCTTTGATTTCCTCAGCATTGCAACACATTTCAAGAACTTGGCCGGGGATCAACTGAGCCTTTTTAATTTCCTACACTGAAAAATAAAACAAAAACCAAGCCCGATTGAGATGATATAATCAGGAACATTTTGAGGGTTTAGGTCAAATTAATGTGTCAGAGAAGGGTTTTCAGGGGGCTTGGGGAGCTTTAATCTGTCAAAGGCTGACTCAGAGCCTGCTTGGGCTTTGTAATCTTATTGTCTTTATGGAATTATGGGATGGAATGTCCTGAATTACCATCATCAGAGAGTCTAGCAAATAATCAGTTGGCATAAAGTTCAGAATAACTAAGTTAATTTTAAAGCAAGTGTTGCACAATATGCCAGAAATGTTTGCTTAACTTGGAAATGATCTTTTAATGCTGTCCCTTAATGTGTGAAAGCATTTAGGTAACCTCCAACCTCAGCCTGGTCCAGCCACTTTTGGGGCAGATTTTAGGAGATGGAGCTCTTTTCAAGCTGTGCTCATTTTTGCCAAGATTTGTTTTGCATTTACCAAAACAAAAGGAAAAAAAATAAACAAAGCAAACCAAACCTGCCTTTTGGCTTAGGGGGTAATATTTTAATATCATCTGAACTCAATTATGCATCTAATACTTATCTCTTTTATATCTCCAATCCATCATGCATTTATGTAGAGCTGCAATTATAAATTTGGTATGTGGATATATTTGGTTCTAATGGATAAATTCAAAGATTGTTCAGGTTAAATTCAAGGGTTGTTCATTCTTTGCTCCACGAATTATTAGCAAGAAAATATTTATCCATTTAATATTTGGGAAAATTCTGGTTTCCAGCCCTGCAGTCTCTGACCACAGAGGTGCAGCCCCATTACTCAAACCTGGCTCCCGGGAGAGCCTCAGCCATTGCTTCTCCAGGGTTAATTAAATGATGAGTAGTTGAGTTTACAACTGGGTGTGCCTGCATCTCTCTTCCCACTGGGTGAATGTGAGGTGGGACACTCTGAGCAGTATTTTGGGTGGTGTAGCTCCTCTCCTCTTGCAGGGAGCAGAGCAGAGAATCCCGGGCTGGCCCCATGTCCCCGAGTGCTCTTCCCACCCCAGCCTTGGTGGCACCAGCTACATCCACCCTTTAAAACCCTTTCCTCGGCTGTAAAAAAGCATTTTTAGGATTGATTTAACCCTTTTTGCACATGCTGCTAGCTTATTACTCCAGGGGTTATCTTCAAGCTTCCTTTTTTTCCTGGATTCCCAACCTTACTGCTACCAGTAAATAAAAATGAGATATTTTTTTTTAGATCCACATCCATTTGCTTGTAAATCAAAGAATGCCAGAACAGTTTGGGTTGGAAGAGACCTTAAAGCCCACCCAGTGCCACCCCCTGCCATGGCAGGGACGCCTCCCACTGTCCCAGGAGGCTCCAAGCCCTGTCCTGACACTTCCAAGGATCCAGGGGCAGCCACAGCTGCTCTGGGCAACCAAAATCTAACATAGAAATATGTAATAAATATAACTGAACGTGCTGCCTCACATCTGCCAGGGGCACACCTGCACTGGGAAAAGCAAGTGAATATTCCATTGTGTCAATAACGCCCTTTCCTTGGAGGAACCAAAATAAACTTATGGATGAGACTGTGCCACAAAGAGCTGCCACGAGCCACCAGGGAAAGGGATGGGAGGGTGCAAGAGCTGGAATTAAACAGTTTCTGAATGCCCTGGAGAGGCTGCAATGGAGAGGTCCTGAGGCAGCCGAATGACCCTTCTGGGGGCTGGAAAAACACTGGGTTATGTTCTACAGGAGCTGCAAGTGCCAATATTCAGCTTGAATTTTTGTAAGCGAAACCTCCATTTCACAGGAGTCATTAACTAATTAGTCATTAACAGATTAACAAATATTTCTTTTTCCTAAAAACCTTTCAAACAGAAACTGCTGAAGACTGAGGGATTCTTGGCAGAAAACACCCGTGGTGGTGTGAAACAATGCTCAGGAGATTGTTTTCCCTGACATTCTCAAATATCCCGTTCCCCAGCACAGCTTTAATTTCATTCCACCATTATTTTGCCCCTCATGAACTTTGAGGAACCTCTGCTCTTCTGTGGCTGTGTCTTCTCCCCATCCCTGCTGGGCCTCTGGGCTGACTCCATCCCAACCAGGAGGGGATGGCAGGGTATCCTTGTCCACAGCACAATCCTGAATCCATTCCATGGCCAAAATGACAGATCTGAGCAAGAAGTGAGCAGTTTATGGTGGTGGCCAACCAGTGCTGGAGTTTCTTGGTTGACCTCCTGGAAAGGTCCTTCACCTCCGCGTGCGCTGCATTAGTTAAAGATAAATTAAAATAAATCTCTGTTATGTTATTTTATACATAACCCCCCCCACTAGAGTGTGCACAGGGAATAGGATTAAACCTTAAGGAAATGATTCAGAGAAGTAAAAACAATACAGACAGCATTTGGGGAGAGTTAAATCAAATTAGGGCGCTCGGATCCCTTCAGGATGAGAGAGGGGTGGGCGGCGTTCACCTCCCATGCAGGGAAGTCAAGGAAGGGTCAATAATGCCCTTGTGGGCTGGGTGAGGATGGGACCACAACGGGACCTGTCCCCACAGGAACCTCCTCCAGCTGTGGCTGCTGCCCTGCTGAGTTTCTGAAGGACCTCCAGTGTGATGTAACGGGACCTTCTGTGAGATATCTCACTGCAACCCCTGAATATTGTCTGGAAAATCAGATTTCTCATCTCTGTGCTGTGAGGAACGTTTTTAGTGTGGCTTTTCCCAGCCCAGCTCCTTGTTTCTGGCTCGTGGTTGTGTGGGAGAAGGAAGAGAAGCTGCTCCATCCCCTCTCCAGCCACCAGCCTTCCATCCCTCCAAGCAGCTCTCCCACCACTTTTCCTTCACCATGGCTCCCCCAGAGCTGAGAAACAAACCCAAGATTCATCCCCTTCCCCCTCTAAGTAACAGGGGAAATTCCTGATGTGTTGGACTTTTCTCATAACACTTAAGGAAAGTACTTAAAGAATGTATAATAATGGGGGATTTAGAGAGGGCAAAACTCAGCACGTGGACGTAGTATAAAACCTTTGGAATTGCACCAAAACGAATCCTGTCTGTCTTTACCTCAAGGAAGGGCTCCAGAGAGGGAGATGGGGTGGCCCCAGGTGAGCCCCAGGTCCCCCTGTCCCCAGGGTCACTCCTGCTCTCCTTGCTGCTGGAACATGGGGAAGGAAAAGCTGGAGTTCTCAGTGCAGCTGCCAGGAAAAGCACACAGGAGAAGTGAGATTAAAATACTTACAGGGAAGCTGACACTGAGTTATTCCATATTCCTGGGCAAGAGCTGGGCACAGCTGGGGCCACCTTCCCCTGCTCCCTGCTCAGCATCCCGAGGGCTGGGAACCCCAACTGGGACCTGAGCCCCAGGAACCCTCTTGGAGGCAGAAATCTGAGGGGAAAAAGCCTTTTTAGAGAGGAGGGATATTATTTTTTACCAATAAAAATGGTAATTTTTATTGGGATCTGGGATCTTTAAACGGTTACTGGGTACTTGGAGACACCCCCTCGGTGATTTGATGGCCTTGGTCACATCATCTGCTCTGAGAGGAAAAAATGGGTCAATTCTCTCATGATCGCCAAGATTTGGGGTGAGGAGGATGAGGATTCACAGCACCAACACCCAAACGTCCCAAATGTCCCAGACAGGGCCAGCTTGCCAAGCCCACCTGGACAAAGGGTCACCAGCACCGGGCTCCAGGCTGCAGGTCCTTCTGCTGGGATCTCTCCCTCCCCAGCCCTGTGACGGCAACATTCCAGACATTCCAGCCCTGCTGCCCAGGCTGGGGCTGTGTCCTCACCCCGGCAGGAAGGGAAGACCCAGAGGACTCTGAGAAGACCCCAGGCCAGGACATGGGGCAGGACAGTGACATTGGGGCGTCCTCTCGTCTCGGCTGGTGCCTTCCACAGAGTGGACAAGAGCCTCTGTTGGAGTTTGGCTTAAAAATCACAGAATCTTTGAGGCTGGAGAGGATCTTCAAGATCATCAAGAGCAGCTTTTAACTGATCACTCCCATGCCCAGCACATCATGAAGTGCCACATTCTCATGGTTTTTGGACACTTCCACTTCCCTGGGGTGCCTCTTCCAAAGCTTAACCACTCTTGGAGTGCAGAGAAAGCCAGGGATGGGCAGGTTTATTCCTGCTAGGATTGCAGGTTTCTGGGGCTTGTTCTTCCATCAAATCCCCATGCCTGCACTGAGCTTTGCTGCCCCTTCCCCGGGGTTAGGGCAGGTGAGTCCAAACATGGTGTGCTGATTTATCCCAGTCCCTCTAGCTCCAGTGAAAAGTGCTTTTCCAAGGGCTTTGTTTCCACTAATTTCTCTCCACTGCTGCTGTCCCTGCCTCACCAGCTCTTTTCTGGCCCCAGGACATGCTGAAGGCTTTTCAATCCTTCCATGTGTGCAGAGATAAACTCAAACTCTGTCCTTAAACCAAGCCCACACCTGGGTGAGACAGCTCCTCTTTGTTTTGCTACTCTATCCTCGGTTAATGCAGCTAATTATGGCCTTAAATGCAAATGTAGAGGAATGAGAATGAAACCTTGGAAGGGCTGAGGCACTGGGGAGAAGAGGTTTACAATAAACTAAGAGGTTTGCAAGGAAGCTTTCACTCATCTTCATGGTTTGGAGTTGTGAGCTTGCACTCGGGCTAGGAAGCGCCTTTTGAAATTAAACAGAAAAGATACAATCTTAATATTCCATGAGATGTGCCAATACAAATATCTGTCGGCAGAGATGTAAAATAATAGCTCTAAAAGCAAGGAAGAGAAGCACATGAAGTGTTGGGAGCAGGGTGATGTCAGCCCCCAGCCCAGCGAGATATTCTTTGTGTTGGAAATTAAAGCCGCATGACCTCCCTGCGCAAAGCTGGGTGAGACTCTGCTTTCTCAGCCACCCCCTCGGGGAGGATGGGTATTATTTTCTGGTTTTAATTTTAAATTCATAAATAAATGAGATCGGCTTGCCACCTAATAGCACTGAGTTGTGCAAAATAAGGGTAAAGTCTGTCAATTAAGGCTGTCAGTGGCTGGTGTTGCTGGAGCAGAAGAGAATCACAATTAGCTGAACTGGTCAACAAAACTCAGCTTCATGAGGAAGAGGAATTCAGCTCAAGAAGAGGAAAATCTGCCTCCATGGTATTATCTCCCTTTCCAAAGTTTCCTCCTGGCTGCACGGGGTCACAAATTACACAGCCCAAATCAAACTCTTTTCTGCAATAAGGGAGAAGAAAACCATGCAATGATTTAATGTAAGAAACAGCTCAAGCTACGGCTTTCTCTTGTTTGGGAATGTGGACAGTTGTGCTGAGATCCCCAAACCACTCCAAGCCATGGAAATTAGCACATAACCATCTGGCCTGGTGGCTCAACACCTCCCGTGGCCGTAAATTCAAATCCCAGTGACCTTAGCAGGGGATTTGCTCCGAGAAACGAGCTGAGTCCTCGAGTAATGGGAAAACAAGGTGAGCTGGGGAGGCATCAGGAGAGCTTTGGTTCCAGGAGGGAGCCAGCTCCAGGCAAGCATCCCTTGGCTTTCAGCAGGGACAGGGGCTCTGCAGGAGCAGCTCCTCTTTGACTCCTGGGGTCCCATCCATGGCTGAGCTCCCCAGGCCCTTCCCTGGGACCCGCCAGCTCACCCCGCTCTGTTCCCTTGGTGTTTCTCCATCCATCAGGATGCTCTGTTCCAGCTCCAAGGCTCTGTGCTCAGTTTTGGGGGTCACAGAGCCACTGAGGACATGGAGCAGTGCTGCCAGCTGTGGTTTCCCATCCAGGTTCCCCAGGACTAAAGTGTGTGGGTGCTCGAGAAGAGATCCTCCTGTGTGAAACACAAAATCCTCCACTGGGAACTGCAGGGGTTTCCCACCCTTGGTTGGAGCCCACACTGCAGAGTGGGAAGGTTCAGAGGGCACAAAATCATTTTCCTTGCTGTGTGGAATACACTGATCTTAGTTCCTTGCCTCGTGTGGGTTTTTAGCTAAGCTGCAATTAAAGATCAGGAATATGGATTTAATATCTCCAACTGAGAGCATCTGCCCTCACCAATGAATAATCTGCCCTGCCATCCATGGCCAGAAGGTTGAGCCATGGTTGTGGCTCACCCACAAAAAAAAAATTGCTTTTTCCTAACCTTCAAGACCTGGAAGTAGCAGCTGAGTCTAATTTGGGCTCTGCAGCAGGTTTTACCCTGGAAAGTCGTGTATTCCTTGCACATCTGGTTGTGCTCAGGGGGATGTTGCCTTTCAGTGCTGCTCAGGTCTGGCTGTGCCCCTTTAGTTCCTGGGTAAATTGTCCCTTTCCCTATGGGAAAGCCAGTGGACATTGTTTGGAATAGAATTAGTGATTCATTAGCATTCCTGTGGGTGAAGGTTTAGGATGAGCTCAGCATTAAACCAAGCACCAGGGCAGGTTTGTCTTCTCCTCCAGCAGTGCCACCAAAGGCAGGAGGTTGGATGACTCCAGTGCTGCCAGGAGAAGTTGTCTGGATTTAAAAAATCCCATTTGGACCTCACTCTTCCCTCTTCTTTCCCTTTCTCCTGGGACAGCAGAGCCCAGAGCCCAAGCAGGGCAAGGGGAGTTCCCATAAACTGTAGGGAGATGAACTCTGCTTTTCCCTGGATTTCTGCCTGCACTTGTGCATCTGCTCAGAGTTATTGTCCCATGTTCCACAAACTTAAAGCACTTCCATACTGAACAGAATTCCTCCAGTTCACTGCAAAACACAACAAAACTCAGCCCCGAGGATGCCAAAGGCCCCTGCTCTGCACATCCTCCAATTCCCAGCCCCAGCATCAGCAAATTCAGGGAATCACTGAGGGGCTGTGAAAGCTCCAGCTGCAGCTCTGCCTTGTGCTGGAGGGCAGGGGGGAACCCCAGGCTTTCCCTGGATGTGCTTTCCTGAGGGATTTTGCTGGCATGGCTCACACCCTGAGCTGTGGGATGGGGAGAGGCTGGGAAGGAGCAGGACCAGGGCTGTTCTCCCAGCATCTCAGGGGTCAGGGCTGCTCAGAGCTGGAGATTCCCACCTGGACGTGGGGCAGGAGCTGCTGCCAGAGCTCTTTGCCTGCTGGAGAAACCCAGCAGGGTTCAGTGGGCAGTGCCTGACGGATCCTTTCTCCATCAGAAGGAGCATCCATCCCTCCTTCCCTCCCACAGCATCCCCTGGCCCGAGGCGCTTTGTGTTCCAGCTCAGAGTGGAGGTAAGAGCACTGAAAAACAGGTTTTCCTCAAATTGTTACAATTCAGGTCAGAGCAGGGTGGTGGTGCTGGATTGACAGCTGAATTTGATGATTTTTGAGCTCTCTTCCAACCTTAATGATCCCAGGATTCTGGGAGATAAGGAATGGATCTGCCCTCCTCTAAGTCATAGAGAATAAATACACAAAACACAACTCTGGATTTTTTTTTTTCCTCTGAAATATACAACAAGATTAAAATGCAACCAAGAGAATTAGTAAAAAATAATAATTAAAAACCTGCTGTGTCCACGGGTGGCAAATAGAGCTGTGTGACAGAACAAGGCGTTCCCTGGATCCTTCCTGGGGGTTTTCCTTCCCGAGCTCCCACAAACCCTTCCCCAGATCCCTGCAGTTGTTGTATGTGCGAACAACCCCGAGTTTGAAAACTCTGTGTTTGTTTGCCTTCCCCCAAATCGAGAACACATTGAGGATGATTTGCAAGACAGAAAAGAAAAGCTTTAATTTATCAAGGTTTCCACTCAACAAATAACATGGGATCCCTTTTCCTACCGGGACACCTGCAAAGCTCCTGCTGGGATCCCCCCTGGGATCGGGATCTTTCTCTCTTGGGCATTTTCTAAGTCATAAAATTCCATAAAATTTAAAGAGAGAAAGTTAAATTCAAACCTGTTACGCTTTCCAGCTCGGGGTCTGTGCCTCCAGTTGGAGCTGAGATCGCTGTAATCGAGTGGGGTTGAAGGAAAAATGATACTTTTAAAAATTTTTAGTGTTTTCCTTCTCGTGTATCCCAGCTTTGCATCTGTCAGCTGGGTCCTCCTTCCCTGGAGGAGGGGGAAACGGGATGGGTGATTCTTATTAAAGGCAAAAGGACCTGGGGGAAAATATCAAGGGGAAAGTGTAACTTAGACTTTTTAAATTTAGATTTCAATTATCAAGAATTTCAATTAAGATTTGTCAATTAAGGTTTTTATATGAATTATTTTGAAATCTAAAATAAGTGGAATTAAGCCTGTCCATGAATCCTTTCCCTCACATCATCAGAACAGTTCCACAGACAGTTAAAGAAATCAAACTACAAAATATAATTAGTGAAGATCCCATTGTTCATTATTTGTAGTATTCTTGGTTCAGTTCTGGCTTTGATTTGTGCTGAATTTGGACTGGCACAACCCCAGCACCCAGGGATTTGTTCAGCTCTGGCTGGCAAAATCCATCCCAGGGACTTTGCACCACTATGGGAGGGGATTCCCTGAACTCAGGGATGGAAATTTGGGGTTCCCCCCTCTCCAGCCGCCTCCTGGCCTGTCTGGGATATTCCTGCAAATAATTCAGGGAAATCTTAAACCCAGCAGCGCCTACAAAATCATTTTGCTATTGGATTTCAATCAGGAAAAGCACAATATAGAACATTGTGTTAGATCCCACTGGATCACACATAAATATTTACAATAAACAGGTTCTGATGGCAACTTCTACCTCTCTGACTTGTGTTGGGTGGAAGATTCCCTGAAATCCAGGAAATTTTTCCACCAACAAATCTGAATGACCCCCAGTGTTCTGGTACCTTTGAAATCCATGGGAGCTCTGGCCCTGATTTTGGGGCACTCAGGATTTTGCACTCCATGAACAAAGGTACTGAAACCTGGCAGAGCACAAATGATCCTGCAATCCTTTGTTTGAGGAGGGAGTATTTCTTCCCCCACTCAGAAAAGCCCTACAGCCACAAAACAGGAGGAAGAAAGACTTCACAATTAACCCTGGCTCAAATGAAGAAGGATTTTAAGTTCGTTTAAGTCCCCTTTTTTTTCCCCAAAAAAAGCCATATCACTTTACATTTATAATGCTGGTATCATCCAGTACTTTAAATCAAATTATAGCTGTATCAGGCTGCTTAACAATGTTTCTTTTTAATTAAGTTTACCAGTCCCAGATGCATTTTTTTTAAAGAAAGAAATTAAACAAACGTAATTAAATTACATGACAGGGGTTAGGTAAGACAGCAAACAGCCCAGCAAAAATACAAGGATTGATAAATCCTTTTGGATACTCACAATTTGCACTCTCCCTACACCCTGCAGTATTCCAAGGAGCATGCTGGAATATCCACAGCAGTGTCCAGAGCCCTCTTCCTTGCTTAAAGAATTACCCTCAGAGATATTTTAAAATCCTGCTGCCACAGGGATTTTAAACAGCTCAGGAAGCTGCTCAGAAAGCTGAGTATCCATGAATTCCCATTAATTTCCCTGTGCTGCAGAGCATCAGATCTGCCTGATTTGGGGGCTCTCCTGCTGGGGGTCCCCAGAGCATCCCCTGGCATCTCAGGAGGATAATAATTTTCCTCCATAAATAATAAATAATTTTCCTCCATCCTCCAGCAGCACACAGAGCAAGGGAGAGCTTGGACAGGCAGGATCCATCCCCATGGGATTTCAGCTTTATGGGACTGCTGGAACAGCACCAAACTCAGGGTTTGGGGTGGTGCTCATGCTGCAGGAGCTCCTTATTCTCACTTAGATAAAGGAGTGAGCACTGCCCAGGAAAAGGCAGCTGCATTTTTACTGAGAAAATAGCACTAAAAATAGGGATGAAGGGAAAGGAAGGGGAGCAGGGCTGGGCAGTGGGCTGCACATACAGACCTGGAGGGATCTGTGTTTTCCTCAGCTCCTCTGAGCCCACACCCTGGAGCTGGGCACAGCTCCCAGGAGGGCACTCACAGCCAGGACACCCCATCACTTGAATTTCTGTGGTTGAAACAGCACAAAAATGCCCAGAGTGTCTTCTTTAAAGGACACAAAGATTGCCAGGAGGAGGGCAGGGGGGTTTATGGCAGTGAGGAAAGCCCTGTGCTTGCACACCCTTTTCCAAGGAAGCTGTGGGCACGGCCTGTGGCATCAGCTGGAATTTGCACCCTGGACAAGCCGTGGTCACACTGAGATTACTGGGATTTTTATAGGGGTTAAAATGGAATGATCTCATGGAGGGAGCAGCAAATCCCTGTCTCCAGCCCTGCAGGAAGCAGAGCCACGGGAGCAGATGAGCCAAGCCCTGAGAAGCCTGGTGGAGCTGGGAGATCCCGGTGATCCCAGGACAATTTGCCATCCCCACGGAGCCCTGGGCGTGCACGGGGCGCAGCCTCCTCATCCTCTCCCTGATCTCCCCGACTCCTGGATCTGCATCTGGGGCTGCAAGGATGAAGTCAGCCCCGGAGCTGCTACGGGCTGGAAGTGATTTCACCGAGCTGCAATGCACATGGATTAATTCCAGTACTGTAAAGTCAACATGGGTGAACACTGGCTACATCACAGCCTTCATTACTGGGGTCTGGAGCGGCTTTGGATGAAGTAATTTCCCTGGGGTTTAGCACTTCCAAAACATATAGGGCGTCCTTCTTGGATTGGCCTGGAGAGGAGTGCCCCCCCCTCACAGCCACCCCAAATTGGCCTTTATCAGTTGCACATGGACCCCTGTGACTGCGAGGGGCTTCAAACGAGACCCAGATGGGCCGTGGCACACGATGCCCAAACACCGGACACATGGAACGAGGCTCAGCTCGAGTGCACACCATGGATGTTATTAATAACAAATGAGACAACACTCCCAAATGGGCCTTCAAGTGGGAGAGGATGTGGGATGAGTGGGGATCAGCGATTCCTCCATCCTGCGTGGTCAAATCCGCTCCTGGAGGGTTCAGCGCTGGGATTTTGGACACCGGGAAGCCAACGCTCATCAGGCTGCTCAGTTTGGAGTTTCCCAGATTTGAAGTGAACTCTTCTCGTGCAGGAGGTGTTTATTTTGTCTTTTTCCACCTCAGTTATAAACTGGAACCAAATCCTTGTCATGTGCAATTTGCTTCCTTAGCAAACAGTTGTGCAAATGTGACTCAGTTTTGCCTGGGCACCAGAATTTGCTCCCAGATAGAATCCCAGGATGGTTTGGGCTGGGAATGACTGTAAATCCCATCCAGTTCCAAATTCTGGACAGCTTCCACTATCCCAGGGTGCTCCATGCCCCATCCAACCCAGCCTTACACAATTCCAGGGATGGGGCAGCCACAGCTTCTCTGGGCACCCTGTGCCATGGTGTCCCCACCCTCACAGGGAAGGAATTTCTTCCCAATATCCCAATATCCCAATATCCCACCTAAACCAAACCTCTGCCAATTTAAATTCAAGTTTAGCTTCCTGCACGAGCCACTCCACAAAAAGCAGCTTCACCTTCTTCATTTGTCATCAGGGACCGGGTGAAAGAGGCTTTTAAGGGTTAATAATGGGGTTCCCCTCATCCCTATTAATCCATTCACTCCCAAAAACCTCTTCCTTTCACAGCTCGATATTTAACATCAGCATCCTGGAAGGGGATAGAGCTTTAGAGTGGATATTAAGAAAAGTTTCTTCAGGAAAGGGCTGCAGAGTCCCCATCTCTGGAGGGATTAAAAATCTGTGTGGATGTGGCACTTGGGGACATGGGCCAGTGGTGGCCCTGGCAGTGGTTGGGCTCTGGGGATCTCAGAGGGCTTTTCCAGGCTGTGGGTGCTGGGATTTGGGGATGGTAATATGGGAACTTCAGGGTGCTAACACTGGGATTTTGAGGTGCTAACACTGGGGATTGGGGCGTAGTGGTTCAGGGGTTTGAGGGTGATGGCACAGCGATTTGGGGATGCTGACTCTGGGATTTGGGGGGGGGGGGTAACACAGGTTTGGAGGGTATTTACACTGGAATTTGGGGAATTTTAACGCTGGGATTTGGGGAATTTTAACACTGGAATTTGGAGGTGCTGACTTTGGGATTTGAGGGATGTTAACGCAGGGATTTGGGGGATTTTAACACTGGGATTTGGGTGATATCGATATCGGGATTTGGGGGACATTAACCCTGGGATTTGGGTGATAATAACCCTGGGATTTGGGTGATATTGACATCGGGATTTGGGGGACATTAACCCTGGGATTTGGGTGATAATAACCCTGGGATTTGGGTGATATTGACATCGGGATTTGGGGGACATTAACCCTGGGATTTGGGGGATTTTAACCCTGGGATTTGGGGGTGCTGACCCCAGGCTATCGGGTGGTACCAGCCCCGCTCACATCTTGGGAGCGCGGAGCTTCCCGCACAGCCCGGGCCGATCCGAGCCTCCCTCCTGCCATCTGCAGGCGAGTCCCCGCTGCTCCTCAGCTCCCGATTTCACTCCCTGCAGCCTCCCACACATTTCCCTGCATCTGACGCGACGGAAATATAAAATCCTCTGGTTTTCGAGTAAATACAATTTTCCAGTGAATCCCAAAGGCAGCATGTGCAGCCCATCCCATCCCATCCCATCCCATCCCATCCCATCCCATCCCATCCCATCCCATCCCATCCCATCCCATCCCACTCAGCCGAGGGGAGGCAACACCACCTCGGGATTATTTTTATGATTGGAAACAAGGATTTCTTCCTCCCTGTTTTCTCTTGTGGATGCTCTCGAGTTGGAACATGGAATTTCCTCTGAAACTCCAGCAGGATGAAGGGGATTGATTTTCTCTCTCTTTTCCTACAAAGAAAATATTTTATACAAAATAGACCTTTAAATTCTAATCTTAAATTAAATTATTCCCAGTAGTGCCAATGGCATCGCTGGCACTGGGATTGGGATGGGACTGGAGCTGCTGACTCCTCTCATGGCGACAAAAAGCAGGGACGGACCTCGGGCTCCTTCCCAGTTTCTGTGCTGTATTTTACTGGAAAATGTAGAAAATTAATTAATTTTCCTGGAGTATGAAGGAGAAAATTTCACCTCGAAGAGCTGGTGACTCCCAGGGTTTATTTAACTTCAGTTATTATTTAATTCACATTTTAGAAAATCATCAATAATATTATCCTTATTATTAAATATATATCCTTATAATTAAATACTATTTAATTACATATTTGAAGCCGTGTAATAGAAAATCAAAGGGAAGGGAAATATTCTGATTTAATTACCAAATGAGTGGTTTAGCAGTTTTGCAGTCACAGGGAATGACGATCCCGGGGGATGAGTGAAGCCACAGCAGCCAAGGGAGCTCGGATGGGGCTGGGAGAGCTCAGTTCTCCCTTTGCCCCTCCTTCCCTCAATCAAAATTCAACAAAATAATTCTTTTTAAGTCACCTGGGAAACTTTTAAACATTAATTTTCATTGATTTTATGCTAAGCACAATATTTGCATAAAATTACTTTTTCATCCAATTCCATTAGCAATAATTACCAGGAATACCCTGGGATAAAAATGGTCATTGTTCTTTCCCGAATTTTTCCTAAAATGCATCCACATTGTAGGAGCTTTTTTGTATAATTCTTGTCTTTTTAAATAAAATTATTACACTTTTCTCCCTCTCTTCACTTCTTTTTCTTCCTGACTCTGGACTTCCCAGTGTGAATCTGAATTAACTCCATTAAATACAATCATTCAGACGAAAATTACCCTGGAAACAACCTGGGATCACCCTGGGTTTTCTCTGTCTATTCCTCTACATTTCCTCTATATTTTCATTATTATTTTCCTGATTATTTTAGTGACTATTTTTCTGATCATTTTATTGATTGTTTTGCTGATTGGAATTGAAGCTGCTCATTGCAATAGGCTGGAGGAGGGGAAGGAACTTAAGTTTTGGTTAGACCTGGCCCAAATCAGCCCTAAATCTTAATATTATATTTTTAGGATCTCTCTGACCAGCAAAATCCATCTCCTGCTCCTTGATTCAATAATTGATTACATTTTTATTTAATGTTCTTTTAGTCTAGTCTAATCTACTTTATTTATTTTTATTTTACTCATCTATTTTCATTATTTTATTTTCTTGCGTTTTTCCCTTTTATTTTCCTTTGGATATTTTGTTTGGTTCTGTTTTATTTTATTTCATTGTATTTTATTTTCTAATTTATCTATTTTATTTTATTACTTTTAATTTTACTTTTATTCCTTTATTACTTTTATTACTTTATTTTTTTCAATTTTACTATATTTTACTATATTTTATTTTGTTTTGTTTTATTTTATTTTATTTTATTTTATTTTATTTTATTTTATTTTATTTTATTTTATTTTATTTTATTTTATTTTATTTTATTTTATTTTATTTTATTTTATTTTATTTTATTTCCCTTACTCTGCAGCTGATACTCCCCCCATCCTGGCAGGAATTGCTTCATCCACTACAAAAACATTTCCCAGCCTCCTGGAGCTGCATGGAGCCAGGAGATCCGAGGGACACAGCTTTGGAAACCTCTGATTTTCTTCTTCTTGTTTTCCTAATGGATTCAAATCCCTGCTCTGAAGGGCAGGAGAATGGCGATCTCCCTCTGCCCTCTCCCAGACAGCCCCAGCTGAGTAAAGTATTTCTATAAAATATTCCCATGTAAAATCCTCCTGTAAAATCCCCCCTTTCTCTTTCCCAGCTTCTCCTTTCAATGATGGTTTGTGGCTGATCCTGAGGAAATTGAAATAATTTCCCTTTATTCCTCTATTAAAAAAAAAAAAAAAAAAAACAAAAACAAAAAAACCACTGAAATAAAATTTTATTTTTACCAATCACTGACCTAGTCTAACCTGGAGGAATTTGGAAATCCATTTTTTATTTTTTATTTTCCAGGGATCTGACACCAGGCCGGGGATGCTCCAGCGGCATCTCCCCAGGGAAAATAATCCCAAAATTGGGCTATTCCAATAATCCGATATTCCAATATTCAAACTCATATTATCCCTCTGAGTTTGAAGGAGCAGCTTTTGGGAACTTCAGGCTCTTCATTCCCACATTTGCATCTCTGGGACTGCGGAGCAGGAATGGTCCAGGCACGGGCAGGATAACGCCTCAAAGACATGGAAAATGGTCAGGATGGGAGATGTGGAGCTGGAGGAGTTCCCTTGGCTTCCTGCCCCAGTAAAAAGGTTTTTCCTTTCATGGACTTTCCGAGAACCACAGATTTTTTTCTCCTGAACTGCGCCCTGGAAGGAGCAGCTCCAGACAGAGTGAGATTTTCTGATCCCAGAGTCCTTTCCCTGCCCTTTTCCAGATTCCCTGCTTGTTTTGCTCTGTGACAAATTATTTTGGAGCTGATAAGAAGATAAACCCTGATTTTATGGGATCTAAAAAATATCAGATATTGGAGTTATGGACCCAAAATCCAGGGAGGAATACGAGCATTGGGCTCCCTCCTTGTGCCAATAATTGGGGATAAAAATCCACCTTCTGGGAAAACAAGGATCACCGCAGGGTCTGCTGATAAAGAGTATCAGCTTTTCCCAAATTTCTGGGCTGAAACACAGGTTTGCAGCACTTGGAATGTGAAATCATTTTCCTCTTTGCCGAAATGTGTTTTTGGCAACAGGAAAACCAATTTGGAAAATATTAACAGGATGGAAACCGAGATTGTAAAGAATTCCGGGCTGGAGCCATTTGCAGCTTCCAAGATGCGACTGTGGCAGAAGCAGAACCCTAAACCAATTAAAGGCAATTTAATTTGGGAGGCTTCTCACGGAGGGAAGGGATCTGGCGAGGATTTGGGTTGCAGGGAGACGTCCCAGCCCCAGCACCTGCGAGGTTATTGCTCCCAGAGCCAGAGCCAGGATTCGATGCAGATGTGCCCCAGAATCCACTCCCTGCTCCAGCTGCGGATCCCAAAGATGGGCTGCTCGTGTGGTGTTCTTCCCTGATTATTAGGGAATTTGAGGGTTTTAATGGTGCTGGCAGATATTTTGGAAAGGTTTGGGTTTAAGGCTGGTTTCTGTGGGCTGAGCTGGGAACTTGTGCCATGTGTGGTCCATGGGAACACAGGGAATGCACTCCAGTGGGAAATATTCCTAGAGAAATCCTATAGAAGGTTAATTTAAAGGACAGAACAGAGGAATAAAGTGAGACTCTGGGTTTGCTCCATTCACAGGTGTTGGGGAGTCTTCTCAGCATAATCCACAGTGCCAGACTTGTGCTCCTCAGGACCAGCAGCCTGAAAAACCATCCCTCCCTCATGTGCTTCCCCTCTTCCCTGATTTTCTGCTGATTGAAACACACCCAAAGAAAAGAAACTCCCATTCCTGGCTTTTGCTGGGCATTTGCACTCCGGGCTTTGCCTTCCCCACATCCAGAGCTGCCTGAGGGATTTACTGCTCATCCCACACCTTCAGGAACATTCCCTGCACCCAAACACCCTTCAGCTGGGATATTGTCCCATTCTCTTGGAATTCTTCTGGCTGAACAACTCCCACAGGGAAACATCTCTGTCCTAAGTCTTTTTTTCCCCCTTGCAGGGACTCCTTTCCCTGGTGAGAACTTCCAGCCTGCTCTGCATCCCGAGAACTCCCCAACAAATTGCTTCCACACTCCAGCCTGACTCCAAGCCTGGTGCAATCCAAGGGTTAACCAAGTGAAACATTTAAGGAGTCATGAAATGACTGTTTCCGCTTCCCATCTGGCTTTTATCAATTTTCAGTCGCTTTCCGAAGTGCAGCGACACAATCAAAACCCCCGATCTCCCGAGGCAGATAATTCAATTTGGGAAATGAATTTCTTATGTGCCCAGGAGTAAATACATTCCTGGCCAGGGAGATATGGACTGCTGTCAATGGGATAATGAGGTCCAGGGGAGCAGCCGTGGCCCCCCCAGAGTCCTTTGGGGTGATGGGAGTGGTGGGATGAGGGTGGGAAGGTGCCAGAGGGATGGGACAGCTCCAGGGACAAGTGTGGAGCATCAGCCACGTCATGGACATGAAGAGGGGATGGATTTTATCTTCTGGATGTGGCACTCAGGGCTCTGGGCTGGTTGGGGGTTGGAGTCAATCCTGGAGATCTTTTCCAGCCTTAGTGGTTCTGGGATTCTGGGATCTCCACAGCCTCCAGCTGGGTATTGGCCTCTTCTCCCAGGTAACGTTAAAGACAGGAGGAAACAGCCTCAAGTGGCCCCAGGGGAGGTTTAGCTGGATGTGAGGGAAAATTTCTCCACCCAAAGGATTGTCCTGTCCTGGCACAGGCTCCCAGGGCAGCGGGGGTGTCACCAGCTGTCCCCCAGCACTGCCAAGGCCACCACTAATCCACGTCTCCAAGTGACATCTCTGCATGGCCTTAAATCCCTCCTGGCTCCACCAAAATGGTCCTGTGGGAAGAAGCAGCCCAAGGGATCCAAGCTGGAGAGGTGCTGGATGAGCTGGATAATAGAACTGCCTGGGGCAGGCAGCAGTTGGGCTTTATTGCTCTTCTAAACCTGTTCAGGTCGTGGTGTTGAGTAGCAAAATCGATACAGAGAGGTTACTGAGTAAATTAAAAATCAAAATGGATTGAATACAAAAAAAAAAAAATAAAAGGAATTCAAAGAAAAAGTAATTAGCCAACAAATGAAATAAAGGTTAAAATAGACAGAATTAAAATAAAAATGACAATTTGATTAAATTAAAAGAGATTGAAGTAAGAGAAAATAAGAAGAAAATAGAAGAAGCAGTTTGGTCTTCAATCCTAATTCCATGTTTAGCCCTTCCTATCCCAGTCCTCCTTTCCCTCATCATGATCAACCTGCCAGGACACAATAAATCCTCCCTATGCTGGGTTTGGAAAAGGACTTTTCCCTCCTCATCTCAGCAATGCCAAACAAACCGTGTTCATTTCCTCTTTTGCTCCTTCTGTTGGCACTGCCCCATTCTGATTTTCCCTCCTGGTGGGGCCGGTGGGTGCTGACAGGACCATCCCATCACACTTTGGGAGGGAAATATCCCTCTTTTGGCACTTTCCCTGAGGGGGACGAAGCCAGGAGCCCACTAAATTCCACCTCTGGAGGGAATTTTCCTCTTTTTTCCAAGGTGTTTGGGACAAACTGGGCACATCCCAGCTTGGAGAGCAATCAGCCCTCGGCAGAGTTCAGGAGGTCCCGATTTTCCTGAGGGAAGTGCTTTAATCAAGATTAATTTTTTCCAGTTTTCAGTAATCTGAGCTCTTCCTGAGTTTTCCTCAGCTCTGCTTTAGGATGAAATTATCGAATTTCCATGGCAATTAACGGAGGAAGGCTGAGCACAAGGATCGTTCTGTGGGAAGGGTGGCAGGGAACAAGTGACACTGGGCTGGGTGAGCTGTAGGGATGGGCTCTGTGGGATGTTTTCCCATAAAATCCTCCACCCCGGAGCAGTTTTTTACCTGAGGCATCACTGATGCTCAACAGCACCTGAATCCTGCCCTAAGGCGCTGTGATCTGGGGATAAGACTGAGAGGGATTAGCAGAAGGAGGAACTTTGACCTGGATTTAGGATTTAGCTGAATATCCCCCAAATCCCCTTTACCTTAAAGCCACCTCGTGGCAAAGCCCACAAGGGGACAAGCCTGGGGACACATCCCAACCTCGGCCACAGGGAAGGGACCACCCTGGCATCAGCTGATCCAACCTCGTTGTTCCCTCCCTGAGAGGGAAGGGGGGAAAAAGGAAGGGAAGTGAGGAAAGGGCAACAGGGGGGGAAAGAAAGGGATTGGGGACAGGGAAAAGGGGAAAAAAAAAGGAAGTGGGCAGAGGAAAGTGGAGAAAAAGAAATTGGGGAAAGGGAAACGGGGAAAAATGAGGGATTCAGGGAAATGGAAGCAATGGGAGAAGAAAGGACATGAGGAAAGGGAAGCGGGGAAAAAATAAAGGAAATTGTGAAAGGGAAAAGTGGGGAAAGAAAGGAATTGAGATGAAAGTGAAAGAAAAAGAATGGAAGTGGGGAAAGCAAAACGGGGAAAGGGAAATGAGGAAAAAGGAAAGGAAGTGGGAAAGATGAAAGAAAATGGGGAAATAGAGACTGCCCCTGCCCCGAGCAGCCCCGTCCTCTCTGGCAGATGGGATGGGATTTCCAAGGCACGGCTGCATCCAGGGAACGACAATATCCATGTTCAAGCAGAGGCAGCCGGAGCAGCCGGGCTTTCCAAAACACACATTTCTGTGGGATTTGGATGCTGCCGTGTCCCCCGAGCCGGCCAGGGCTGCCCCAGCCCCGCATCTCTGACAGGGAAGCGGGAGGAGCCGGGAGGCAGCAGCTGGAGAGGAGGGAATCGCTGTGTTGGAGAGCGGCTTAAGAGCCAAGGGGGAGGGCAAAGAGCAGGAAAACGCAGCTTCCAAGGAGAGATCTTTGAGGGAAAAGCTCCGCAGCATCTGCTCAGGACATCGGGCATTTCCCTCGGAAAGGCATTCCTAAATAATCGCCCTCCTCTTTTAACGCGAGTTGCATTGAGCGTGATTTAAACCTCCACAAAAGGGAGCACCTGCGGACACAGCCCCAGCCCGGGATCATTCCTGCCGGCATCTCCCGGGGTTGGGTTACCCCGAGTAATTCACTTACAGCTCACAAACGATAAATCCTGCCGCAGTTGGTCGAGGAATCCGGGCTGAGGAGCGATGGAAGTGAATGATTGAATCCAAATGGCTCCACAGCCCCGGCCTGCCCGACGCACTAAACACAGAAATTAACAATATCTCAGGCCATGATGAACTGCAGCCCTGGAAAACTGCTCCCCAAGTGCACCTTAAACACAGCAAGAGCTTTTTCAGGGAGGTTTTTAGATAAATGTTAGAAGAAAAGAGAGGTTTTCATCATTTTTCTTCCATTTGGTCAAATTCCTGTCCTTTTCTGCTGAGGTGGCTCTGGCAGGATGCTGGCACCAGGCTGCCCTGGGTACAAATCAGTTTGGCAAAGAAATATAGGGGGGATCTGCTGAAAAAAATCCTCTAAAAGGTGAATTCAGACACAGCACTAACTTTGAGATACTCTCAACAGGCATCAGGTACCCTGACAATCCTTGGATGACCCAAGGTGCCACCTCCACATCTCCTGGCCAGCAGGAAAGGTGGGAGCTGTCCCATGGCTGGGCTCCTCAGCCAGGGTCACACTCCATGAGCTGCTGCTGTCAGGGATTTAGGACAGAGCAGAAAAGAGCAGGAAGGCACTAAATGCTGATATTTATCCCTTATCATCAGACATTTGGGCCGGCTTTGGGATTTCTCTTCGTCTCCCAGCTGTTCTGAAGGAAGGCTGAACATTCTCTGTTCAGCCTTCCCAGAAATAATCAGGGTTCAGGTTAGCGCCAAGACAAGGATTTGGGACTTTGCTTCAGAGGGAGACGAAGATTCAAGGATGAAAACTCAGTGACTGTGTTGGGTCTGCCTTGCAGGATAATACGTATTTGATTTGTTCATCCATGTCTATGCCCACATTCTCTCCACTGGATGATTTCTTTGAGGGCTGATGCCTGCCAGGGGCCCAGTGCAGCCCCCAAAAGCACCACAAGGCCACCAGACCAGGGCGCTCCAAGTTCTCCAGCCTGGCCTTGGACACTTCCAGAGCTGGGCAGCCCCAGCTGCTCTGGGCACCCTGTGCCAGGGCCTGCCCACCCTCCCAGGGAGGGAATCCTCCCCAGAATCCCATCTCTCCCTGCCCTCTGGCAGTGGGCAGCCATTCCCTGTGTCCTTTCCCTGTTTCTGGGTATCAGGTTCAGTCCTGGTGTGGTGACATTTGCACTGACAGAGTCACAGAACGGCTGATGCCACTCCGGGGTATTTTCCCTATAAATAAGCCACACTAGGGGTCAATGCCAACGTGAGGGATTTCCTCCCTGTAAATCTCTGCCCTGCTCAGCTCCATTCCATAAGCCCCTGGCCCACACCTGGCCAAGCCCCTGAGCCCAGGGGTTGCTTGAAACATCTGGGAAAACCCATCTACTGCAGCAAATCCATAATTTTTAGCTTAAATTCACAGCGCTGCATCTTAACTTAAAGGGACAATCAATCAATGGGATTTTTCCCTTTGTAAAGACTCTGGGGCCAGAATTTAATGCAGAAAGTCAAGGGGGTTTCTCCTGAAGATGAAGTTTCTAAAAATGAATATTACAGCATTGTTTTCACCCTTATTGACTGTGTCATGCTGTTATTGCCTCCAGTCATTTTTTTTAGGAAACAAATAAACAGCCAGGATTTGTCAGTCTAAGCAATAACCTATAGTGGCAGCAAACTTAATCTGGTGTTAATTAGGCTTGTGGAAAACTAAATCAAGCATCAGAAACCACAGATTATTTTAGGCTTCCTCTAGCATAAACACAAAGGCTTGAGGATCCATAACATATTATTTTTGTTGACAGTTTTCCACTTTTCCCCCAATTTATTTCATGGATCTGATAGGCTGCTCCTTGATTGCTTTTAGCTCTGTCTTCTTTTGGCCTCAGCGTGGCAGTTTGTTAATCCTTCCTATTTTTGTGTGTTTAAGCAGGATTACAAACTTCAAATACATTGTAAAAGGAACCTGTATACAACCTTTCAAAACCACTTAAGTGGGCCAATGACAGAAGTCCCAGCCCTGCAAGGAAATACAGAACATTTCGGAAATCATCCCCGCTGTTTATTTAGAAGCCATTTTTAATTACTCAGCAGGAATGAATGAAAGAACTGGAAAATGGAGAGAGACAGAGGGGTTTGCATTGAGTTACAGCTGGTGGAGAACAAGGGAGGGACGGTCAGGCTTTCAAGTCCGGGGAATTTTGGGGTGTAATTAGGCCCTGTGGGTTTATGGACAATCAGACAAAATTCAACTGCACATGTATTGCAAAGAGCAGAGGGATCTCTTGCAAGGCTCAGTGCAGCATCCTCTGGAACATCAGCGGGAATTTCTCCATGGAAAGGGCGGCCAGGCACGGCAAGGGGCTGCCCAGGGACGTGGTGGAGGTGGAAGGAAGGAGTGAATGTGGCAACCTCCTGCTCAACCTCCTCATTTGCCCAAACTGCTTCCCAAACCTCAGCTCCAGAGCAATCCTGGCATCCCTGGCTGGGGTTTCTCACAGAAGGCCCATCCTGCCATTGAGTGCTGATTTTTCCTGGAGTTTCTCTTCCCTTAAAAGCCAATATTAGCCTGCCTGAGAAAGAACGGAGTGTTTATTTATTGGGACAAGATGATTTTCAAGCTGATTTGCATTAATTTTGGAAGTAGGAATTTTTCTTTGTTCCTGTTTCTTTCCAGGAAAAACTGAAGTCATAGGAGAACAAGCCATGCTTGCCTGGTTTTGATCACTTGGAGGACTTAGAAGCAAACTCCTCAAAGTAAATATTTCCTAGGAAGATCATTAAGGGTGCGACCAACATGTAGGGAACAGCAACAGGAAAATACTGCTTTAAACCTAATCCCAGCCCATGCTGCATTCATTAGTGAATGACATTGTAGCTGGAGCAGGAAAAAATAAAAAGCCACGGAGCTGAATGATATTCCAATTGTAAATGCTTTTGGATCACTCCAATTATCCCCCATCAAATGGCAATTGTTCTCCATGTGTTTAGCAAAGGCAGAAGTTCTCACAGACACCAGTTCAGGTGGGCACAGAAGGCAGGAATGGTGGTGCTCTGCTGATAAGCAGCCTGGGAGCTGCTATCAGTGAGATATCCAGCATGGGGACCTGAGAAATTACTTGGGAGGTGATGCCTTGCCCCCCTGTGACACTAAGGAGAAATAATCATTTTCAGAGAATCGTGGAATCATAGGAAAGTTTGGGTTGGAGGAACCTCAAAGATCATCTCATTCCACACTTTCCACTATCCCAGGTTGCCCCAAGCCCCATCCAACCTGGCCTTGGATGCTTCCAGGGGCCACCACAGCTTCTCTGGGCACCCCTTGCCAGGGCTTCCCCACCCTCACTGGGAAGGATTCCTTCCCAATATCCCACCCAACCCTGAACCTTGTCAGTGTGAAGCCATTGCCCCTGTCCTGTCATTCCTTGGCCTTGTTAAAAAAGGCAGGAAAAATCTACCAGGAGAAAATTACCAGGAGAAAACTGCCAAGATAAAAGTACCAGCTGGAACAGCCCAGCCCAGGAGCTGCTCCCTGTGCCCAGAGCTCCTGGAGATCCATGGCTGGAGGAGGTGGAAGAGCAGGCAGGGAGCACCCGTGGGTGCTATCTCTGCTGCCCAGCACACCCTCCTGGAAGCCTGACAGCTCCTGCTTGCTAAAAGCCAGCTTTATTATTAGCAAAAAAAAAAAAAATTAAAAAAAAAAGAAAAAGCAGCGGCACTGGGGGAGCTGCAGGAAGGGAGATAAGGAGCAGCTGCTCCCCTTCCTGCCCGCCCCCCCCGGGCTTTATCTGGCCAGGCCATGCTGTCTGTCCCCTCCAGGGCCAGGGCCAGGCTTTGGGACAGAGGGATTGAGGGGCTGGAGCACGTTCAGAGAAAGGAGTGGAGCTGGGGAAGGGGCTGGAGCACCTGCAGAGGCTGGGGGAGCTGGGAAAGGGCTCAGGCTGGAGAAAAAGGGGGTTCAGGGGGGACCTTGTGGCTCTGCACAGCTCCTGACAGGAGGGGACAGCCAGCTCTGCTCCCAGGGAACAGGGACAGCAGAGGGAACGGCCTCAAGTTGCACCAGAGGAGGTTCAGGCTGGAGATCAGGAAGAATTTCATCTCTGGAAGAGTGGTCAGGCTCTGGAAGGGCTGCCCTGGCAGGCGGCGGAGTCTCCACCCTGGAAGTGTTCAAAAATCAAGCAGGTGTGGCCCTTGGTGGTGGGGTTTAGTGGTGGGATTTGATTTGACTGAAGGTTGGACTTGATGATCTCTGAGTTCTTTCCCGACCTTAATGATTCTGTGATTTTGAATTACCTGATCAAGCACCAGGTAACCCCCTTGCCCCTTTTAAAGCATTTTTAAAATCAGAATTTCTAACTGATGAAAAATCCTTCTTTGTAACCGTAAAACTTTTTCTCTGCTTTGTACCATTGGTGCAATTCAAAATGAAGGAGTTAAAGAAGCTCCAATGAGAGTTTCCAGCCAAAAATTAATGCCAAATCCTACAGTTTGACAAGAATTTTTTGATACAGATTCACCCAAGCATGATCATACTGGACATGGACATCAGAAATTTGGGGGTCTCAGGATATTTCAGAATTACCACAGCTCTGAGTGGTACTGCCTTAGGTTTTCAAGGGTATTAAATTAAATTTTCCCTAGACATGAGCAAATATCCACAAGGTTATTAAAATTAAGGAATAACAAATATTAATGAAAAAACAAATATTAAGGAAGAACAAATATTAATTTCTCAATCAGTGACTTTGCTTTACTTTGCCACAAGATGGAGCCTTGAGATTAAATCATTTGTTTGAGGTTTGATGGGTATTTAAGAAAATCCAGCCCCATTTGAAGACAGAGGTTGGATTTGCTCAGATGATTATCTGTGTTTTTTTAATGAATCATGGCTTTCATCATCTCTAATTAGTCAGATATGAGGAACTATGAAGACTCTGTCAAAATAGGTGCCACTGGCATAACTCAGAGGAGGAAGATATTGAACAATGCAGCTTTTCTTCTGTAATAAGGATTCATGCTCCAAAGCAGGTGATATTACTGGGAGGGAGGAAAGGGAGCAGAAAGGGCACTTTGTGGGGAAGCTGAGGCATGAATGGGGTCAAAAGAAGGGTATTTGGGAAGCCATAGCTTCTTTTTCTTCTTATTCACCTCCTGGTTCACGTTTACTTCTGCAAAATCCCCTAATAATGTACCCCACAGTTATTTCTGAGGTGGGTAATGATCCATGTAAATGTTGTGCTGAGTTCCAGGATTCGATATCAGCAGCTGAATTTGAGTCACCCCTCCCAACAAGATCCTCCTCCCTGCCCCTTGTCATCAAGCACTTCCCCAAAATATAAAGCCTGAGTGCATAAATTTCATCTCTCTTTTGAATTTCACTTCCCTTTGGCCTTTTTGTTTCACACAGTACTTTCCTGGTGGGTAGTTTTCATTTTCTAGTTGAAATTATTCTGGAAAGACTGGGAAAACAAGTGAGGTTTGGATTTTTTGATGAGGGCATTTGAGCTCTAGAGAATTCTCCTCTAGAGAATTCTCTGAAAGGGGGTTTACAAGAAAAAAAAACCCACAAATGTGTGTATTTAGGCTCATTCCTGCAAGAAGACTTCTTGGCATCCCCATCCCTCCGGCCTTCTGTCTCCTCTGGGTCATGGATCCCAAAGGAATGGTCCTCTCATGGATCAAGAGTGTCCCTGCAGAATTTCGCATTTGGCATCAGATAAAATTAAATATTAGGAGGAAATTGTTCCCTGTGAAGGTTGGGAGGCCCTGGCACAGGTTTCCCAAAGAAGCTGTGGCTGGCCCTGAATCCCTGGAAGTGTCCAAGGCCAGGTTGGACAGGGCTTGGAGCACCCTGGGACAGTGGAAGGTGTCCCTGCCCAGGTGGGTGAGATGCTCTGTAAGGTTCCCTTGAATCCAAACCGGTCTGGGATTATTTTTGGCTCAGAGGGGAGCAGCAAAGGCTTGAAATCCAGTGTGAGCAGAGAGAAGGAGGGGTTGGATCAGCACATCCACTGCCAGGGTCAGCCTGACCTGGCTGTCAGCACTCTGAGCTCCCAGCCTTCCGGAGCTGCCACATCCTTGCAGCAGCCCGACTGCTGCTGTCTCCCTGGCCAGGATTTTGTGTGGAATATTCCCCAGTCCCTGCCCATCCCCAGCCAAGAGCACAAGTGCAGGAGCCTGTGGAGGCTGGGAAGCACATGGACAGGCAGGATTGGGCAGGCTTCCTGCAGCCTCTCCAGCCCTCGGCAGCTCCGGGGCTGAGCAATCCCTCTCTTGGGAACCCCACCCTTGGAGAGGTCTTTGCCTTTCCCAGATAAAGGCCAACACCCTTTCATGTGCTTTCTTGTACCAGCTCCTTTAAAAAAAACAACAACAAAAAAAGAAGCTGTAAATTGTGACTCTGCTGTGCCCAAACCTTCCTTTCCATGCACAGCAAAGGATTTTGCTCCTTTTTTCTAAGTGAAAATGTCAGTGTTCCTCAGAGAGACAGGGATGGGCTCAGCTTGAGGATACAATTCCTGAGAATAAACAGAGCTGTGCAATTGCCCTCAGACCAGGGCTCCCACATGGCTGCAGTGACTTGCCCAGAATGGATCTCTGAATCATGGAATAGTTGCTCAAAACCCCACCCAACCTGGCCTTGGACATTTGCAGGGATGGGGCAGACAGAGCGTCTCTGGTACCCTGTGCCAGAGCCTCATCACCCTCACAGGGAAGAATTCTCTGCCAATATCCCACCTAAGGGAAGCCACTCCCCCTTGTCCTGTCCCTCCATCCCTTGTCCCAAGTCCCTCTCCTGGAACCCCTTTAGGCACTGGAAGGGGCTCTGAGCTCTCCAGAGTACTCTGAAGAGTAGAATGCTTTGAAGGAACACTGGATTTTAAATTATGCCAATATTTCCTTCTGGCTTTTCCCAGCACTGCCCTGCATCATTTCCCCTCCCATGCCAGTTGTTTTCCTGGTCTCCCCAGCTCCTCTCATGCACTCCAACCCTTCCTATCTTGCTGCCCAGACTAATTAAAACCCAGGGAGCCACTTCATTAGGAAAGATCAGCGTAGTGG
The DNA here is from genome assembly GCF_028018845.1 of Melospiza georgiana. Lineage (NCBI taxonomy): Eukaryota > Metazoa > Chordata > Aves > Passeriformes > Passerellidae > Melospiza > Melospiza georgiana. The sequence continues at coordinate 5,101,274 of NC_080441.1, forward strand.
AAAGACCAATTCTAACATCTCCATGATGGAAACCAGGACTGGGGATGCACCTTGGCCTCTAATGCAGGAATTGAACAGTAACTGCCTCAGCTCAGATTAATTTTCAATGAGCATTGAAAGGAAGCAGATTCAGCTGTGCTAATTAAGTTGAAAAAGCAGCTCATCCAAGAAACTGAAGCAGGCAATTCCAAGGCTGTATCTTCTACACTGTGTATTTATTATTCCCTGTTGGAATACAGCAGAGTGGAAGAATTTCTAATGCTGTATCAATTTCAGTGGCATCTTTTCCTATCAGAAAACACCACCCAACTCTGCTGAATGCAAGCAGGTGAATTTTAGGAGAATGGTTAAATTTGGGTTCAAGGTGGCATCATCTCCAGGCCTCCAGTGTGACACTGAATAAGGAGGGCGCAGGAGGGGAGGTCACATCCTCCACTAATGGGAATATCCACTTGGGAAGAAGGAGGAGAAAATAACCCAGAAATAAGGCCACTGTTCCCCTGGCAGCCCCAGGGGGCACTCAGGCAGTGCTGAGACTGAACTCGTTTTCCTGCTGAACCTGACAAGGATGAGGATCCCACTTTACACACCAGCACAGGCAGCAGTGGAAGCAGCTCTAGTTTCTTTGGAAATATCAGAAATCCCAAGAGGAGAGTCTGCAAAGCATCTCTAGGGAAAATGATCCTGTGGGAATTCCCAACACAAAGATTCTGAGATTATTGTCACATGGGCCATTCAAGGATTTCAAAGCTGGGCCATAATTCAGTTTTGATTTATCCAAGTGTTACCAGGACATGAAACACTGCACCAGAACAGCCCAGAACTGTATTTCTGTGGGATGCAATCCTTGGAGAAGTGGAAGAAAACACTTCCTCCTCCCTCTTGGCAAGGTTCTTCCCTTGGGATGACTGCATAGCCACCTCAAAGAAATAGCTCTGAGCATGGAAACGATGGACACTTAGAAAGAAATGCCAAATTGTAAAGAAATTTCTAAATTGCAGAAAACAGGGATTTGTTTCCTGGGCCAAAGGCCACATTGCTGGGAGCCCTTCATCCTGTACCCTCAGTTGAGTGGAAGGGGAACAGCCAGGGGTTAGAAATGGGGCAGTGGGAACATGATTTCCTCCGCTGCATTGGAGACTGGAAGGTTCTCAAGGAATGGAAATGGTGTCAGAGAGCAGAGCCCCCACTGCCCCTCTTCAGGGCTGGCACTGGAGCAGCCATCCTGCCTCTCTGCCCCAAAGCTGCTCCCACTCATCCCCAGAGCTGTGCCCAAGAGCTGCATCCTCCCAGCATCCCAACACAGGGCTGTGGGTGTGAATATTCCCATCAGTCCATAATACAGTTGATTTTTCATTTTTAAATATTAATTATGTGAAGCAGAAACTCAGAACATTTTGTTTAACCACTGTTCCCTGAGGAAGTGGTGGCCAAAGGGTGAAAATGGACTCAAACTGTGGCTTGGGAGACACAGGTTAGACCTCAAGGAAAATAAAACCAGTAGGAAGGGAGTGTAGTGCTGGAGAAGGTTACCCAGGGAGGTTGGGGACTCTCCATCCTTGGTGTTTTCCAAGATTCAGCGGCACAAAACTAAATCTAATGTTGGTGATAGTTCTGCTTTGAGTGGGAGGTTGGGCTAAAAACCAAAAGAATTCTCTTCCAACAAACATTCCCATGTTTCTGTGATCTTAAGTTCAGGCCAATGCATGTCTTTAATGTTAACTTGGGGAGATTTCAATATGCCCCAAATTGCTTTCCTTAAACATTCTTTTGAACTGGGAACTTTCATACTAAAATGCAATGGAAGAAAGCCACTGATTTTTGGGGGATTTCTTAATTCCAATCCTTCAAAACACAAATGTTGTTCACTCTGCTGTCTGCTGGAGAGTCAACATGTTCAAATACAACAGCAGAGGTCCCATCAAAGCCTTGTAACATCACCAGGTGTCTCCTCACTATGAAGAGATTTTTTGGAACAGGAAAAGAAAGAACCACATTATTTCCCATATCATGCTGTGATATCTGTGCTACAAACAAAAAACATCTCCTGCACTGAAACCTGCGCTCTGTAAAAATGATGTGGGCAGTAGATTTGCTTTTGCTTCAAATCAAAAGGCATCTTCTCCAAAGTAGGACATAAAAAATTAACGAGTTTCTTAAGGTCTGTTTCAACAGCCGTTTTCATACATGGAGTAAACATGGTTTTCTGAGCGTGTGTGTGACCACGTTTGTTCCTGCCTGTGCTGCACAGAGGAAACTCGTGGCTCACATCAGAGGCTTCCTGCTCTCTGTGTGGAGAAGAGGAAGCACAGCCAGGCTTGGCAGTGTCACCCCGCAGCTGGCACCGTCCCCAGCAGCAAACACCACACTCTGCTGGGGCTCTGCCTCTCAGAGCTGGCAGACCCCGCCTCACAGATAAACATCGGCACAGGAGACCACTGCCACTTCTGGTGCTCAACAGAAAACCTGCTCAACTTCACAAAACCCTCATAAATCTCTTTAACTGACAAGATTTGTACTCTGGCTCTGTTAGCACAGGTGTTCTGTGGGATTGCTATTTTTGACAGGCTTTGCACAGATGAAAAGGGACACCTGTATGCTAAAAAAAAGCACCCACAGGAGTAGATGAGGGTGAAGTAAATGAGGTTCATTTTCCATCAATAATTTTTATTTTTAAAGTTTGTATTATTTCTTCTGGTAAAAGCTGGCTACAAAAATTGGTAATGTGCTCTTACTCACAGTTCAGGGCTGATTTCTGTTAGTGTTAATAAAGTTTGTAGAAAAGGTGTCTCTCTAATTTAGTCATGCCTTTTTTAATCTCTGGATATTCCCAATTCCCGTTTGGATCCAGCTCTGGATGATGCTCAGAGCTCTGTTAAAGCCATTGAAAGATTCACCTGTGACTTTTCACCCTTGCTCCAAAACCTTCTACAGTCTCTTAGAGGTGCCTAATTACAGCATCTTGTATATAAGAAAATCCTCCAGCAGGAATGTGGCGTGGCCATAAATCCTTCATTAATGTCACATGAACAGATGGAGCTGCTCCACATGCAGGTGGTATGCATGGAACACTCACAGATGCAAACAGACCAAGGCAGGGCTCGAGTTTCCTTGGTTGTTTCCAGAGCTGCATCTTTGGGTGACAGAGCTGGGGCAGGAGCTGGAGCTCCAGGAGTGGCTGGGGGAGCTGGGGGGGCTCAGCCTGGAGAAAGGGAGACTCAGGGGGGACCTTCTGGCTCTCCACAACTCCTGACCGGAGGGAGCAGCCAGGTGAAAGTTGTGCTCTTCTCCCAGGGAACAAGGGATAGGACAGGAGGAAATGGCCTAAAGCTGTGCCAGGTTGGACATCAGGAGGAATTTATTCATGGAAAGGGTGGTGAAGCATTGGAAGGGGCTGCCCAGAGAGGTGCTGGAGTCTCCATCCCTGGAGGTCTTCAAAGAAATGAATGCACGTGGCATTCAGTGCTAGTGTTTATTTGACATGATGGTGTTTGGTCTGATGGAAGGTTGGACTTGATGATCTTTGAGGTCTTGATGATCTTAATGATCACCAAGATCAATGGTTGGACCTGATGATTTTGGAGGTCTTCCCAACCTTAATGATTCTGTTACTCACTGGAAGACTTAATGGATGTTAAATTGATGATGCCAGCTCCCAGCAATCCTTCCTGAGTCCAGGAGCACCAGCTCTGTGAGTGCTGCTTCCATTAAGGCAGGAAAGATCTGTCCCTGTATGCATGGCCCTATCGACAGGCACAGAGCAAACCCACAGGGAACAAGTCAAACAAGTTCACCACCCACTGCAGAGTTCTGCCAGGGCACTGGGGGCTCTGCCAGCACAGCTCTGTGCATCTGGGAACATCCTCACCCAGCCCAGGCAGAGACAGCATCGAATTTTGGACACCACAGCCAAACGAGACATTCCCATGTCCACACTCATGGTAAACTCAGCTCAAACATGACTTGGGCACAGCAGGACCAAGCCTGGCTTGTTTGAGAAGAGGCTGCCCCTTGCAGCAACATCTGCATGTGTGGGTGTGGGCTCTCCTGACCTGCAACATTCCAGCAGGATGGCAGAGCCACTAAAGTTCCCGCTCGAGCAGGGATCAGCACACAGGGAGAATGCTGAGGATGAAGGGGTGGCTTTTCTTCAGCACTTTTCCATTTAGGGTGTCCAAAAAGTAACAGCACCCGTTCAAACAAAAACAAACCCAGCTGGGGGCTCCTCCCCTACAGCAGCCCCTGGAAGAGCTGAGCCTCTGCCAGCCCACCTGGCCAGAGGGAGAACTCCTGGAGTGGGTTTGAGGGAAAGCGTGCCTGAAAGGAAAGAGGGGGAATCCCGGATGCCACCTCTCAGTGCCAAGGCAAACACAAATCTCTGTCCAAAAACGTCTATTTGGCTGGTTCAGTAGGAGACACTGAGCTTTGAGCCATTGTTGGGTTTCCTCCAGCAGCAGAGTGTGGCAATGCTGTTCCAGACCTGCCAGGACTCCGGGTTCCTGACAGATCTCTGCTTGCCTCACTGCAGTTACACCACAGGCACATTTGGCCCTTCCATCCTTTGGGGCTGCTGATCACCCTGGGCACGCTGCTGGCTTGGCAGATGCTCCAGAGGACTGGAATTTCTTGTGGAATTCTGCTCTGTGAGGCAATGGCTGTGTGGGCAGTGAGGTCTCTTCAACACTGACCTGACCACATCAACACAATATCTGTGTCTTTCAGGCTCCCTCTTCTCATTCCTCCCACAGCTGGACTCTGCAGAGAAAAGGGACTCCCGACTTCTCCCTGCATGGAAATAGGCAACTTTCCACGTAGCAAACATTCCTGTTGTAGTGTTTTGTAACAAGGCATCAGTAGAAGTGAGTAATGTGTGTTTTCCTTGCCACAGATCCTAATCTAACACTGCTGCAGCAGAGAGAAGCCTGCCAGGCAGCAGGGGAAGGCAGTGGAGCAAACATTTCCTCTCCAGTGGGAAAAACTTCCCTCCACAAAAGTCTAAACTGGCAACTCTGAGTTTTGCAGTTTTGGATGGATTCATTATGAACAGCCTTAGGAACAGGTAGAAAGGTGAAAGAGGTCCCAGGTCACTGATTAGGGAAGGAATGGAGATGGAACATCAGAGCTGCGGAGTGAGGGAAAACAGGAGGAGGTGTTGAGGGAGGAATGCTTTGCAAGAGAGTTGGGAAAGGACTGGAGGCAAAAAGCAGAACTTCAGACATCTGGATAAATATAAAATGTCAAACTGGGAGAAGGCCTTTTGGAAAGGAGAGAGTTTGTAGTTTCACTTTAATTTTTAACAGCCCTGCATGACATACTTGTTTACTTTAATGGCATTTCTGTCAGTAATTACACTGTTCATAAAAAACCCAACTGCTGGACAGAGTGTATATTTAAAAGAGTTAATTATTACTTGTATTAATTGCTGTTTCTTTACACCTTGAGTCCAGGTTGTGGCTCTGAGAGTCGTTGTCCCTGTGAGCTCTGCAGTACCAGTGAGAGTGTGAGGCTCAGGTGAGTGAATTTACACTTCAGTGCTGAACTCTGTGCATGGATTTAGGGCTAACAAAACATTATTCAGGTTTAGGGAGTGTGAGTGACCACTGAAATGCAGAACATGTGCTCACATGTCCTGCCAGCCTGCAGCCTCCTCCTCCTCCCAGCTGTGTTTCAGCCAGGACAAGATACACGAGTAGGATTCTGCACATACACAGCACCTTCTACTTCAAAGTGTGAGAATACTTCAAAAACTAGGATAAATACAAGATCCCATTGTTCCCAGAAAGTAAGGAAGGGTTCTCCTGGCATAAAAAAAAAAGAGGAGATAGAACAAATGTGAAAACATTTTATGGCTGGAGTTTTTAAAAAGTGTATTAGAAGAGCTAAAAACCCTCCTACACGTTAAAAATTAATTCAGGATTGCTCAAAAAGGAGCTTCCAGTGGGATTATCTGCTGAGTCACTGCCTGGTGCAATACAAGGTACAACCTCACCTTCCAAAGCCTGGTCTTTAATATTCTTAGACTGTCTGGGCTCCTTATGTCATCACTGCTGCTAAAAGGGAGGTGTTGGGGTTTAGTGGCACTTCTAAGAAATTCAGGTCTCTTCTCTGGGAGCAAAGGTAGCAGCATCACAGCCACCACAGCATTCCAGTTCTCCTTTTCCCTGGCCAAATTTCTCTAAAACAACTTACTCCATGTATTTGTTATTTTTTAAAGGAGTGTTGCTGTAAATTTACGGACACCAGAAGGATTGAAAAGATAATGAAGTATCAGTGGATAATCTCTTCCCTGCCAAGGTGATAAAGACAACCTCAGAATAAATATCAAGAAATTTACCCCAGGGTATTTTAATAAGTAAAGAAAAGCAGAAATATTGCAGAATTCAAAAGAAGAAGCGAGATGACTTCTTTAGATGGCTTGGGATTTCCAGGCCTAAGTGCAATCACTCTATGGCAAAAGTCTGAAATAAAACTGGGCCAGGACTAAGGTGAAAAAGCATTTTAGGGGTGAAGTGGGGGAGTCAGCCATGGGGTTCTCTAGTATTTATTCAGTCAAACAGCCTGATAATTTTTAGAAGGGAAAAAAAATAAAATCTGAGTTTTCTTATGCCTTTCCAACCTGGTATTCTACAAAACAGATTATTGTAGGAGGAGATGTGTGTGGAAGGAGTTGCTGCTGACTGAACTGAGAGTATCAGCTGTGTAAAATTGTTTGATGATGCTGGAATTACTTTCTCCCAGACACTGCACATTTTAAATAAGTTTTGAACATGTTAAGATAAATTATTGTCACATACACTACAGCAATGCACAAAAAAAAAATCTATAACAAATCATAAGAAAGTTCCAGTTTTGCAAATTTGAGTGCACATAAATGTAAAAGACCCCTTCTATTCTTTAACTTTTTTTTTTTTTCTCTGAGCAGAATATTTCCAGGTGTGTCCACCCCTTGCAACAGAACATGGACAGTGAGGCTGGGATGCACAGACACCAGCCTTGATAAAAAGCAGGGGTTTATTTGTGTTCTATTCTAGTTTTATTTCTGCCTCCTTTTTCAAATAAAGGTGTTGGGTAATTGGAAGACAAAGTCAATTTGTTTAAGCATGAAGTAATTACGTTAGATTAAGATACCAAAAATTATTCACAGCATTTATCAACCGCCAGTTTGGAGAGTACAGGTGTTGCATTGGCCATACAGGAAACTTCTTAATTTGTCCTAAATCTGTGTTCCAGGGACTTTGAGGGTTGAGCTTGACTTATTCCCAACACACTAAAGCTAGGAAATATGAAAACTGATTTTTCACTAGTTTCTTGGTAAAACGAGGTTAAAGTGTTTTCTGTTACTAGATCAAGTCAGGCTAAATAGACATAAAACAGTTTGTTCTTCCCTGACTGAAGTCAAAATCAAAACTCTTATGGAGATGAAAGGCAGCAATATCAAACCTATGATCTTGAAAGGAAACACAGTGTATTCCATCTGTGGAATAACAGGAACATGCTTTGAATGCTGGAATACACACTGCATGTTGTTTACACTTAGAAGAATTACTTATTGCAATATTTGCATAAGTGTTCAGCTCTGTTTAATTACAGCTGTCTGTGAGGGAGGGTTCCATGGTGTGGGCACCAGATTCAAACCAGATTTCTTTGTAGAGCTGTAAAGTCAAATTCTAGAGAGACGGACACAGATTTCCATCCATATGAAGGAGCAGATTGTTTCAGACAGTCTAATGCATGAAGTGTTTTATTCTCCCTTCTGAGGCACTTCTGGAGGGCTGTACCCAGGTCTGTGTTTCTTGAGGACAAAAAAGACAAGGAGCTGCTGGGGTGGGTTCAGCAGAGGCCACAAAGAGGACGAGGGATCTGGAGCATGTCTCTGATGAGGAGAGGCTGTGGGAGCTGGGCTTGGTTAGTCTGGAGAAGGGAAGGCTGCAAGGGATCTCATCAATCCACACCAATATCTCTGAGGGGTGCCAGGGGATGCTGCCAGGCTCTGCTCAGTGGTGCCAGTGACAGGACAAGGAGCAACAGCCATTAACTAAACCACAAGTTCCACCTCAACGTGAGGAAGAAATTCTTTCCATGGCGGGGGCAGAGCACTGGGACAGGTGCCCAGGGAGCCCCAGGAGTGGCTGAGGGAGCTCAGCCTGGAGCAAAGGAGGCTCAGGGGGAACCTTGTGGCTCTGCACAACTCTCTGACAGGAGGGGACAGCCAGGGGGTCGGGCTGTGCTCCCAGGGAACAGGCACAGGAGAGGAAATGGTCTCAGGCTGGGTCAAGGGAGATTCAGGTTGGAGAGCAGCAGGAATTTCTCCATGGGAAGTACCTTGGAAGGGGCTGCCCAGGGAGGTGGTGGATTCCTTATCCCTGGGGGGCCCAAGGGAGGACTGGAAGTGGCACTCAGTGCTCTGGGCTGGGGACAAGGTGGGGATCGGTCACAGGCTGGACTTCATGGTTTCGGAAGCCTTTCCCAGCCTCCCTAATCCCGACTCTCCACGTCGGAACCCACTCCCGGCGCCTGAGGGGAGCTGCGGGGGAACGGAGCCTTGCGAGGGCGCGGCCGGCAGGGGGCGCTCCCGGCGGTGCCCGTGGGCGGGGCTGGGGGCGTGGCCACCGCAGACCCCGCCCCACCCTCCGCGCTGTCCCCGCTGCCGCTCCGGGACGCGGCAGCAGCGCTGGCGCCATGGTGAAGATCGCCTTCAACTCGCCCTTCGCTCTCAAGGATGAGCCCAAAAAGGAGGCGGCCGAGGCGCTTGTGGCCGACAAGGTGCAGGCACAGGGGTGTCCCGGCCAGCGGCGGCGGCGGGAGGAGCGGGGCGGTGTGAGGGGGGGCGCGAGCAGACGGAGCCGCCGCCATTTTCTCGCGGCCGGGGGAGACGGCGGCGGCCGCGGGGCTCTCGCTCGTGTGGCGGCCGCCCCGCCGCGCTCTGCCCGCGGCTGAGGGACCGACTCCCCTGAGCCTTGAGCGGCCGCGGGGCCCTGGTGCCGCGGTGCCGTCCCGCTCCGCAGCCCTGTCGCGGTGCGATGTCCCGTGACACCCCCGGGCCAGCGCCGGCACCGGGTGTTTATGTCGAGCTGGGCCCGTGCCAGCGCCGCGTTTCCTGACGGCGCTTTAAAGCTCCCAGCTCGGCCCTGGGCCGGCCGGGGAAGCGCAGGCAGAGCCCTCCCGGCGCGGGCAGCGCTCGCTGGGCCGGCGCCTCCCAGGCAAACAAAGCGGGCTGAGGCTCGTCCTCCGCTCCTGGCGGCGCTCGGAGCCTCCCGGCAGCTGCGGTGAGGCGTCGGTGTCGCGCTTAAATTAAGAAACCTGCCATAAAGGGTTTTAAATAGAAACCCAGGCGAGCACCCTGTGGTTGGCTTTTCCTTCCCAGCGAGCTGCGCGTCGCTGGCTCGAGTGGAACTTTCCCAATTTGTGGGAAATTTGTTTTGAAGGTGTCCTGCGTTTTAGGCAGATGGAGAAGCTCAGCCTGTAGGTAAATACATCAGTGGCTCTAGACGGGGAAAATGGCATGGACTGAGTTTATTTGTAATAGGAGAGTAAGAAAATTTTAGAAACAACAAAACTTGTGGAGTTGGACTGTAGTTCTGTTTTTTTTTTTTCTTCCCTTCTAAGCTGTAATCAGGAAAGCAGCTTCCCTCCCAGCCTACACAGGCTCACCTGAAATAGCCTTCCTTTGGAAGGGGAAGGGATGCAGAGGGATTTTCTTGCTCAGTGCACTCGTCTGAGCTGTCAGTTTGATGCGTGCACATTTAATACAGTAGCATTCAATTACAGGATCAAAAGGAGAGAAAGTGGAAAAACAAGGTAGATAAAGGATTTAAAATTTGAAGATGTCATTAGCCTGGCCAGTTTCTTGAGCACAAACTCCTCAGCTATTCCTGAGGCAACTGGTTATACATATATTTACTAACCCTGTACTGTGAAAGTTCTGACTGGAATAGTTCTAATAAGCACACCCCTTTTTTGTGTTCTCATGAGAGCTGCGCCTCTCAATTTGGAATATTCTCTGTGTGTGCACACACATACGTGGGATTTTAACAACTCTTCACTCTGACTTCAGGGCTTGGAGTTGCATATAAACATCAAGTTCATAATTTTACTCCAAGACAAACTTGTTGGAGTGGTTGTTAATGTCTTCTTTAGCTGGAATATTTGTGCAGAGCAAACAAGCTTAAAGGTTAATGTTGGCTGAAGCAGCACAATAAAAGTCCCCTGGAGTATCTGCAGCAAACCCTTGAGCTTGCAGGATATTCTCCCTGCAGGTTCTTCGGGGCTGTCAGCAGGGTTAAGACAAGTGATTTTTCTCCTTGTCTCTTATCCCTCGTTTGCTTTGCTTGTTCCAGCTTAGAGCTGCATTTTCTTTGTAGGTTTTTGACGACTTTTACCTGTTACTTTTGTGCAGAGGTTTTGTAACCTGCTCGAGCAAAATCTTGCTATTGTGTTCTCTTAGCAGCTCTGACAACTCTTCCCTCTCAGGTTCAGCTGCCCACATTGCTGCTTAATATGCTTTGCTTTGTTTGAAATAGGTGTAGTGCAAGTGTAGCTAATTAGATGTCGACATCAGCCCTGCTCTGGGATGGCTGCAGTGCCAGAACTGGTGCAGACTGGTGTGTTCAAGTAGGGACAGGCTGGATGAGTAAGGTGCTCCAAGGTGGAGGTGAGGGTGGGAGAACGTGGAGAGAACAGAATTAATCTCCATCTTACAGCTGCTTAACCCTGAAAAGGGATTTTCACACAGTGCCACGGCAATGTGGCATCACTCTGACTTGAAACCAGGGTTTGGCTTTGGTTTTTGTAGTTGGTTTCTTTTTTAACAAATGCTTCACATGCCAATTGTAGCAGCTTGTGTCCTGCTGAACCAACATTTTTGTGTTTGGAGGATGCGCGAGCGGAATGTGGGAGTATTGACTTTCACAAAACAGCTTGGGGTTTGTTTCAGCACTTGCATAACTGATGGCTTTGACTTTTATGCTGCTGCATCTTGCTGAGCTTGGGAATATTGCAGCCCTGGTGATAATGCTGGTGCTTGTTGGGAACACAGGTCACTAAATGTGTTGTGTTCTGCAGGACCCAAATAAAGAAAGGCCATGGAAGCTGCTGTGCCCAGCCCAGCCGCTGATTCTGGGAACACCTCAAAGGAAAAGATCTTTTACTGTGAAATCCGATTTTCTTCCTTCCTGGCTGGGACAAAGAGCAGATTTTGAAAGCAAGCTATTAAATCCTGGAGTCAGGAATCATTAAAGGGACATTCTTGACCAAATATAGGGGTTATCTAAACATGTTGGGTTTGGTGGTTGTTTTTGTGTTTTGTTTTTTCCTTTTAAAGACTCAAGCCCAGTGTGTGATTCCAGGAGGGAATGTCTCTTCTGATTGTTTGCTATTTGACAGCACTTCTGCTGTTCTCTTCACTTGGCTTGCAGCTGGAAGTCTGGGAAGGTGCTGCAGGAGCTCTGGAAGGTTAAATTTTCCTTTCAGACACCACCTCTGCCTTTGCAGTGAGGATTGCACAACTTCCCACCACCGGGAGAGTAGTTTCCTATGGGTGCAGTCATCTTTTGTTTGAGAGAACATTGGGTGGGGGAAAACAAGCTGCTGAGCTAAAGAGAGAAGTTCCAGGCTGTTAGAAACAAAACTTCCTGAGATTTGGGTAGGAGAAAAGTTATTTTGAGGCTGCAAGGTAGGATGTGCCACGGGGACTTGTTTTTATTTGGCATAACTGGAAGCTGTGTTTAAGCTGACGAGTCATTTTCCTTCATAATGGACTTGGCTTGTGCATATTAAAAGTTCCAAAAGCTGGTGACTCGTGTCAGTTGTCTGTTCCCCAGCCAAGAGACAAAGTTGCATCTTGGCTTCTTCTGCTAATCCAGCTTTGGGAGGAAAAGTGATGTTAATGCACGTGACAGCGAGAGGAGGAGGGGAAGAGGCTTTTGGGAAGAGGCCTGAAGGCACTGTGTGCCTTTAATGACCTTGGTGTACAAATCCTGCTCTTTGTACTACAGTGTGGCTGCAGCACAGCATCTTTTGTTACAGTTATTTAAGTTTTGTGCATCTCAAATAGTTTCTGGACAAAGATTTGTCTAGAAAACATCCTCTAACTCAGAAAATACTCTTGGTGCTGTTTGAAAACTGGTCTTAATGTTTCATGTGAGTGTTTTTTTTATGATGCTGACCTGTAATTCCCACACCTAGAAGAAACAGGAGAGGGTGGATCAAAGTGAAACAGTTGATAAGAACTTTCTTTAAATTCAGAGCAGCTGCCCTTTCTCAGTTCTCCCCTTCTTTATTTCAAGGACCCAGAAGTTGCCACACACAGGGGTGAAAACTCATCTGGAAGATGTCTCTTGACTCTGCTGGGCTTGGCCTTCATCTTGGCAGGGGTTGTTGTGGGTGGAGCCTGCATCTACAAGTACTTCATGCCAAAGGTAATCTGAGAGTTCCTTTTGATTTAAACAGCATTGGTTAAAAAAAGTATAAATGGATTTTCACTAGACTGGAAAGATGAGGGGGAAAGAAAGAGGATGTGAGGACACGCCGAGTGTGTGTCCTTTGGGTGTGCCAGAGCTGTGCTCAGTCTCAGCAGAAAGGTTGATGTTGGCTGTGCGGTGCTGAAGCTGCCGTGTGATTCCCTGCCCTTGCTCGTGTCCCAGCACAAGGTGTACCGTGGGGAGATGTGCTACTTTGAGAACGAGGCGCGGGAGCGCGCGGTGGAGCCGTACTTCCTGCCCATCGCCGAGGAGGCCGACATCCGCGAGGACGACAACATCGCCATCATCGACGTGCCCGTGCCCAAGTTCTCCGACAGCGACCCGGCCGCCATCGTGCACGACTTCGACAGGGTCAGTGCGGGGCACTCGGGGATGGGCTCGGGGCTGCAGAGCTCGCGGCAGCACAGGCTGCTCCTTGGGTTTAAGCGTGGCAGAGCTGTGACCCTGTGACCTCTGCAACAGAGGGATTAACTCTGCACGGGTGGTGCAGGCACTGTGGGTAGGAGCTCTGAGTTGTTTCCCAGCAAATGCATCTCTGTTGTTGCCCATGGGATATCTGAAAGCGCCACTTGCTGTTGGATAAAGAATCCCATGTAAATGGAGAACATCATAAATGTGAGTTAAGGGACTAAGGACTCAGTAGAACATCACAGCAAAATGTAGAATTGCAAACAGGTGTCAGTCTTGGAGAAGGGCATTGAAAAATCACTTCAAGTAGCTGAAACCTGTAACCTGACAGTGCTGTGGTAGTTGCATGGAGTTCCTTTAAAGCAAAGAGGAGAGGGTGGCTTTAATTTGGCTTTTCTATCAAAGCTGTGTTGACAGTGTTAACAATATCCTCAGTCAGCTGTAAAAGCTCTTGGAGGTTGGTTGTAAGTCCAGCCTTGGCAATGCAGATAGAATAAACAGATAATTCTAATTGCTACAGTTCTTGTGCTCAGTGGCAATGCTGATGAGATTTTTGTAGGGACTTAGACTTTTCCTGAAGAACTATTTAAAGGGAATCATTGTTTATCAGCAGCTGGATACCTTTTGTTTGCACTGTGCTTAATTAGACCTTTTCAGTTATGAGATCATACTCCCAAATACTTCCTCTGTGTTAGTACAAACTGTACTCCTTTACAATTATGGCAGAAGCTGCTTTTATACTCAGCTTTCTCTTATCTAGGAAAGTTTTTTAAATTATTGCTGGTCTGCCAAAGTAGTAACAGTTCAGTTCTTACACTGGGCACTTCCTGAATGCATCACTTTTGTAGTAGCTGTGAGCGATCTCCAGCCTTTTTAGGTTGCCTTGCTCCTGGTAGAATTGTGTTCTCCTAATCAAAGGCCCCCTGACTAATTAAAAACTTGTTTTTAAAACAGCTTTTGACAGCGTATCTGGACCTGCAGCTGGGGAACTGCTACGTGATCCCGCTGAACACTTCCATAGTCATGCCTCCAAGGAATCTGATGGATCTCTTTGCCAAGCTGGCGGTATGTGGGAGCTTTGCTGCTGGCTTCTGCTGACAGCCTGCCTTTGCTGAGAGTGCTGGGTGCTGCTCCTGAACTCCAGGCCCTTGCTAGAACAGTCCTCCCTCCATCAAAGTCCATAATCCCCCGGCTCAGTCACTGCACTGAAGTTAAGGCCAGCTGTCAGTGTATATTATGTTGAGTAGATTCATGCCTAATGCTCTTATTAATACCTGGCTTTATGAGAGCTGAAAGCAACCAGCAGATAAGGTTAAATTTAGCTGTTAGAAAGGAATTTGATAAAGCTCCAAATATGATTGAAAGCCTAAACCTGAGAGTTACTCTGGGCAAGCTCACTTGCCCCGTGAGGGTTTTGCTGAAAAGAACAATGTGAACTTGTTCCCCAGTTATTGGCACTGCAGTTATGAGATCACCACAAGCATTTGACTCTTCAGTGACTAAAACTGGTGTTTTTCCAAGATGATTTATGGGTCAAGTTGATAGAGCTGGCTGCTGCTTCCCAGTTAAATGCAATACTTGGCTATCATGCATCAAATGGACTTCAAGAAGAAATTATTTGCTCTCTTACACCTGGTTCTAGAGGCCACTGGTCTAGTTTTGCTTATTGCATTATTTTTTATAGCTCCATGAAGAGTTTTAAGTGTATGTCCCTGCCACTGTTTTTAGGAGCTGGGGGTAGGAAGCTGTTTCAGTAGTGCTGGGAGCATCTGGTGAAGCCTTTTGTAGGTTGCCTTCCATTTTTTATATCAGAATTACATTGCCTCAGACCTGGAGTCTTTCACAATATTTTGCTTCTCTTTTAGCTGCAAACTTTGTGTACAGATAAACCTGACCAGGTTCTATTTACATCTGCTTCTCATGAGTCTTGCAGAGTTGAGGTTAATTGTGCTTTGTTTGGATGTGACTGCAGCTGTTGGAAATGGCCTCTGTCAGTTTGTAACTTCCCTGGTTGAGCTCAGTGTATGTTGGTATTAAAACTCTGCTGCTTGAATCCCTTCCAAAGCAGAGAGTGAAATGTGTGGTTTGTCCTTGGTAGCAGCAGTCTGTACCTTCAGGCTTTGTCTCTTCCAGACCGGCTCCTACCTGCCGCAGACGTACCTGGTGCGTGAGGAGATGGTGGTGACCGAGGAGATCGACAACGTGTCTGACCTGGGCATCTTCATCTACCAGCTCTGCGTGGGCAAAGAGACCTTCAGGCTCCAGCGCAGAGACCAAACCGTGGGTAAGTTCCCTCAGGAAAAAGCAAAGGTATTGTTTAGCTAGGGAAGGGGTAAATACTTAACCCTGGGGAGTTTTTAATATGGGGAATCTGTGTGTTCAGCAGAAGCTGAGGCTACTCCTGGCCCTGCTGGGTATTTCCCTTCCCTTCCTGTCTGAATGTGAACTGTCATTTGAACATGCTGAGAAAGTTTCAGTTACACAATTACAGGTTACATGCCCAAACCAAATTTAAGTCTGTTTCTGTTCTAATTTTTGGTTGAAGTTATAGGTTAGTTTGACCCTAAAATTCATATAATCCATCAGATAATTTGAGTCTCTGTAGGCACAGCTTATTCTGTCCTTGTCCTATCTAAAACTGGGTTACAGGAGCACCAAATAAAAACATTTTATTCTGCTTTACTTGCTCTGAAAAAAAAAAAAATAATTGAACAGTGAACTCCGGACATCCCAGGCTTCCTCTCTGAAAGAGGAAGAACACTCCAGAGGAACTGCTGGGCTCTGGTTCTTTATTGCCTGTGTGCTCCTGCCAGGGACTGAGCTGAGGTGTCTGCTCTGACTGCTGGGACAAGGCCTGGGGGGCAGAAATCTGCCATCATGAATTTTGTTTCACTGTAGCTCAAAGCATTTCATATTTGCTGCTCCCACCAAACACAGTGAGCTAACCCTTTGTCAGTTAGAGCCTTTCAGAATGCAAATGTTTGGTTTGTCAGGACTCTGTGCTCTGGTTTGGCTGCCAAGCTCTTAGGCAAGAGTTTCCTCAGCCCAGTTGCAGCATCGGGAGCTGCATCTGCTGCTTGCTGCACACAACATCCTGTTGTGGATGGCAGCAAGGCTCCCTCTGAGGGAGCAGCAGAGGGGTTCTGTGCAGGGCACATGAAGGAACACTAAACACCCTGCCCTCATGGGAGGCAGAGGCGTGACTGCTGTTGTGAGAATGATTTTGGGAACAAGGCTAAACTGACAGCTGCTGAGTCTATAGACAGCTCTGTGAAGAGTGTTTATGATGTTCCCTGAAATCATCCTGCTCTAACATGTTGTTGACATCTTTGCTGCAGAGTAAAAGATTCCTGCAGAGAACGTGTACAAAAGGATTCTGGTAAATGGAAAACGTTTCCTGGTACAGCTGCTGTGCTGTAACTCTCCTTGTTTGCCTGTGGAGGGGAGAGGGTGGGAAATCTGATCCAACTGAGGAGAAAATTGTTCAGGGACAAGTCTTGCCTTGCCTTCCCCATCTCATTTCTAGCACACAGTGTACGAGCCGTGTCACAGAAATGAGACTGCAATGGATGAACTCCTGGAACTTCCCTGAAAAAGTCTTTTCATTTATTCTCATTTAGCTAGTGCTGCCTTGGCTCTCAGCTCTTGTGGAGTTTGTGTGTTCTGTTAGATCAAACTGACCTCAGGTGCTGTGTCAATTCTCTGGAGTTGTAACTTGGAGAGGTGTGGGAGAAACCCAGGTCAGGCTGTTGGGTTGGCTCTGGAAACTTCACCTGCATCCTGATGCCTTGGCATTGAAGGACAGCCTGGATTTCAGGTGTTTGTAAACCAAAGCAGTGCCCTGCTGGGGTTGGGTTAAGAGCTGGTGCTTGTCTTGCTTCATCTGAACAATTCTGTGCTTATTAAACAAACTAAATCCTTCTGAATTATTGCAAATAGAAGGGTTGAGGAGAGCAGCTCTTTGATGGTGAGACTGATGTATTCCTGTCTCTTACTGAGCCACAGCTGATACAGGTAAACTGCCTGGGTCAGACCCAGTGCTGGCAGGTCCCAAAATAGAGAAAATCACTTTAATAGTGTTAGGAAGAGCCAGAGTGAGGTAAATCCTCCCACGGTAAAGTGCTCTGCAAATGCACACTGGGTGAGGGATTTGGGGTGGAAAACAGCCCCAGAGCAGGCTCTGGTGGAATTCCTGGCTGGAGGAGCTCAGTGCACTGAATGGTTGTTGTGTCTTGCAGGTGGGAGGCTGGCAGTGCCTGCTCTGGGCTGGGGTCCCTTCCCTCACTGAGCCTCTTGTCCTCTCTCTCCCCAGGTGTGCAGAAACGGGCGGCGGAGAACTGTCACTCAATCAGACACTTCGAGAACTCCTTCGTGGTTGAGACAAAGATCTGTCAGCAGTGAAAGGTGACAGATGGGAGGTGACCAGGTCACACCTTCTTGGAGAAGTCAGCATTAGACATCGACTTCTGCAGTTAAACCGTGCAGTGATAATCAAAAGCCTTATGCATTTTCTGTGTATTGCTTGTATTTCAGAAGACAAAGTCACCATTTCAGCTTTTGTTGATCCTTGGTATAACTTTTTAGTTGTCTCATGTAAAACTTAAATTTGAGTAAGGTTTTTTTAGAAGGCTAATATCAGTTTATCTGTTGAATGTGTTTGATTTAGTGTAATCTGGGAATGGCAGAAAAATATATATATATAAAAATGTTAACCAGTTCCTTGGCTGGAACCAGTTATGTTCACCTTAACTTTCACAGAATGATTAATATTAATAATCTGTGGTTTGCACATCTTGTGTAGTTCTGTAGAATAGCTCTGCACTCCGTATCCTGGCTCAAAAACCTTCCTGATCTGGCTCATTAAAGGTTTATTTTAACGACCATGTGTGCAGCATGTAAAATCCAAGCTCAGTGATCAGAAACCTTTAACACTACCCTGTTTCTTTTTGTGCAATTACTGTATTGAATTCGTATGTATATTTGGAACCTTCCCTGAGCTTTTGTTGAGTTCTTCTCCCTTAGTTTGGATTTGTGGCATTTAGTTGTTAGATTCTGATAGAGTTGCTCTTAAAGCTTGTCAGTATTTTTGGTTATGACTTGGTTTATCCTGTAACTTCCTATCCAGGGTCTGTTCTGGTATAGCTCACTTGTGAACGTGACTGTAGTTGTAAACTTAAACTACTTGGGCTTATATAAAACTTTTTAGATCAACTTTTTATGAGCAAGTAGCATTACTGCTGCAGTCAGAGCATTGTTCCCTTTTTTTGGAAAGCTGCAGTCTAAAAAGAATGAAGAGTTAGTGTCCTGCAGTTGATAAACTTGAGAGTTTTATTAAGGGACTTTATATTGGCATAAATTCTGCAACCCTATAATAAATGTTTCTCTAAAACTCTGGTGTTTGTGTTGTGTTTGGGGCTCAGAGGTGAGGGGTGATGCTGTGGGCCTGGGGCAGTGTGCATTGCTCTTCTCTTACCCCTCTTATTTCTTTTTGAGCTTGTGAAGCTGAATTTCCTCTTCTGCTGCTGTGGAAATGCTTTGTGATGCCAGCCAAGCTCGAGGAGCAGAAGGAAGAACAGACAGCTCTCCAAACAGGATCCCCAGGGGCAGCTCTGGGGTGTTCACTGCAAGGACAGGGTGTATTTACAATTCATTTGAATATTGCTGGTGATGAGGCTGTGATTGAAGGTTTGCCTGTCCCAAGTGTTCCTGGGTGTTAATGAGGGGCTGTACAGAGGTTAATGAACCCTCAGCTCTCACCCTGAGCTTTGCTGGAAGCTCAGACAGGAGAGTCCTGCCCTGGAAGTGCTGGGGCTCAGAGCTAAAGTGTTCCTGAACCCCTTGTGGCTTTCCTGGAAAGTGCCTGGGATTGTGCAGCTGGAAGGAAATCAGGATTTCTGCACGGAGAACAGGGGAGGGAGAGGTGTCTGTAGGAGTTGCTGCTTTGTCATTGCTTGCAGGAAAAAGGAGAACACAGGAATTTTAGCACAGAAACTAACACAGCTCTTCCCCCAAGGATGTGTCCCAAAACCAGAGCTTTGGCTCTAAAATAAGATGTGTAGGAGAGTATTTCAGTGAAGTATGTAGTGAAATGAAATGCTGTAGAAAGCTCAAATTGCTGTCACTGTGAGCCAGGCTCCCCTCACTCTCAGGTGTGACTGGGACAAGCAGCTGCCCTGGGGAGCTTTTCCTCCAGGTTTCGTGTCCTTGGACAAGGGGTGATTTCCTGCTCCTCTGGGTTGGCTGGGGGGATAACCAGGATGGGATCATTTAAAGCCTTCAGTGGAAGGACTTGAAGCTGTGTTGGCTGTAGAGAGTGAGAAGCACCTGCTTGTAGCAGCGAGGTTTTATGGAAAATAAAACCCAGGAATTGCTCTTTCCCCAGCTCCGTGTGTCCATGCAGTGATGCACTTCCAGTCAGGAATGCTGGAGCTGCTTCCACATGGGCTGGAACACTTTCTGTACCTTTGGAACAAAGTGAAGGCAGGTCTTCAAGATGTTATTGGATGTTCCAGGCAGGCAGCCAGGGACAGGAGGAACAGATTGTTCTCACCTGCTCTGAGGTGAGCTGGGTTTGGTCCCACGTGTGCTCTGCTGGCCTTGTGATCTATCCCTGAGTGTTTTAGGCTGGGGCTGGGTGCCCAAGCCAAAATACTGGAATTTGAAGGTATTCCTGGGATCCTCTAATGCTGTGATTGGCTTTGAGCAGCTCCTGTGTTCAGCTGGGCTATAGGAACAGGAATGAGCACGAGTTGGAGTCCTTTGCACCAGTAGATGGCACAGGCAGCAAACACTTGGGTGTAAACTCTGTGTAACTGGTAAAAACTCAGTGTATTCACCCAACACACAGGTTTTCAGCTATTCCACTAAAAAAACCCTAAAACTGGTTTGATCAAAGCTTCATCCAGCTGGTGCTCAGTGTCTTTGCTTCATTTTTATCTATAGTAAGGAACATTTTTATACCAGAACTAACCTGTGTAAAACCCTGTTAAATATCTGAGCAGAACTGTACTGCAGACATGGGTGTGGGGACTGAGGGGGTGACACTGCCAGGATGCAAATGCAAACTCAATTACTGTAAGAGCTTCATTTACATCTGTGTTTACTGCAAAAGCATCCTGTGGGCACAGGACAATCAGCAAGATCTCTGCAGGGACTTTGGGCAGCTTTCTTGGGGGAGCTGGCAGATTCATTTTCTGACTAAATAGATTCAAAATTTGATGTAAATTTTAAATACCTTTTTCAATGTGAAGCTGGCAATGCAGAACTTGGATATTCCCTCTTCCAGCATTACATGTGAGTTAATTTGGGGGTTTTTTAATCAGATGTGAGAAACAATTATTAAGAACACAGTTGATTTTGGTTCTCAGAGGAGATGCTGCTGCCCTTTGCAGAACCTGCTGCTCTCTGTGACTACTGAGGTGTGGGTGGCTGTGGTGACACACTCTTCCATTAGAGTATGCAATGGTCTAAATTAGAACTTCATTCTCCTCCAGGCTTACTCTACATAAAAATCTATAAAAATTGAACTTCTTTGCATATATAAATATCTTGAGATGAAGATCTGCAGAAAAAAAAATTAGGGGTAGTGTGGAGACCTTTGAAAGACACCCTGAGGCCTCAGGCTGGTATGAAAAGGAGCTTTAGCACCTCAGACTTGATAAACTGCTTCTCTAAACCAGGCTTTTCTGATGATAAGCTGAGCTCAGTGCAGGGCCTGCTGCAGAGCAGCTGTGAGAAACTGTCATCTCCTACCCCAGCAGCACTCCAGGTCTGGGCAGGGCTGGGGGATACTGCCTGATGGGACTCCAGTAATTCTGGGCTGGCTCCTGAGGACTTGGAAATCTCCCCAAAATCCAGCTGTGCTCAGCAGAGTCTGGAGTGAGCTGACATCTCAGCACTGAGCACCCGGGATCTGAAGAGAACCCATGTCCCAGAATCTCAGGATGTCTGGGCTGGAAGGGACCTTAAAACTCATCCCATTCCATCCCCTCCCATGGGCAGGGACTCCTTCCACTACCCCAGGCTGCTCCAAGCCCCATCCAGCCTGGCCTTGGGCACTTCCAGGGATCCAGGAGCAGCCGCAGCTTCTCTGGGCACCCTGTGCCAGGGGAGAATTCCTTCTGTATATCCAAATCTCCCATCTTTCAGTGTGAACCCAATCCCCCTTGTCCTGTCACTGCACTTCCTGATGAACATTCCCTCTCCAGCCTCCTTGCAGTCCCTGCAGACACTGGAAGGTCTCTTCTTCCAGAACCTTCTCCAGGCAGAGCATCCCCATCTCTCCCAGCCTGTCTGCACAGGGGCGGTGCTGCAGCCCCTTAACAGCCTGCCTGGCCTCCTCTGGGCTCACTCCAACAGCTCCGTGTCCTTCTGAGGTTGGGGACACAGCACTGCAGCTGGGGTCACAGCAGAGCTGTGTAGGACCAGACAAAGGGGGTGCAGCCCCCAAAACCTCCAGTTTGTGGCTGAATCTCCCCCCTGGCAGGGCTGAGCTCGAGGTCAGGCTCGGAAGGATTAAAGCTGCTTTGCCTGTCCTAATTCCAGGCCGGGTGGGGGATGGCTCTGCTGCCAGCTGTGGCACAGAGCCCAAATGCCAGCACTGATTGAAGCTTCCAGGCTGCCACCAAAATAATTACAATATGGATAATTACAGTAACATTATTGCATTAACATTATTTCTTCATTATGAGTATATATTTGTGATATTACCTAGGCAATAGGATGGGTGTATTTCCTGTCTTGAGAGTAATTAGAGGCTCTCCACCTCCCACTCCACCTCCCAAGGAAATTATTTTTTATAGTTTAACTATTCTGTTTACTTGAATGTATTTTCTCTCTTTTTGTGCTGTGACAGCCCTGAATTCCACCTTAACAGATGTGAGAGTGGATTTCCTGTCTGCAGATTCATTCTCACTGTGGATGGTGGCTTGTGTCTTGCAGAAATGTTTGGGGTCTCCTGAGCTGTTCCATTTTAGGGCTTGT
Source organism: Melospiza georgiana (assembly GCF_028018845.1). Lineage (NCBI taxonomy): Eukaryota > Metazoa > Chordata > Aves > Passeriformes > Passerellidae > Melospiza > Melospiza georgiana. Next base: position 5,123,143 of record NC_080441.1, read on the forward strand.
TGATGTTTGGAGCTGTTGTGGGTTAAATCCATGGGTGGACACCTGATTCTGGAACAAGGAACTTCCTTCCCACAAACCTAATTCCTTGTTGGTGTGGAACCCAGTGCTTTTATTCTGGAATGACAGTGTCAGCATGTGGGATTCATCAGGAATGGATCCATGGATGGAGGAGGTTTAGATGGGATATTGGGAAGGAATTCTTCCCTCTGAGGGTGGTGAGGTGCGGAGGCCCTGGCACAGGGTGCACAGAGAAGCTGTGGCTGCCCCTGGATCCCTGGAAGTGCCCAAGGCCAGGCTGGACAGGGCTTGGAGCAGCCTGGGACAGTGGAAGGTGTCCCTGCCCATGGCAGGGGTGGAATGGGATGTTTTAAGGTCCCTTCCCACCCAAGCCATTCCATGGACAAACCCACACCTTCCACCTGATACCCCAAAATCCCTTGGGAGGGAAGGGCTGTGGAGGCTGTTTGGTTCTTTGGGTGATGATCTCAGTGCTCACTTGGTGATAAATAATTCACTCCTTTGGATTCTCTGCCCTTGGTGGTCGTAGCTTCTGTCATCTCATGTTCTCAGCCCTTTACACTAATTAATCTTTAATTTTTTTTTAAAAATAAGAGTGATGTAGAAGCCCCACTTCAGACCACACTTCCCTTAGCAGTGTGTGTCATCACCCAGCCTGAAGCTGGAAGCAGTTACAGCTTTGCCTCCTCATCTCATGACCAAAAAACCCCAAACAGGCGGGAGGATCAGACTTTCACACACGGCACTTCCGTGGTGAGCAGGGCTGCTGCTACTGCTGCTGCTGCTCCCTCCCGTGAGCAGCCCGGGGGCACAGGAAGGGCTCTGTGCTTATCAGATGCTTCTGTGAGTGCCTTCCTTCCCTCAGCTCCCTCAGCTCCCGTGCTGCTCAGGGCTCACAGGCACTGCTGCATCCCTGGGGATGCTCCAAAGCCACAGAGTGCTGCTCAGGGCTCACAGGCACTGCTGCATCCCTGGGGATGCTCCAAAGACACCGGGGGCTGCTCAGGGCTCACAGGCACTGCTGCATCCCTGGGGATGCTCCAAAGCCATGGGTGCTGCTCAGGGCTCACAGGCACTGCTGCATCCCCGGGGATGCTCCAAGGCCACAGATGCTGCTCAGGGCTCACAGGCACTGCTGCATCCCTGCAGGATGCTCCAAAGCCACTGGGTGCTGTTCAGGGCTCACAGGGCACTGCTGCATCCCTGCAGGATGCTCCAAAGCCACAGATGCTGTTCAGGGCTCACGGGCACTGCTGCATCCCTGCAGGATGCTCCAAGGCCACCGGGGGCTGCTCAGGGCTCACAGGCACTGCTGCATCCCCGGGGATGCTCCAAAGCCCCAGCTCCTCCTTTCCCCCCATCTCCAAGGGTTTGCTGTGGTGGAGGTGGCTGAGCACAGCCTGCCCTGCATTGCTGCCTGCTGGGGCATTTCTCAGGCCCTGTTTTTCTCCTTGACTGAGGGAAAACCAAATTGGTGACTGTCTGAGGAAAATGTGAGCTGCCCTCTGAGGCAATGACATTACTACATTTTTCTCTATTATTTTGTTTTCATGGTTTTACATAATCAAACCTTTTTTCTAAATCAGATATTTGGTAGATGGTGTAGATAGTGTTGATCAAATTCTCAGAGTTTATCACCCCAAAGACTGCAGCTCCTCTGCCCTGACTTAACTGGCAGCATGAACCAGGCACTGCTGTGATGGATCCAGCTTATTTTTGGTCATGATGTTTACCAAAACATCTCTGACAAGATTTCAGCTTTTTATTTTTGTGTTGGATATTGTGGGTTCATATTTGGGTCACCCTCTGGAGGTTGTTTTTCATTATTGAGGTCTGAGGAACAGAGTCCAGCAGTGCCAGGGTGCTCTGTGTGTGCATTTACACCCTGTGAGCTGGGGCTGAGGCTCATTTTTAACAGCAAAGTGAAAAAGGAAGTAAAAAGTGCAGTAAAATGTGTCAAAGCTGCCTTAACCCCAGCAGGAAAATCTAACGAGTTACAGAGAAACGGGGACTGTGCTCAGGATGTTGAGCAACCGTGTGACAAAACAGCAAATAAAACAGCGCTGGTAAAGGAAAGATGTGTGAGAGGACAAAAATTCCTCTTTGGTAGGAGAAGCTGTAAATCAGCCATTTCCATGGCAAAAGGAGATCTCTGGGATTCCATGGATGGCTCGTGGTGGTGGCAGAGGAAGAGGAGGGCGCTGGAAATGTTGGAGGACACAGGGCAGGAGGTGGCTGAGGGCTCTGAGCTCTGTGAGATGTCACCAGCCCCGAGGCTGCGGCACAAATCCTGCAGAGGAGGAGGAGGAGAGGGAAGGGAAGGGAAGGGAAGGGAAGGGAAGGGAAGGGAAGGGAAGGGAAGGGAAGGGAAGGGAAGGGAAGGGAAGGGAAGGGAAGGGAAGGGAAGGGAAGGGAAGGGAAGGGAAGGGAAGGGAAGGGAAGGGAAGGGAAGGGAAGGGAAGGGAAGGGAAGGGAAGGGAAGGGAAGGGAAGGGAAGGGAAGGGAAGGGAAGGGAAGGGAAGGGAAGGGAAGGGAAGGGAAGGGGGCTGTGCCAGCTGAGACTGTGCAAGGGCAGCTCTGAGTCTCAGCATGCACAGAAAAAGCCCCAGGGCAGCCGCTGGGTCTTCTCTCACAGTGCCCGGGGCAATGAGAGGTTTGATGAGAGGTTTGGATGAGAGGTTTGGATGAGAGGGTTTCATGAGAGGTTTGGATGAGAGGTTTGGATGAGAGGTTTTGCAGCTTCTGCTGGGCAGGGAGCCCGGGGGAGGTGATGGAAATGGGGCAGGGTTGGAGCAGACCCAGAACTCTGCTCCCCCTTACCCTGCACCCTCAGCCACCCTGTGCCAGGTGTGAGGAAGGCTCCCAAAACCCTCATGCTCATTCTGAACAGATCAAGCTCCCTCAAAGCACCCTGGGGCTGCCCTCTGTCGCAATGGCTTTCCTTTGGCCCAGCAGGAATTAAAGCTGATTCTGTGCCCAGAAGCCACCTGGCCCTTCAGCCCAGAGCCAGCCTGGTGAGGGCATGGGCAGAGCTCAGGGCTTTGCTGCTCAGCGATAACAACAGAGGAAACCCTTCCTGCAGAATAAAGGACATATTTTGGAGTTTGGGCATTTTTGTTCTCAGTTACATTCTCATTCAGATTCCCATTCCAGCGCTGCAGATTATCCAGATTATTTTAGAATATTCTGAGTTGGAAGGGACTCCTAAGGATCATTGAGTCCAGCTCGTGGATCCTGAGACACTAAAAATACAGAGCATGGCAAAAATACCCACAGCATGAAAATCCACCTGCTGCTTATCTAAGGAACATCTTCATCCTGCAGCTGTTGGTGGCAGCATCCCCAGGGGCTGTGGGAGCTCAGTGTGGCCCCACCTGGAGCAGAGGTGGCTGGGGAGGGCAGGAGGTGTCCCCCGAATTCATCTCGTGTCCCCAGCCCCGACCACTGCACTTCCTGTAAAAAGAGATCACTTACACTCATTTGAATAAGGGCAGGGGGAAGGTGCTGCTGCACCCACAGGATTTTCTGGGTGGAAAACTTCAGCTGCTTGAGGTTTCTGTCTCTGAACGATTTCTGAACTTCTGACGGCACTTTATGTAACAACCTTTTCCCCTCAGGGGCTAAAAGTGACTCTGGGGGGGGTTGGACAGGGCCACCCTGGTCCCTTCCCATGGTGGCCAGAAGGAACAGGGATGGGCTGGATTCCTGCAGCTGGAGGAATTCCCATTATCCTGGGAAACCTGGCCCTTGCCTTTCCTCCCCAGCGCAACAAGAAGAGTCAAATCATTTCAGAGAAGCATCTAAAATGTTCTGCAGGTGCTCAAGAGGCATCAAATCCAGGTGCTGCCACATGTTCATGTGTGATGGTGATGCAGGGGGGAGAAGTAGCCAGGAATTACATTTTAAAAACATTTTTAGAAATTATTATTTTATTATATACAACAGGAAATATAAAAATAAATATTTTTTTTTGTCACTGTGAATGTGGTTTCCATGGATTATCAGTGCTTGCTCAGCCATCAGGCACTGGCTCAGATTCCTGTAGGGAAGAGGTGGTGGAGTTTTCTTTTATTGTATGAAAAAGTTTTTGAAAAGAAAACAAACTTCTTGTGTTCTGACACTTTCTGGGCTTCACATCATTTTCCTACAATGTGTCTTTCCCTTATATAAATTATAAACCAACATTTGCATAAATAAAAAATGATACTGTCATAGAAAAATAACGTTTTACAAGAAGGTGCAAATGAAGCCTGAAGTCTCTTTGGTTTGAATTTAAAGCAAATATTAAAACAACATCCACTTTTGAGCCCTGATTAAAAATCTCTCGCAGCACTTTCGACTTTGATTCCAAGGAGTTCCCATTACAGCAAACTTTAGAAAGCTTTGGATCCTCTGTTGGAATCCTGCTGCTGTTAGTGGGGAGTGGATGTGATGGCTGTGGGTCAGTTATCAGTGAAAGGGAAATAATTTGCCCCATTTTTGGTGAAAAGAGGACCTGAAAGGCTTGATGGACACCTGGCTTTAATAAATACCCTCCAAGCACAACCCCATGGTTCAAACCCAAGGCCTGGCTCTAACCCTTGTCTTTGCACCCACAAGTGGGAACTGATGGCAGAAAAATAGTGTGTGGAACTTCCTGTGTGATTTGGGGTGATGGCATCTGCTACGCCCCCAAATGAGGCTTCATTAATAATTTAAATGGGAAATCCTTTGGGGCCACCTTCTGCTCCTCACCCCATGCTCAGCACGGCTGGAGCAGGCTCTGGGCACTCCATGGAGAATCAGTCTCTGCTGAATTGTCTTGTGCTTCAGAAACAGAGAATATTGTGGCATACAGTGCTATTTAGAATCAAATTCTTTCTGCACAGCAAGACCCCAGAATCTTTGCTGTTTCTTGGTGACCAGGATGTGGCTGGGTGATGCCATGGGTGACAGAGGGACATGGGTCACCTCTCCCATGGGTCCGTGACCTCCTGCTGCCCAGCTGAGGAATGGAAATGCTCCTATTTCTATTCAGTGAAAATGTGCACCTGAAGTATTAAATCAACACGTTTTTGGTCAGGTTTGGGTATTTTTGAGGGTGGGAGTTGTTTGTTTATTCCAACTCTCACCGAAAGCAGAAGTTTCAGTTGTTGTTCTCAGTGTCCTGAGGGAAAGAAACTGCGGCAAAGGCCAAAATGTCACGAACATTGGGAGTGCTGGGGATCAGTATTCCGTGGTGTCCTCCCCAAGCACATCCCTGGAGTGTCTCCTGCCGTAGCTGAGGTGCTGGAGATGGATGCTGTCCTGCAGGTCCTGCCTGGAGAGGCGTCTCCTGAACTCGTCCGTGGTGAAGTAGTAGATGATGGGATCCACGCAGGAGTTGAGGCTGGCGAGGCACAAAGCCACGGCGTGGAACACCGAGATGGGCACACAGCCCTCCTGGATCTGCCCCGTTTTCACAAAGAAATCCAGGGGGAAGCTGATGTGGTAAGGTCCAAAGCAGATCAGGAACACCAGGGCGCAGGTGAGGATCATCTTTAAAGCCTTCTTCTTCTCGCCCAGGTCCCGGGAAGCAGAGTGCCTCTCTTTTAGTGACAGGATTGTCTTCCAGGAGCAGTACAGGATGATGAGCAGGGGGGTGACAAACCCCACCAACTCCCCTATGGTCATCAGCGTGATGGAGGTGGGCAGGTCGAGTTTCTTGATGGGAAGATCCACAAAACAGGCGTTTTTATCCTGCTGGTGCTGCATCCTGAGGAGAGGGAAAGGCAGGCAGCCCACACAGACCACGACCCAGCCCACGATGCTGATGTAGACATCACAGACACGCCTGCAGTCACTGAATTTGAAGGGGTGCATGAGGAACAGGTACCTCCTCACGCTGATGCACACCAAGAAGTAGATGCTGGCGTACATATTGACGTACTTCAGGTAGAAGCAGAGCATGCAGAGACCCCCCCCGAACTCCCACGTGCCCGTCAGGTAGTAAAAAATCCTCAGGGGCAAGGACAGCACCTGTGACAAGTCAGCAATGGCTAAATTGATCATGAATATCACGGCCCTCTTAGTCTCTTTCATGTAGCCATAGAAGACCCACAGGGCCAGGGTGTTGCCGATGAGCCCGGGGATCAGGATCACCGTGTAGGTGACGGCGTAGTAGGGCTTGAGGTCTGTCTCGCTGCAGTTGGAGTTGCTGCTCATGGTTGTGCTCCGGCTCCGTGCTCAGCCCCGGCATCCTCAGGGGTCCATCCCGCCTGTGCTGCAGCCAGGGGGGCTTGGGATCCAAAGGAAATATAAAAATAAATATATTTTTATTTATTTATTAATGTTAGGGGAACAGTCCGGCCCTGGAATCTCCGCTCACCGGCTCATCACGGGCAGAGTTAATTCCAGTGTCCTGCTCATGGGTCAGAGCTCGCTGGGGTCACCTGCGGGTGGGCGGGAGGGATCCACGCCGGGAAAAGCATCGCTGTGTGCCCAGGGGACAATCCCTCACCAGAGCTGGGTGTCTGTCACCTCTTGGGTGGCATTTCAGCCTCTCCTCTCAGCACAGGCGTTCAGCAGCTGATGTGGCCCCAAGGCTGGAAGACAGAAAGGTGCAGTTGGAGTGTGATGGTGTTCACAGGGGTGTGTGGATGAGGGAAGAGATGAGGATCTGACTCCATGTTTCAGAAGGCTTGATTTATTATTTTGTGATATATATTACATTAAAACTATACTAAAATAATAGAAGAAAGGATTTCATCAGAAAGCTAGCTAAGAATACAATAGCAAAGAATGATAACAAAGGCTCTGTCTCAGCCTCTCTGTCCAAGCCAGCTGACTGTGATTGGCCATTAATTACAAACATCCAACATGGGCCAATCACAGATCCACCTGTTGCATTCCACAGCAGCAGATAACCATTGTTTACATTTTGTTCCTGAGGCCTCTCAGCTTCTCACAAGGAAAAATCCTAAGGAAAGGATTTTTCATAAAAAAATTTCTATGACAGTTGGAGCATTGTTGGGAGACAGGAGGAACAGAGCAAGAGTTATGGAAAAAGCTGGAGCACCTCTCCAGCAGAAACCTGCGTGGCTTTGGTGGTGATCAGCTCTTGTGCTGCCCAGCAAGGACCATGCCCTGCCCAGTGGAGGTGCAGAACTACCAAGGAATAAATAGGAATTGTGTTCATTTTCTGCTACAACACCTGGGGGTGTTGCTCCTCCTGTGCCCCAGCACGTGGTCAGTGCCAGACCTGCCTCCCTCCCTGGGGATATTCTCACCTCCCAAAAACTCCTGAGGGGAACACTCCCCTGGCTTCCCAGGGAAGCCCTCAGAACATTGCCACCCTCCCCAGCTGCAGGTGCAGAAGGAAATCTGCTCCTGGTGTAGCCCACGTGCTCACAAACCTTTCCCCCAGGGCAGCCACCGCCGCTGTGTCATGGGGTGGCAGTGCCAGGTCAGTGGCTTCACCAAACCACGGCCAACTTTTAAAAATAGGGTCAGAACCAGGTTCATATTTTAAAAATAGGACATAAACCGTCCTTTGCAGAACTACCTGCATTTGATCCAAGCTGACTTCCTCACAGCTGCTTTTTCTAAGCCTGTCCTTACCCAATGTGCACATCGGGGGCTGTTGGTAACGCCAGAGCTGGTACTAAGGAGGCTGGGGGTGGATTTTATTTAAAATTGCAAGCCAAACAGGTGATGTTATCTGAATGTGTGAGACATAAAAAACCTCAGCCAGATCTGATAATTCCAGAGGAAATTCGGATCTCTGCCCAAACTGTCTCAGCTTTGCCTTTGGCTTCCACATGAAGAATTATCCTGCAGGTCTAAGTGGGAGAAGTTTGCAGGTACCAACCCAGATGCCAAAGGCACATGTACTTAATTTAAAATGTTTTAATGTTTTTAATTTAATTTTTTAAAATTTTAATTTTAAAGGTAAAATGGCATTTGCTGCAGTACTTGCTTTTTTTTTCCCAGTGCTTAGGTAAAAAATGTGAACACCCATTTAATGATGGTCAACACTTGCTGGTGTGATGATACTGAAACTTTGAAGTAGTTTTGGGTGGAAGCAGAAAATCTGCCATAAAAGGAAACATGCCTATTTTTGCATTTTCTCTCACCAAGGAGACTGAGATATCTTCCTTCCTTCCTTTTAAAGAGGGAGCATCTAACTCCAGCAGTGGGGTAAAATGGCTGGTGAAATGATCCTGTTATGCTCCAGAAGTGACAATTAATAATATTTTTATTTTAACAGTTTTTCTTATCAATTTAAACCAGCTTGTTTCTCCTCTCCTGTTGGCAGAGGCTCCACTGAAGGAGATTTGATCCAACTCCTTTTCCCCTGGCTGCATTCCCAAGTGGGAAAATCCCCCTTAACTCCATCTCTGGGCCTTGGGACACACAAAGGAGAGGACAAAGTGCACCCCCAGCCCTTCCACACGTGCACATCTTATTTTTCCTGCTGCCCCCCAGCTCCTGCCCTTCCCCATCCCCATCACGCAGCAACTTTCCTGCAACTCCACTCCCTGGCCCTCCAGCCTGGCCCTAGGGCAGGGAGGCATTTTCAGGACTTTCTGCCTCTCCCTATGGCACGAGGGGTCCCCAGGGCCCAGCTGAAGGTGGGGAGCAGCAAGGGGGCTCAGCCAGGGCACCCAGAGGCACCCTCAGGGCTGGGGAGGGGGTGTAAAAACTCAGCAATGTGAGAAACGGCGCTCTGGAAATCCCAAGCAGCAACATCACAGAGTTCAGCCCCATGCGCTGGGTAAAAAACCAGCAGGATGCTAAAAAAATCTCCAGAAAGAGGAAATTTGGGTTTGCATGCTCTGTGCTTGCTTCCCCCTCACTGTGAGGGGGTGGGTGAGAGACTCTCCACAGGCACAGCCTCCTTCTCCCCCTCCCTGAACAGCTTTTCCCCTGATTTTTCCATGGGTACCCCCTAAATCAGCCACGTTGGGGCCCTGGATGAAGATTTGTGCCTAATGAGTCAGAGCAGCAGGTAAGAGCTGCAGGCAGCCTAAAATCAGCTTGTTAGAGCTGGGTACATCCTGGGTAAAGCATTTTCCATGTGCTGGAGGACAGCTGGGTATCCCTCTGCTCAATGAGAAGCCCTGCAGGAGCTGTGGGAGCAGCCCCTTACCCTGCTCACAGCTGGGCTCTGCCCCTCAGCTGAGCCTCCTCAGAAATCATCAACCCCCAGCAGAAATCATCAACCCTCAGCAGAAATCATCAACCCCCAGCAGAAATCATCAACCCTCAGCAGAAATCATCAACCTCAGCAGAAATCATCAACCCTCAGCAGAAACCATTAACCCCCAGCAGAAACCATTAACCCCCAGCAGTGCTCAGGCTCCTCACCTGAGGCTGCTTAGGGGTGTCCAATCCTCATTAGCAAATCCTGGGGGTGTAACCCACAGCAGCTCCTAACTCTAGTTGGGTGGGGAGAGGCTTTGGGAGCAGCTCCTGGCTGGGCTGGGTTTGTGGGTGCTCTCCCTGCTGCTACCTCGTGCTTGGAGCCCTCTCAGAGCTGGGATCTGCCAACACCTCCTGCTCCTGCCCAGAGCCAGGTGATGGATCAGCCTGGATGGATCAGCCTGGATGGATCCTCCTGCTCCTGCCCAGAGCCAGGTGATGATGGATCAGCCTGGATGGATCAGCCTGGATGGATCCTCCCCCAAGCCCTGCCCTTGCTGCTGGCCCAGGTGAGCTGGGGGTGCTCAGTCCCCTCGTGTTCAGGTTGAGGATGTGTTTAAGAACACATAAAAACCTGTGTTGGGGGTGACAGGGGTGCAGCAGCAGCACCCTGGTGTCCCCTGCTCACTTACCCTCCTGGGGGAGCTGGGCTGGGCTGTGCCTGGCACCTCTCTTGTGATTTTCCTTCTTCTCCTCCACAACCTAAAATAAAAGCAGAACATGCACAGGGGAAACATCAAATGGAAATTCAGTTTCCTGTGAGAGTGAAGGCAGGGTGAGGGTGGCTGAGTCCCTCCAAAGGGGCTCTGTGGGGAGGGCAGAGCTGGCCCAGGGGTGGCCTGGGCTTCTCCCAGGGCCCGCTTGGTTCTCTGGCCTGCCTTGGCAGGAAGCAGAATTTACAAGGTATGAACTGAAAATAGAAATGCTGAAACCAGAAACTGAATGCTGTATGGGGTTGGGTTTTTTGTTCTTTTAACAAATGACAGGAGGCCTTCTCTGCCTTGAAGTAGTTTCCTGATAGATATTTGGGATTTATCTCTTTCTCCATCAGAGCAATATTCCCCCTTGCTGTGCTAACTAAATTCCAAGAATATGAAGAGAAAAAAATAAATGCTCTGGTTTAATGCCATGTGAAATACTCTGATTTTGCCTTTTAATCCTTTGCAAAAGCTCTTGTCCTCCTTTGTTAATATTTATCCTGGTTAAGAAGGGAAAATAACCGGGAGCAGCAGAGCTGTGTGTCAGCCTAATCCCCCACCCTCCTTGTGCCTTCCTGGCACACTCTGATATCCCTGAGAGATGTTTCTGGCACCAAAGTTGTGAATTATCCCCCCAAACCATCAGCACACGGCCCCCAGGGATGCACAGCCACGTCCCTGTGCTGTGACAACCCCGTCCTCTTCCTCCCTGGTTCTTGCAGTCAAATGGAAATTGGCCCATGGAAAATCAGCGTGGAACCACTTCTGAGGAACAGAGCACTTGGGAAATCTCATGGGACAAAGAGAGAGAGACAAACCCAAGGAAAGTATGGGAATTGGGTCAGTTATCCCTGTGCAGGGGGGATGGGGCTGCGTGGCCTCAAGGGCCCCTTACAGACCAGTCCCATCCCAGGGGTTGCTGGGTTTGCAGAGGCTGAGAAATGCTGGAGTTGGGGTTAATCCTTAAGTTCAGCTGCTCACTCAGTGATAGCTGAAAACACAGCTTGAAACTGCAAGGCTGGGTGTTTTAGCTTCAGCCATCCCCCCGCTCTCACTCGGATGCTCAGAGCATCCCACGGGCACACACAGGAGCTCTTCAATAAATGAAGATTACCTCTTCAATAAATCAATATAGCTGGGCTTTGCATCTCCTCCCTTCTACCTATTTACTCTGGGACTTACACCAGCTCTGTGGTGCAGGCAGGACCCCCCTGTCTGTCCCATCCCGGCAGAGCCTCACCAAATGTCCGGCACAACAACCAAAAAAAAGCCCAACTGGTCCCCCCCAGCGCGACCCGAAGGAAACCAGGACAGAGGAATCCCAGCCGTACCTTTGCTGTCCCGGAGGCTGTCCCGGCGTGTCCCCGCGGGGCTGCAGAGGTGCCCACGGCCGGTCCCTCCCTCGCCGTGCGAAGCAAAAGCGCAACTGGCGGGGAGCGGCTGCGCCCTGGGGAGCGGCGCGGGCACGGCGGGGCCCCGCTGCGGGCTGGGCCTGCCCCGGGGGCTCCGGGCATCGCCCGCGGGCCTCTCCTGTCCTTCGGCTGCTGCCCTCCTCCTCCCGTGCTTTCCACAGGGGTTTGCGAGGGTGCTGATGCTCTCGGGGTGCTTTGGGAGCTGTCGCTGCGAGGTTGGTGCCACCCCAGCGGCTGTTCCTGCTGCCGGGGTGGGGTCAGAGCCCCAACCCAGCTCTGGGGGACAGGGACCCACTTCCAGAGATGGGGTCAGAGCCCCAACCCAGCTCTGGGGGACAGGGACCCGCTGCCAGGGATGGGGTAGGAGCCCCAACTCAGGTAACAGATAACCAGGGACCTGCTGCCAGGGGTCAGAGGCCTAACTCAGCTCCTGGGGACAGGGACCCGCTGCCAGGGATGGGGTAGGAGCCCTAACTCAGCTCCTGGGGACAGAAACCTGCTGGCAGGGATGGGGTAGGAGCCCTAACTCAGCTCCTGGGGACAGAAACCTGCTGGCAGAGCCCCTCTGGGACAGGCACGGAGCTGAGGCTGAGGGAATGAGGATTCATCCATAATTTTCCTTCCCCAGGGCAAGGCTCCTGCCCTCTCACCGGGGTGTTTGCGCCCCTGTGCTGCAGTCCCTGCTCCCAGGGATTTGGGGGGGTTGGATTTAGGGTCCCCCCGAAGCTGATCCTGGGCGCATTTGGGCTCCCCAAAAGCCGCGAGTTCTCCGCGGTCATTTCTGTCTCATTCAGGGGGTTCCCACATCTCTCATGGACTAACAGGGCGAGAGCCCAGGGCTCTTCTTTCCCAAACGTGCCACGAAGCGGTGTCACCTACGGCCGCATTCCCGGGCCACCGCTGTCCCCGGCCATCGGCAGAGGGCAGAGCTGGCTGCGCTGCGAGTTTGAGCAGCAGCGCTTCCCCGCGGATCCGGCGGAGGACTCCAGCCCAAGGAACATCAGCGAGAATTCTTGCTAAAGGAGCAATGATTCGGCTGGTTAATTTGAAAAAGGGACTTTGTAAATTATTTCCTGAGGAGTTCTGCAGAGATCTGCGACTTTTTAATTTGCATTTATTAATTTTTCTTACACATCTTCCCAGGAGAACAGCATATATATATATATATATATATATACACATTATATTATACCTGCTCATTTAAAGCATCGTTGTTTTACTCATATCACAATTCCAGCTTAGGGTTTGTAGCTCTCTACACTCCTTTTTATGGGGGTTTACAGGATATTAATGGTTTTCACAGCCTCTCAGGGCACACAGTTTGTCACCCTGTGGTGACAAACACCTCTCCAAGGCTCTGTGGGCCACATCTCCCAAAAATGCAGCTGTGGGCCTGTTCCAGCAGCTGATGCTCCTGCTGGTTAAAGCTTCCAGCTTTATTCTGAAGCTGCTGATGGCTTGGTGTGTTTTAATTAACGTGGGAGGCAGAGCTTTCAGCACTGAGGGATCTTCTCTGCAGAGCTGTGCCTGTGGTGCAGGGCTGGTTTTGGACTGGTGTTTTTGGGCTGGCAGCAGTGAGGGTTGGGGTTTAGTGCTGAAGGGAGGTTCTGTGGAGCTGGGGTGTCACTGAGCCCTCAGAGGAGGGCGCTGCCTCAGCTCACATCAGCCCTGGGGTGTTTCCCTAATTTCAGCAGGATCCGGGATGTGAAACCTTCCCAGCACCTCCCACCTCTGCCATGCTTTCATTCATTTCCTCTCCCTCTCCCCAAAAGTGTGTGATGTGACACCCTGGGGTCCCCAGGCTCTCCCCCAGCATTCCCCTGTGTGACCCTGGCACTCCTGCCTCCCACAAGGATTGAGGGGATGGTTTGGAGGTGACTTTAATGGACAATAAAATAGAGGCTGGTCCCAGGAATCATCAATCCCTTGTGGCTGAGCAGCACCTGGGCTTGGGGATGGGTTCCTTTGCTTTTCCCGCTGCAGCAGGTGATGGATTCTCTGCTTCACTGACATTTCCAGTGTCAACCTGGTTATGGAAGGCAGAGCCTGAGCTTGGGGCAGGGAGTGAATGTAGGGTACTGAGGGAGGTTTTGTCTCAAAACCACCTTGCAGGGCACCCCAAATCTTGTTTTGCTGGTGCCACACTCTGTGTGCATTGCCACTGGAATCCATCCCATTTTCCATCACTCCAGGAGCTTTCCTGGGCTGTGGGGTGGGAATTGAGGGTGCCTTTCCCAGCAGGCAAGTGCCAGTCTCTGAGTTCTGCTGTCCCCAGGGAAAACCCTGGCTGGACCTTCCAATCCTGCTGCAGTTTAGGCCAACAAAAATCAGGAGGTCTTGGAGCTGGGCATCAAATCACAAAGTAATTATTTTCCAGCATAAAGTAAAATCTTAAAATTGTATTTTTCTCTTGTATTGATTATACTTTTTTTCTTTACTTACATTTGTATCTTACAAGAATTGGAAGTTCTCAGTTTGTCTCAGCTTGTGCTTCACGACCTTGCAGGAGCTCCTCAGAGAGAACCAGCTGAGGTCTTTCTGATCTGCACTGCCTGTGTTTAATAGCAATAATCCCTGGGAAGAGGTTGTCTGCCTGCTCTCCACACGGCTGGGGCTGTCCCAGGGGAAAGGAGCGTGTCTGGAAAGGGGGAGCAGGCACAGCTCCATGGACGCAGCTCCCAGCATCAGCAGGGCTCGCGTGGAGCCAGGGATGCAGCCGTGCTGCTGACACCAGGCTGAGGGCTAAATCTGCTGGGTTTCCCTGCCCTGCGTCCCTGCTGCAGGGAATTCTCTTGAAAAAACCAAAAAAACCCTGCAAAAGGAGCAGGGCCGGGCGATGGCGTGGCAGAGCCTGCCGGGAAGGATAAAGGATGTGCTGGCTGTGCCGGGACGAGGCTTTGGCTGCTCCCTGCAATGCTGAGCGCCCTCCCAGTGCTGAACCCTGCCATGGCATCCACGCAGAATTCCCAAATTCTCTCCCCGTGCCCTGAACAGGACCCTGGAGCATGGGAGGGGTGATGGACACACCTGGGGCTGTCACACGGTGCTGTCCCACCACACCCCAAACTTGGGCTTTGCAGGGTGTTGCTGGCTGAGCACACGCATCAAAAATTGCATTTGGGTCTGATGAAATCATGGCTGTCTGTAAAACAGCTCCCTGGCTTGGAGAACCACTCCCTGGCTCACCTGGGTTTGAAGCAGCAAAATTCTCCTTGAGTGTGTTGGAGCTGTGCTCAGGGTTGGAGCTGTTGGTGTTTGTTCCCTTGCCAGGGACAGCACTTCCCCTCTCCAGCTCGAGGTGGGTGGGTGGAGGAGCTGCCCCTTGCCAGCAGTGGTGCCAAAAGTCAGAGGAGGCTCCATTGTGAGGGCTCCACAGAGGCTGAGTGGTTTTCCAGAGGCAAAGTCACTTTGGGGCTGGATGGGAGCATGTGGTCATGGAGGGAGGATAAAGGTATTTTTAGCCAGGAGAAAAGCAGCTCCTCTCCCTCCCTGTGGGGCTCTAAAAAGTGCTGTGCAAGGGACAGCTTGGATACACCCAAGTACTGCATAATTGTAGGGATATGTAAGTGTAGGTTTTGATGGGATTTTGGGAAAAAATTCTTCCCTGTGAGGGTGGGGAGGCCCTGGCACAGGGTGCTCAGAGCAGCTGTGCCTGCCCCTGGATCCCTGCAAATGTCCAAGGCCAGGCTGGATGGGATTTAGAGCAACCTGGGATAGTGGAAGGTGTCCCTGCCCATGACAGGAGTGGGATGAGCTTAAAGAACCCTCCCAACCCAAACCATTCCATGATGAACCTACAGCTGATAAACAGGAGCCTGGCAGGCACTGGAAGAGCAAGAAGCACCAGTTTGTACTGGAAAAGGATGCTCCTTCAGGGACTGATTCACGGAAAACCCAGCAAAATCCCTGCTACCCAGGGTGTCCCACCCTGCAAGGGATTTTTCTGCTGCTTGAGGGAGGGTTTGCTCTTGAGTCTCCATGTGACACCAGGGAGAGTTTTGGGTTTGCTCTTTCCTGTTCTCTGTTTGGAAGGGGCAAGCTGTGTTGCAGAAATGTCAGAAAAGCAATCTGAAAACAAACTGGCAAAGTCCCAGTGGGAACTGGAGCTCCTGGGAAACCTGGAGCTGCTGCTGCCAGTAAAGTCGGAGCCACAATCCAGGATTTGCTGTTGCTCATGGGGGCTTATAAATAACCTGTCCGTGGTCATTCAGGGCCACCTGGATGTCCAGCCCAGCTCCTCAGGGTTGTGCCATTCCCCAAACACCCGGGAAAAGCCACAGTGCTGGTGAAGATCCTGCTGGTGTGGCTTGTCCTGTCTGCGGGAGCTGCCCTGAGCCAGTCCCGGCATTGGTGAGGTTTTATTGGATTTCCTGTTTTGCCTCCACACTCTGCTGGGTTTGGGCCATCTGAAACAGCATTTTCCAGCCCTGAAAGCTCTTTTTTTTCCCCCCCAAGCAAACAAGGAAAACATGGCCTTTTGTTATTTATGTTTTTTGTGAGAGGAGGAGGAGATTTGGGACAGAATGAGCCCCAGGGTAGCGGCTTTTCTGCCTGCTCCTTGAGTTTTCTGCCTGTCTCTGGCACACTTTAGGTACCAAAGCAAATTCCTCCAGTTTGTCTGGGTCTCCCATCTGGTCTCCCCCATCAGCACCCATTCTGTGCTTCCCAGAAACGCTGCATGGGGTGGAAATGTGCATCCAATCACGGGAAAAGCTGTTTTCTATCAATCCCTCCCTGCCTACATTTACTTAAAAAATTTCCTGAGGGTTTTCTGAGGAGGAGACCTCAGAACCCCTGCACTGGCCACTTTTCAAGGCTTCTCTGAGCCCCAGACTTGGGTGTCCCCACCAAATTGTGTCACTGCTCTGAGAGGAGATGTGGAGCATAATGAGAATATTCCGAGCACTTAAAACAATACTCCTGAAGCTTGAATACACATTGGGATCATTTTATTTCCTCAGAGTTTGAAGCTTTCAGGGCATACTGGAGTCAGTTTTGTACATTTTCTCAGTACCCACTGAAGGTTGGGATGGTTTTTGGTGGTCAAAGCAAAACTGAAAGTTTGGATAACATCTTCATGTGCAACCACACACGTCAGCAACATGACAAACAACACAAGACTCCCAAGAACAACACAAGAGACACCAATGACAAGTCCCTGTTTTTGCAGCTCACACCAGAGCTCTGTGAGTTCATGTGCCCTGGGAGGTGTCACATTTCCCTCTTTGCTTGTGGCATATCTATCATAGTTTGTCTTCCAGATATTGATCTCCCATAATTAGCCAAGCACCTGCAGCTCCCAGGAGCCAGGTGGGTCCTTCTGCTCAGCTCTGGGTGCCTTTTCCAGCAGTGTGAGCTAAGCCCAGTTTGCTGAGCCCTCTCTTATAACACTGATGTGACATAGGTTAATACTCTGCTTGGCTACAGTCTTGCAGTCCAGATTAGGCTGCCTTGGACCCAAGTGATGGATTTTCATAGTGGAAAAGGTTCAGTTTACGTGGAGATGATGAACTGTCCTGATCCAGAGCCCAGTGTGAGTGTGGTGGATGCTCCAGGTGATGGTGGCTGTAGGTACCCAGGATCAGGGCTGAAATCCCCAGAGCTGTGCCAAGGCTGAGCCTCTCACTCACAGCTCAGGGTTCAGAAGGATTCTCAAAATGGCAAATCTGCAGAAGTACTGAAACACCCGAAATGAGGCACCTGAACCCACTGCAGTCCAGCCATTGGCATCAACAATGGCTTTTGAGGGGATGGAAGCCAACAGTCCCCAGCAGCAACAGCACAACCAGCAGATCTTTTGGCACCACAACGTCCTCATGGATCAGGTCCTGCCACCTGTGTCACACAGGGACAGTTCCAGACGGATTTGGAGAGCAGAGCAGTCCTCCCTGCAGCTCTGAGAAGCCCCTGCATGGACAGGGCTCTCACGAGATGGACTCCAGCAGCAGCTCATCGGGGGGCACAGTGGGGATGTCCATGCTGTTTATCTGGCCAAAGAACTTGGGAAGAGACCAGAACTTGAGGCGGGGGAGATTCCTCTTCCTGACGCGGATGTCGTGGGCGGTGTCGGTGCCGGAGGCGCTGCTGCGGCGGGGCGGGAGCCGCGTCCTCAGGGCCACGCAGCCGTGGCGCAGCAGCTGCGCCTGGAACTCGGAGGTCATGAAGTAGTAGAGGACGGGGTCCAGGCAGCAGTTGAGGCTGGCCAGGCACAGGGAGATGGGGTGGAAGCGCAGCGTGCTCCGGTGCAGGGCGCAGTCCCGGATGACGTTCTCGATCACCATCATGAAGAAGGGGAAGTTGATGTGGTAGGGGGTGAAGCAGATGAAGAAGACGGCGGCGCACATGAGGACCATCCTCAGGGCCTTCCGCTTCTCTCCAGCGTCCTGCAGCGCCGTGGGGCCCTCCCGCAGGGAATGCCACATCCTCCACGTGCACCAGGCGATGGTGCCGAAGGGGATGACGAAGCCAAACAGCTCCGCCACCGTCACCAGCGCGATGGCGGCCCCGGGGCTGAGCTGCTTCACGCCCAGGTCCGAGAAGCAGCTGTTGATGGAGTTGGACAGGGCTGGGCTCCTGACGATGATGAGGGGCAGGCAGGCAGCCCCCACCAAGAGCCAGACCAGGGCGCTGATGGCCACGTCGTAGCGGCGCTTCCAGCCCTTGGCTCGGAAGGGGTGCAGCAGGAACAGGTACCGCTGGATGCTGATGCAGCTGAGGAAGCAGATGCTGGCGTACATGTTGAGGTACTTCAGGTAGAAGCACACCTGGCACAGGAAGCTCCCGAAGGGCCAGGTGTGGTTGATGTAGTAGTAGGTGCGCAGGGGCAGCGAGAGGACGTGGGCCAGGTCGGCCACGGCCAGGTTGATCATGAAGATGACGGCTTTGCTCTTCCTGCTGAGGAACCGGCACAGGACCCACAGGGCAGCGCTGTTGGCCAGGAGCCCCGGGATGAAGATGAGGGTGTAGGTGGTGGCATAGAGGGTGGACTGGAAGGACATCTGGGGGTCAGAACAGTTCCTGGAGGACACGTTGCTCTCCATCCTGGCTGGGTCTCTTCGCTCATGGGGCAGGCACAGCAGGGGAAGGGGTCCTGGAGTGAGAAAAAAGATGCTGTAAAGCCAAAATCTCTCCATGGAGTGAGTGTGCTTTAGGATAGAAGGATCAGTTGTGTGCAAGTCAGTGTGTGTGGGGAAGGGTGACCCCACTCCCAGGGAGGGATTCCAGGCATCCTCTACCCTCTCCCTGCAGAGGTGCTCTGCAGGATCTCGTGAGATGCCCCAATTACAGTGAATACCCTGATCTCTGTAACATCCATCTCTTGATTGCCAGAGAGCTTCTGCAGCTCCCAGGGTTTTCCAGAACCACTTTTATTTTATCAAGTTTCCCATCACACTCTGTCAAATTGGTGCTCTACATCTACAAGCAATTTCAGCTGGACTGTAAATAAATAGAGATTTGAAATAGATTTAGGCACTGTCTTTGCAGATCCATGCAGGGATCTAATGTGAATCGGCAGCAAAGGCAATAATTAACATCCCCAGGCAGCTGAGGCCAGGGGAGAGCTGCAGACAGATCCATCAGCTCTGGCTCCAGAGTTAAGGGTAGATTTATAAGTTAATAACTGGCCGAACACACGCCAGTTGCTCTGCTGGCCCTGCTAACTCAATTCCAGCACTCCCGGCACATTGTGCAGGCATCGTGCTGGAGCAGCAGGAATTATCCCTCAGCAGCAGGAATTATCCTTCAGCAACTGCTCAGGACATGCAGGGAGACAAATACAACTCCTCTCTAGTTAAAGTAGAAATTATTCACCTCCATTTACCCATCCCAGCTCACCCAGCGCTGAGGGGATTATTAGCGGGTCATGGGGAGTTCAGGTGTTCCTGCTGCTCACTGGAGAGGTGATGGATTTTGCTGTTCATGAGCAGATCCCAAGGGAAAGAATTTGTTCTTTTGGGAAGAGGGGATTTGGCAGCAGCAGGATACAAACCCAGGGGCTGCAGCATCATCTGGAACAAACAGGAGGATTTTCCCCCTTGGAAATGGAACCTGTGAGAAGTGAGCAGCCTGCCTTGCCCTTCCCTGCCTGGAGCTGGGGCTGGCAGAGCCCTCAGCACCTCCTGTCACTGTCACCCAGCCCCTCATCAGCAGTAATTAATTAAGAAGCAGCCACAGTGTTGTTTCCCAGAGCCTGGTGTTTGTCACAGGGATGGATTTCCAGAAGCGAATTCATCCCAATGCTTCAAGGTATCGGATGAAGTCTCCTCCATCCTGCTCTTCCTCACCTGGGCAGCTCTTTGGTGGGGTTACCATGTTTTCAGGATCAGGAGGAAATCATAATTTTAGATATTTTATATTTTTATGTGCAGATAAATATCTAAAATACAGCCATGGCCTCTCAGCTGGCTGCCCCCAGCCTCACCTCTGATGTCAGCAGGGTCAGTGCTCCCACCCTGCTTTCCAAACTGAGCCTTTCCCAATCTGCCTTCCTGCTTTTCCTTGTTTTTCCAGTGGAACTGGGGCTGCTGAGTGAGGGCACCTCTCAGTTGCCAACTGTGCCAGAGCTTTGTGATTGCTCCACTGAGCTGGGAAAGGCAGGGGAGAGTGGGCATATGTGCTGAGGGAATACTGGGAAACAGCCCCTTGGTCCCTGCAGGGTCCCTGTGCCCCTCACCTGCCCAAAAATCCATCAGGGACTTGTGCCCTTGGCACTCAGTCTGTTTAACCCAGGCAAAGGGGTGGCAGGACTTGTCTTCACACCCCTGCAGAAAACAGAGAGGACAGACTGCCAGGGAGCGTGGGGGATGCAGCTGTTCCCAGCCCCTGGCACAGCTGTCCAGTGACAGAGGTGGCACCTGGTGTGGGCTCATGGAAGGGGTCACAGAGCCCACGGTGTCCCTGCCACACAGCTCCGCCCAAATCCTACACCTCGTCCATGGGGAGCTCCCTGCTGCTTTTCTCCACGTTTTTGACTTTTCCTGGGAGCACAGGAGTGCCTGTTCCTGGTGGGAGAGCTGGCTGGCCCTCCTGGTACCCCACACAGCTTTGGAGGGCACTGGCAGGAAAGCAGCAGAGATCTCCACCCTGGGCGGGGGTCAGGCCAGGCTTGTTCACCACAACAATTCCTGGGAAGGTGGAGTTGTGCATTTTTTATTGTTTTCCAGTTTTCCCTTTGCCCCACATCCCTCCAGCTTCCCCCTGCCTTGCTGGGGGTGCCAGGACAGAGATGCTCCTGTGGGCTCTGTCTGGGGTTTGGTTCAGTGCCTTTATAAATCTTCTATAAAATATTTCTGCCGTTCTTTGATTATTTTCCCATTTCATCCATGCATGGATTTAAACACAGGCAGGAGCAGGGAGTGTTTTTTTTGGCAAGGCTGAGTTTTAATCAGCTGAAATTCCACGAGGGAGCCCGATATCAGTGCCCGAGGAGCCAGAGCACTGACTGTGGATGCAGCCCCGCCATTCATTAAACATCAAATAACTGCAATTAATTAGGAGGCCAAGGCAGCTCTTAGAGCAGCCGGGGCTGATTTTTGGAGCGTTCCTGGAGGCGAATGTGGCTGGAAACCGCCCGGCTCCTGTGAATCAGCCCGGGCCCCACCCAGCCCCACACCACCGCGCTGTTCCTGCATTTGCTGCTCCCGATCCATTGGCAAACTCGCCCTCATCTTTTCCATGGGCTGCTCGGACAGCCCAGGCTAAAGCTGAGCTCCAGGCATGGCTGGGGAGAGCCCCCCGAGCTGGGGAATGGGGGCAGAGCTGCCTCCCTTCAGCGCTGGGATGCTGGAGGGAAAAGCAGGCTTGGGGGAAAAAAAAAAAAATTAAAAAAAAATAATAAATCCACTTATGGCTTAAAATGCGGTCTTGGTTTAAGTAGTGGAGTTTTCTGGCTCTGGGGTTGTAAGCAATAATTTTGTTTGTTTAATCTAGGCACTAATAGGAAATGCGTAAATAGAGCTGGTTGCTGATGGCAGCCTCTGTCAGTGAGGACAAAACTGAGGTGTTTTTGGCTAAAACAGCCTCTCCCCATGTCCTCCCCCACACCACAGCCTGTCCCAGGCACCGACTCCCTTCACCCACCCTCGGAGACCAATTTGTGGGCACAGCAGAAGCGGCTGAGAATGTTGCACCAGCTCCCGCCCGATAACCATCTCTTGAAGAACTACAGAGAAATTATAAAGTCGCTAAAACTGCGCCAGTCTCAGCCTTGTGAAGCAAAGAGCAGAAACGCCACTCACCTTGCTGGGCTTCCCATGCTCGGGGGGGGTCATAGCCGTGCTAGGGAGCAGCCAGCGTCCTGCTTTTATTTCGCACTGCTTCTCTCAGCAATCCCAGCGCCTCCTCGTTCAACTTCCACATGGTTTCGGAGCGCTGGAATCTTGCCGGCATCTGCAGCCCGGTCCGGTGGCTGCAGAACAGGAAATCCTGTATTTTGTTTCTCTGCTCCGCACCAAATGTGTGCAGCTAATGACGTGAAAGCCGCTGGGAAGGCGATGACGTCGTTTGGTGACAGTGCCCTGGGATGGACACCTCGGATTTGTGTCCCCGCTGGGCACAGGGGCTGTGCGAGGGGATGGGGCCCTTCCCTCCGGCTGCTCCTGCTCCTCTCCACGGTCACTTTGCCCGGGAAGAGCTGTAAAATACAGGAGCAGCCTCCCAATAAGCGCTCGCTGAAGGAAAACCGAGCGCTCTGCCAGTGTGAGTTACTGGAAGGGAGTAATTTTCCCTCATTTTCTTGGAAGCTTGGTTAGCCTCAGACTATCAAGGCTGCAGGCTAAAGCTGGAGGGTTTGGGGTTTATTCCTGACATAATGTGATGGTTTAAGGTGGAGATTTCCCCCAAAATACTGTTGTTTAAAAAACCCATAACACGCATAATTCCCAACCTTATTCTTTAATTCCTTTCATTCCCTTCCTATATATATATGCACATACAGAACGTTTTTAGCTGTTTTTCTGCCTGCTGAGCATGACTTCCTTTCTGCAGGGCTGAAGAAGTGGTGTAACTTCATGGTGTGACTTACGAGCTGCCTCTTTTCGAGCTGAGCAGTTTTACTTGATAGCCAGAGTCACAGCTCATGGCCCAGGGCTTGTACAGATAATTTGGCTGTTGGAAGTAACATAAAAATAAAAATACTATTCCTTTTCCTGGAGGTAACATAAAAATAGAAATACTCCTACCCTATTTTTTGTAAATGGTTGTGTAACCTCACAAAATTAATGTGAACAGAACTGTGGAAGAGAAACGAAAGGAGGAAGATCTCATAAACTTGTTAGCAGCTCAGGGGTTGGGGTCAGGAGTGCACCGGAGCTGTGGCACCCACTCAGCTGCCAGGTCTCCTTGTGTCCAGAAATCACAGAATCTGAGAGTGATTTGGATTGGGGACCTTAAAGACCCTCTGATTCCAACACCCCTGCCATGGGCAGGGACACCTCCCACTATCCCAGGTTGTTCCAAGCCTGTCCAGCCTTGGACACTTCCAGGGATGGGGCAGCCCCAGCTTCGCTGGGCACCCTAAATCCCCATAGTTCTCATCTCAGAGGATTTGGGAGATGCAAGAGCTGTTTACCATTCCCAGTTTTCTTCCTGTGCATCTCTTCCAGCAGCTGGTGCTGATGCTGGGAAGAAGGAGCAGCCCTCGTGTGTTTGTGGAGCATTCAGAGAGCACAGAAGGGAGGCTGGCACTGTGCCCTGTCCGTCTCCAGAGGGCAGAGGTTAATCCCAAAGTGAAGGGGCTGTTTTATCAGGATATCCTGCCTGGGACATCCTATTTCTGTGTCTGCAGCAGCATATCCAGCCATCCCTGAGCCCTATTTTTAGGTGTTTGTTTCCAGCTGTGCTGCTGGGGAGGGAGAGATCAGTGGATGTCAGACCCAAGCGAGGGCTTTGTAACCAAGCTGAGCTCTTCTTCTGCTCTTTGACTTTTTGGAGAACTTTTGCAGAGGATCACAACATTTCTGGCCATGAAAAGCTGAGGGATTGACAAACCTCATCCTTCCACACACATGGATCAACCTCTCCATTCTTCTTTCAAATTGAGCATGTTTTTGTTTAGCATTTCTGTTTCTCTGGCTCATCCCCAACGTGCCTTTCACACTTGGCAATGTTCTGCTTTCAAAGGCAGAAGACACAAAGGAACTTTTAAAATAACTTTTTTAATAACTGTGAGACTTTATCTAAGGCCTCCAGATAAAGGTCTCTTCTCCTGCAGCCTGGTATCCTGTGGGCAGGGGGCCAAATGCAGATGATCAGCATCTCTCAAGCGCTCAGCATTGAGAATATCTGACAGGATGCACCTGAAGGATGTATGAAAAGCAGGGGGAGGAGGAGGTTTGTTCACACAAAGCAGCTTCACCCTTGTGCAGGGAGCTGAGCAGGGCTGGGTGAGCCCCCAGCTCATTGTCCCTCTCGCTGTCACACAGAGTTCTGTGCAGGGAGAGCATTTTGGAAAGCTCTGATTCATTTTACAGCAAATAATTATCAATGGCTCCCTTACTTTTTGGGCTAAGCCTTTGTCTAATCCACAAACCCAGCATTTTTGGTTAAAATGTACCATTCATCCCCAAAATCTTTTAAGTGCAATGAAGTGGTTTCATGTTTTTGAGCTGTGGGGTTGTTATCCTGCATTTCCAGCATATTTTGTTTTTCCTCTGGGCAGAGAGCTGATAATTTCATTTAAGGGAAGCAAGAGGTACTGCAAGATCCTGCAGCTCAGCACCTGAAGCTGCAGAAAGGCTTTAAATCCCTGAGGAGTTTTTCCCAAATAGGTTTGTCCTCATGCACAGGAGGGCCCTTTCAAGCAGGATGGGAGGTACCAGAGATCTGCTTCTGGTTAGGATGGGGTGGCACTGCAGAGAAACACATTTGCTTTTTGCTAAAAGGTGAATGGCTCATGTTCTAGAGGAAAAGAAGTGTGTTTGCCCAGGGCTGTGCCTTGGGGACAGGCCAGTGCAGGTGGCTTGGAGACATCACCACATCTCCATCATGAACAGTTCCCTTCAGAAGATGCTCCAACCCCAGAAGCCCTTCTGATCCATCTTTCACACCCCTGTGGGGAGCTGTACCAAACCTCTTGATTTGGTTCAATTCTGCCTTTCTGTGTCATGTCTGTTAAACCAGCTTTATTGTGTCTGCCCAAGAAAGAAGAAAAGTCTTTTTCTACTCGTGAGTCTGGGCAGCAGGACCAGCACAAGAGATAATCCAGGAGCAACATCATGAAATTATATTTCCTCTTGTCAAAATAATAAACATGTTTTTTGGTCACAGGAAATGGGGTGAATTACAGGAACCTGAGCCAGGCTTGTTGTACCTCTGATTGTGTGAGGCAAAGCAGCCCCTGCAGCCCAGGTCCTGGGTCAGATCCAGCACCAGCCAGCTGGGAAGGCAGCTGGGATAGTCTCCTCCTCACTGGAATGCCTGTTTTCTTCTCTTGACATGCACACTGAGGTTTTGGAGGCCTGAACTGAAGGATTTGGCTATCACATGTGGGTTTTTGGAGGCCAAATGGATCATCTTGGACTTCCAAAAACTGCAGGTTTTCTCTGATCTCTGCTCTGAGCTGTTGCTCTCTGGGCTGGCCCATCCTGACTGACTTTCCCTGGTGGTTTAAACCCATCTGGCAGCTGAACCCCACAGAGGTGGTTTAGTTCTACCCCAGCCAAAACCAGGGCACTTTCCCCCACACCAGAAGAGACTTTCAGTCAGAGTTATCTGATCTCCTGCACACCACAGGATTAAAAGTGGTGAATGTGACTTTTCCTCACAGGTTGGGGCTGCAATATGTAAAAGTCGAGTTTTGGGGAACCTAAGGGAGTTCAGAGGGTGAGTGAGGCAGGAAAATGTGGGGAGCTGAGGTGCTCGGGGATGCCATCATGGAGATGGAGAAAGTTATCTCTGATGGAGACACCAAATCCTTGCTAAGGTTATGGGCAGGAGAGCCACTGTCACTCCTGGACACACAGCAGCTGGAGCAGGTATTCCCATGCCTTGTCCATCTCCCACTACCTAGGATACCTTCCCATCCTCAAAATACTTCTAGATCTAATAGAAATGTGGTAGATTCAAAAATTAAATAAATAACCACTCTTTAGAGTGAAAACAAGCAACAAATCAGTTTAAGAACAATAAAAGTTGTGCTCCTTCATTTGAACCCTGATCCCAGGAGGAGCTGATCCCATGCAGTTTTCCAGGTACCAGTGATAACTACAAAACTCAGCTGATGTTTGCAAAACAGCTTTTATTTTGGTTTTTTTTTTTTTTTTTGAGCATCAGTTCTTGGGAAGTAAAACCCACAGAAGGAGCTACAGAGTTCCCGTAAGTGCCCTCAGCTTGTTTTCACAAGCTGATCAAGGGAGAGGGTGCGAAAGTGAAGGGACAGGAAACAGCTCCCAGTCATGCTGAGGCTGAGCAAGGTCTATAAAAATCCTCAAAACAAGCACTGAAACTGAACTCTCCTTCTCTGACAGCTTTATACAGAGTGTAGCTTATGAGAGACTGCTGAACTGACAACAATTGAGTTGTGTGAGGTCAACTCTGCCCGTGAGCATCCATCCCTTTGGAAGGGGATCCTTGCAGTGTGCAAACATTTATTGTGTCAGTGGCATCAGAGAGAACATTTCCATCGACCCCAGTGCATCCTACTCAGCCCAAAGTCAACTTCTCACACCTGGGAGGAGAACTATGACAGCTTATTGTGTTTAATCAGTGCCACTGCCTTTTAGAGGGAAATGGTTGTTTAAACCCCGATTCTTGGCTTTCCTGCCCACCCACTTTTTTTTCATTTATTTTGCAAAACAGAGAAATAGGAAAACACAACATACAGAAAATATTTAGCTGAGCTACATTTACTCACTGGAATTGAATAGTTGGAGTTAAAATATGCATAGCAAGTGTTTCTGGTATTTCTTCTGGTTTTGTAGCAACTGTTGCAAGACTGTACAAATTGTTCACATTCTTTTGAAAATATACTGATTTCCAAAGGCAATAAATTGGCCACTATTCCGCCAAACCCATCCCCAGGTATCACGAGATACCCTTGAAGTTACAGAGTGAGGGGACTCGGCTGAAGACCTGTAACTAATTTAAAAATAAGGGGTAAATGAATCATTCCTTGTCACTGCTTTGCATAGCTACCTAAAAATGTAAACATTATGATCATGACAGGACCTGATGGAAAAAAAATCACAATAGTTTATGAACTTAACTTCTGGTCTATCAGTGAAATCATCTTGGCAAGGACTCTTCTCTTTTTTACAAGATGCATCAACTGAACAGATTGAGCTGAGCTTTTTTGGGGCAGATTCATCTCAGGTACCTCTGGACCACAAATAGAAGAGAGTGAGAACCTGAGTGGTACCACCAGCACCATCAAACCCACCTGCACTGATCCCAGAACCACCATGGTCCTGCCCCAAGGAGTCTAAAGGCAAAAGCCACCTGCCCATGTCCACCTTGCCAGCTTGGAGAGGAAGAAAGTCACCTGGAGCAAGGGAAGGTGCCACTCTCTGGGTGTTTGAGGAGAATTTGCCTTGCAGAGGGTGTTACACCAGCTGCAGGTGCGAGCTGTGGGATGTGTCAGCGATTAGGGAGCAAACAGAGCTGGGTGAGGAGGGAAAGGAGGAGCAGAGCAGCAGGGTGAGTGTGGAAAGGGGGAGCAGAGGTCACTGGTGACCAGTGGGATGCACCAAACCCAGGAACACATGGAAACCACCTTCACCTGTCCACAGCCCCCACTGCACAAACCACAATGTCCTTTGGTTGCTACTGGCCAGTTTTAGGTTCTGGTGTGGTTTTCCCAGAGAAGATCCTTCAGCAGATGTCAGTGTATGAATGTGTGATTGTCTCTGGCTTGATCACAGAGCCTGGGAAAATAGAAGAAAAGCCTGGGACTTTTCCACCATTTCCCAGTAAAAGTTTTTTCACTTCCTCCTGTGTATTCTGTAGTCCAGTGAGGCCAGGTGTGGGTGGCATAGGGAGGGGGACAGTCACATCAATTGGGTCACTCACCAGATTCCAACACACCAGTCTTAGACAAGGATTTATCTTCTATATACTGGAAAAATTACACTACCACAAAACTCCCTTGTACAAACCTGCAGGACCTTTCACAAAAGAGCTGGTAATGGAGTATCCCAGACCAGTCTCAGATTTCACATGAAATACCTCAGCTTCTTCCAAGTGGCTTTCTTGTCACTCCCTCATTGACGAGGCGCTCTCTTTGCTCATGAGCCGGCTCCGGATGGCCATGCTGCTGTGCCTGGAAATCTGTTCCTGGAACTCAGAAGTCATGAAGAAATAGATGATGGGATCCAAGCAGCAGTCGAAGCTGGCGAGGCTCAGGCAGAAGGGCTGAGTGTAGAGTGTGATGGTGCTCAGGAGGCAGTCAGTGATGACATTCTCCTTCACCAACATGTAGAAAAAGAAGTTGATGTGGTAGGGAGCAAAACACACACAGAACACAACGGCACACATGGAAACCATCCTGAGGGCCTTCCTCCTTTCCCCGCTGTTTTCCTCTGGGACATGGAAGCCCCGGATGGAGTCTCTTGTTTTCCATGTGCAGAATAAGATGATGACGAGTGGGCCCACAAAGCCCAGGAGCTCAGCAGCGCCGGTCATCAGCACCGTTCCCACCTTGCTGTCGATCGGCTTCACCTGCAGGTCAGCAAAGCAGCTGGTGGTGTTGGCACCCAGCCCGTGGCTCCTCATGATGGGGAAGGGCACACAGAGAGCACCCACCACGAGCCAGACCAGGGCGCTGATGGCCGCGTCGTAGCGGCGCTTCCAGCTCTTGGCTTGGAAGGGGTGGTACAGGAAGAAGTAGCGCTGGATGCTGATGCAGGTGAGGAAGCAGATGCTGGCGTACATGTTGAGGTACTTCAGGTAGAAGCAGAGCAAGCACAGGACATCCCCAAACGGCCAGATGTGGTTGATGTAGTAGTAGATGCGCAGAGGAAGTGAGAGGACGTGGGCCAGGTCGGCCACGGCCAGGTTGATCATGAAGATGACGGCTTTGCTCTTCCTGCTGAGGAACCGGCACAGGACCCACAGGGCAGCGCTGTTGGCCAGGAGCCCCGGGATGAAGATGAGGGTGTAGGTGGTGGCATAGAGGACGCTCTTGAAGGGGAGGTCCTGATGGGAGCAGCTCTGGTTGCTCTGGGTCATGACTGGGTTGCTGGAAGAGGCTGTGATGGTGTGGGGTGGGTGGATCATGCCTGTGGAGACAAAAACGGGATGTGAAGGCAAAGGCTCTGCAAGAGTTGTCAGTGCTCATGTCTGCATTTCCCATTTGGCTGTTCAGCAAAAGCAGAGGTTTGGGAATGTTATCTGCATGAAACACCCTGGAATCATGTTCAGATCTGCCCTGTCAGAGATCCCACTGTTCCCTCAGGAGTGGGAGACCATTCCTGGTGTGTCAGTCCCAGGAGCACAAGTGAAGCTGTGCCACACTAATAATGGGGCAGCAGAAAAGCTGCTCATCCATCCTTTGGCCATGTCTTCAAGGTCTCCTGCGGTTTGGTCTCTGGGAGCAAGGCAGGAATACATGGATGAAAGTGGCATATCCCAGCCTCCATCATGGTCATGGCCCAGCGCTCAGAGTGTGGGTGGCAAGCACTGAATCATGGAATGGTTTGGCTTGGAAAGGACCTTAAAGCCCATCCAGTCCCACCCTCTGCCATGGGCAGGGATGCCTTCCACTATACCAGACTGCTCCAAGCCCCATCCAGCTTGGCCTTGAGCACTTCCAGGGATATGTTGGGCAGTGTTGGGCATTATGTGGGGGACAGGCCTCCAAGCCCTTCAGAGGACCTCATGGACCCACTTTCTCTGGCATTACGGGCACAAACCACATGGAAAAGGGTAGCAGGGAGTGGACTTGGAAAATGTGACTGTTGTGAACACAGCCAGTGCTCCTGAAGTGTTCTGTTAATGTATTTAAGCTGATGGAACACACAGAGACCTGGTCACGCCACCAGCTTCTATTTCTCATCACCATGGCAGCCTCAGTCTGACTCTTTTTTCCGTCAGATAATTTTACTTTTTAGATACTGCCAATTTCTGTCTCCAGCCATCAGCAAGATGCCACGTGTTGAACTGTTGGGCCACTTTTCTCTTGCCAGCTTTTGTAACCAGGACAAGTAAGTTTGGTAACTCATCCTCAGCAAGGCAACACAGGCAGGAGCTGGGGTTTATTGGGGGTTTCCTCCCAGGGTTATAATTCTACAGTGATTCCCTCCCATGTTGACTATAACGGTTAAAGTTGAAAATCAGCTTCATATGGCACTGCAGACACTGATTCACTCCTCTGACTCATTTCCTGCAAGGGGCATTCGCCAGAAAAACTGTCTCTGTAGGTAGAAATTAGCAACTCCTACTCTATTACTGAAGCTTTTTCCTTCATGTTACCAAAAGAGTTGAGTTTAGAGCTCTCACTGACACAGAGCACAAATTGCTGGGTTTTCAGCCTCTTAATCATTGTGGTGCTTACATTTGGCAGCTCATCCAGACTCTGTCCAGAATGCCATGGAAGGGTTGGGATTCAGCCCCCAAAACGCCCAGACATGACAAGGTCCCACATGCGGCACGGGCAGTGAGCAGGGCCTTGTAACCCCAAACAGATTCTTGCCTTGCTTTCTCAGCTTCCCTCTCACATTCCCACTGCCTTCAAAAAGCAAGGTCTGTGTGTTTATCCCCTGCAGCAGCCTCAGCTTCAGCAGCTCCAGCTGCTCCAAGCATCAGGAAAGTGCTGCTTTTGGGAAGCTCTCTGGCTCATCCCCTTCCTTCACCAAGATGCTGGATCCCAAGCCCTCAGAGCTGCTGGATCTCAGGTGCTCATTGCTGCTGGATCCCAGGCACTCAGAGCTGCTGGATCCCAGCCCCCATCACTGCTGGATCCCACCACTCAGAGCTGCTGGATCCCAGCCCTCAGAGCTGCTGGATCCCGAGCCCTCAGAGCTGCTGGATCCCAGCCCTCAGAGCTACTGGATCCCAAAGCCCTCATTGCTGCTGGATCCCGAGCCCTCATTGCTGCTGGATCCCAAGCCCTCAGAGCTGCTGGATCCGAGGCCCTCAGGGCTGCTTGATTCCAGGCCCTCAGAGCTGCTTTTGTTCCCCCAGCTCCACACACAATCCCCCTCCCCACACACATCTCTGGGATAGGATGCTCTTCTCCATGTTCCCCATCCCAGGACACCATAGCCTTGCTCCTGCAACAAGGCCAAAACAGGCCCATGAGGAGGGAAGAGGCTTGAAGTGTGACAGAAACACAAAACAAAGATTCATCTGGCTCATGGATTTATCTGCCCCGAGAAGCAGCAATGGAGGCCTCCTGCTCTCCATCTGGGAGTTGCCAGGACAGGGAGTGAACAGGGACTGGAGCTGAGCATGGGGCTGTTCCTCCCCTCACAGTGGGTTACATCCCATTTCCTGGGAGAGCTGTGAATTTTTGCTGTTCCAGAGGTTTCATCCCTTTCCAGCTGCTGTCCAGCTGGCCATGGCCTTGTCTCTGGTAAAAGCACACCCACTGCACCTTCTGTTCCTTCAGGTCACCTCTCCCTTGGCCAAGAAACCATTTTCCAAGTCCTAATATGCCTGGTTTTCCTTGGATATCAAGCCTGGAAGGTCTGGTCTGCTGCTCCTCCAGACACAGCTGATGGGTGACCATTAAAACCACACAGGATTAGGTACAACTGCAAAAATATTTTAAAGACATTTTTATAATTGATTATCTAATTAAATGCTGGCCAGTGTGTGCTTGTTCTTCAGTCCAATGAGTAACAGCAGCCAATTTGCTTATCAAGGTTCTTAAATACAGCTAGGTTTTATTGAGTCCCTTCCAACCCAGAATATTCTGTGATTCTGTGACTTAGGTCTCATGTGACACTAAGGACAATTGGGGTGATGGGGTGATGGTTTGCTGACTCAAACTGGGCTCTGACCAGAGGTTTTAGGGCAAACTGCTGTGTCCAGCATGTGTCCCTGGAGCATGAGGGTGATGCTGAGGGCACACACTCCATCCCAGAGCTCAGCTTGGCTCTCTGGTGGGACAAACCCTGCCCAGAGCATGGAGAGCTTCCCCCTCATCCATCACCTTCATCTGCTAATTGTCCACAAGGTGTCAGAGTTCATTCAAATCTCATTTCTTGGCTCTCTTTAAGCTATTTTTCTCACTCCCAAGTGTTGTCTGAGTGGCAGCAGTGGGAGCTCTCATAAGTCCACCTTGCCATCATTTAGGAAGAACCCAAACTGAAAATATCCAGTGTTGCTGAATAACTGATATTAGGGAAAAAAAAGTTCCCAGGAGTGGACCTGGTTGCTGGTATCTTTTCTGATGATCTTTAAAAGTCTTTTCCAACCCAATGATTCTATGATTCAATTTGCAGGTAGAAGAATCCTGAAAAGCTGCACTTTGGTGGAGATCATTGAGCTGTGGTGAACCCTGGAGCCAGGAGGTTATAACACCCATCCTGCAGGTGATGTCCACCACCCCAGCAGATCTAACTTAGAGACTGGGAACAGAGGTGGGTACCCTGGAGTCAGAAAATGCCTCTCTGCATTCATGAAACTCAGGGTCTGAGCAGGGTTACTTGATGCAGGCTGGCAGTGCACACAATTAATACATTACCACAATTAATATGCATGGGGTGGTGTCTGCTGCCTCATCAGCAGGGCCTTTCTGAGGATTAAGAATTTCATTACAAAACCATAAAAACATAACAAGACTAAACCATCTTTTTAATCAAAATGCACCCACACATACACAGTGCACCACAAAATTACTGCATTTCTGCCTTTCCTCTCACTGGGGCTCAGACTGAGGCTTAATCCCACACCAACCCCTTCTCTTCCCACTTGTGCACAAAAGCAGACACTTGAGATACCACTGAGGGGCCTAAAATTACATTTCCAAAGTCCTTTGCTGTATGGTGGGTGTGCAGCAGGGGCTGCAGAAAACTGAAATCTCCAGTGGATTTTATCAGTGCTCACTGACATCCTGCAGAGAGGTGGTTCCCACTGCAATATTGCTATCAGAAAATGATTATTTAAAAAAAAAAAAGTATCAAATAAACACACTGAGATCCAACCACTATTTTTTATATTTTTGTGAAATTCTGCATCCCTGATGCTGTTGCAATAAGGATATAAGAAGTGAGCATGTTATTACTGGAGCTTTGGAAAATAAGCAGAGCATTCCTAGGCAAAAGATGTTCATCTGGATAGGCTGAGAAGCACAGGGATGTCATTCCAGAGCCCTGGATCTGTCTGAGGTGCCCATCAGAGCCAGGTTGATTTGATTGGGGCACAAACAGCTCCACACTCTGCCCTCAGTGCACAGCCATGACACCAAAGTGAAACCTCCGTGCTCGAAGTGAAACATTTTACAGTTAAAGGTGCTTTTTTGGCTTCTCTTTCACAGAAAAAGACCATGTCTGGGCTGACTGATGTATTTTCGCTTTGCAGCACTGGTGGAGCTCCTTCCTGCTGCTCCAGCAGAGGCAGCAACCGCCCCCTCAGGGTGCTGGCTCCAGGCTGGGCAAGGGCTATCCCACAGATGCACTTCCCTCATGGATGGAATTCCCATGGCTGATGATGCTGGCACTGGGGCCAAAGTCCCTGCACTTTTACTTGACACCAAAAATATGCCCTTGAAAAGAACGACTCTGTCCCTGCACAGCTGCTGCTCCATCCTGCTCAGAATCCCCTCCTGCAGATCCTGACATCCTGACTCACCTTCTGTGAGATTCCCTCTTGCTCTACGTGCAGAAATCCTGGATTCGGGGGCCACCCACTCTACATCCTGTCTGTGACCACCCCGTGGGCTGTTTGCTGGGCTCCCAGCAGAGCTGAGCTGCTGGTGCAAGTGAAAGCAAAGTCAGCAGAAATGCACCTTTTGCAAAGTACAGCTGCAAACCTGCAGACCATGAAGTCAAGTTTAAAGCCTTCAGCCCATGAAGTTAAGTTTAAAACCTTCAGCCCATGAAGTCAAGTTTTAATCCAGACTACCGCCTGAATTAGGAATGAGAACCACCTCAGGATTCTCATTAGCAAAAGCAAGTCCAAGCAATCCTGCTATTTTTGTCATCTCATGTCCCCACACTATTATCAATTTCCTCCTGTTGCTGCTCACTCAAAGAGCCTCAGATGGCACAAAGATGGGCAGCACATGGAGTTTATTTTATGGCAATATAAATCCCCGTTGGAAAAAACAGATTTGCGTTTTACCCTTACTGTCAAGTATGACTTTAAAATAAAATATATTCCCAGAGGAATCAGGCAAGAGACAGAAATTATCCCTGCTAATGACACTGGAGAACAGTTGGAGCGCCGCTAATTGCCCACGCCTGACATTTGTTTTTGCAGGCGCAGCAGCCGCTGTTTGAACTCCTCCATGTGTTCACCCAGAGCATTGGCACACAAGGAGAGCAGCGGCTGCTGCTGCTGCTGCTGCAGGGCTCCAAGTGCCACAAATCTCCTCCTGGCAAGAGCCACCCCCTAAGGAAAAGCCCGAGGAAAGAAAGGGACGTTTCTGCAGGAGGCAGATCTTGGTTCTAGATCCCAAGGAGAGGGTTCAAAGCAGCCTTACCTTGGCAAGCAGAGCTGTGCTCAGCGCAGCCGAGTGCTCAGGAGGAAGTGAAATGTCCCCTGCACCACTGTTTACACCAGCAAGGGGACCTGTGTGACATCACGACGAGCCACAAAAGGTGCTGCTTGTGCTGGTGCTCAGCTGTGGCTCCAGCCCTGCTCCCAGCCCTGCCAGCTCAGTCCTGGTCAGATGTCCCCACAGTGACCCCAGAATGGGGTTAGGTGCCTTTGTCCCAGGTGTTTGCTGTCCTGCAGCTCTGCTGGGTTGCCTCAGCACCCACTGGGAAAATTCCAAGTGGAGTTGGGTGCAGGGCACCCCTTCCTCCTCTCCAACTCTTCCTTCCCTCCAGCTCTTCCTCCTCTCCAACTCTTCCTCCCCTCCAGCTCTTCCCCCTCTCCAAGCACAACTCTGAGCAGACCATGGAAATGCTCCCGAGGTTTCTGCCTGCTCCTGCCTGGCAGCTGTCCCTGCTGTCCCCTCCTGCCCCTGGGGCTGAGGACCAGCTGGGTGCTCTGCTCCAGCTCAATCCTCCTGCAGATGAGGTCTGACTTCCCAATGGCTTTTTTTAGCACAGTGGGAGCCGTGCCTGACATTTCTCCCGAGCTAAATTAGTCCCCAGCTCGGTTTACACTCGCTGGATCTCCCTGCCAAGGGTGGCACTTCTGACATTGCTTCAAGGAATGGGCACAGATCCAGCCTCACCTTATCCCAGGGGATAAATACACGGCTGAAGCTACACCTTTACCCCCTTGGAGGATCTCATTGTTTGGATTTTCAGAAAGCCACCAGGAATCTGCCCTGCTTTGCTTCTCTGGGATCTGGCTCTCAGCACTCGACCATCACCAGCTGAACTCTGCTCTGCTGTGGTCTGAGTGTGTGAAATCAAACATCACAGCAGCTCCTACCTGACATGGGGACAATGTAAGTGTTGATGTCTGACAGCTCAGAAACCTCAGAAACCCAAAACTGATGGCTCATTCGGGTAATCCCACGCTGAGCTTTCCAGACAGTCTCGTTTCCATCACTTGTCAAAGCAGGTTGGTAGAAGTTGGGAGCTTGCCAGGTGTTTATTTTAAAATTATTTATATGGACCTTTTGAAAAGTAATAGTGAGGTTTTGGCCAGTGATGG
Source organism: Melospiza georgiana (assembly GCF_028018845.1). Lineage (NCBI taxonomy): Eukaryota > Metazoa > Chordata > Aves > Passeriformes > Passerellidae > Melospiza > Melospiza georgiana. Next base: position 5,158,145 of record NC_080441.1, read on the forward strand.
AATGTTTATCAGCACATCCTGTTTAGCTGATTTTTTTCCTTCAGCAACGGAAACATATTTATTGGAATTTATCCAATCACAAAATTGTCTTTCACATAAAAATCACTGCACTCTGCAGCCTGGCAAGCTGAGAATTTGGGAGCAGCAGTTCCCTGACTGACCCCACCAGCATCTGTGGAAAACAAACATTCACAGAATCACAGAATCATGGATGGTTTGGAAGGGAAAGGAGTTTAAAGTTTTCTTGTTCTGCCCTCTGCCATGGGCAGGGACACCTTCCACTAGCCCAGGGTGCTCCAAGCCCTGTCCAGCCTGGCCTTGGACACTTCCAGGGATCCAGGGGCAGCCACAGCTTCGCTGGGCACCCTGTGCCAGGGCACCACCACCCTCATTATCAGCTCATGTGCAGATGCTCTTCTCTGCATGAATCTCCATCTAGGACAGGCTTGACTGATCTGAGCAAAAGCCACAATCCTTGGGAAAAAAGGAGAGGGGAAAGATGCAGCTGCTGTTCCTGCCTTTCCCCATGGCCATAAATTGCTGTGGTTTGGGGCAGGTTGTTACATGAGAGTTTTAGGACGACGTAGGAAAGTTAAAAGTGCAACTCATTGCACCTGCAGAATATACTGCTGAATTTCTTCTTCCTTAAATAAGTACAGTTGCAGAGGATCTGCACCCTGTTTACTGTGGTGGTTTATCAGTTATCCTGCAGACAAGGGCTCAGGAAGTGGCTTTTTCTGCTGATAAACCAGAACTGCCTGGAGATTTTGCAGACAGTTATGCTGGGTCCGATGGAATTTCCCTACAGAGCTCTTTGCTCTCTTTCTGAGGGTAAAACTTCAGTTTGCGCAGCATAAAGGCTCTTCCTCTTCTTGGTTATTGCTTCCCAGAAATAGTCATTACCATAATTACCTGGATTAAAGGAGAGCTTGGATCCTGCAAGGCCACCTGGACTTCAGTGCCATCATCATGTGACAGATAATTGAGCAATGTCACGGTTTTAACCCAAAAGAATTGCTCCAGCTTTGCCTGTCTGCTCTTCAGAAGCTGGGTTTGATGTGCAATGATCCCAAATAGAAGTTTCCATGCCTTTTCCATGCTTCTGTTTCCTTTCCAAGTTTTTTCCCCAAATCCAAAATTAAGTGGCTGCTCTGTGGCTTTTTTGTGGTTTAGTCCATAGAACTGTAACTGTTTTTTTAGAGGTTTTTCCACATCTATAAGGGGAGAAATCAAATAAGGAAAAAACCCTCCCATAAAACAAATTACAGCCCTTCAGTGGGAACCAGAGGAAAAGCAGCTGCATTTCTAATTTATTCTTGAGATAGGTATGTAATTTATGAAATTGTATTATTTTGTATATAGAAAAGATTATTACAGTACATATTATTGTGTAATCTATAGTATAGATTATTGTGTAGTATTATTAATATAGCAATATTCATAATAGTGCATAATTATTAATTTTTTCTAAAATCACAGAAACCCAGGATATTTGGATGGGAAGTGACCTCAAAGTCCATTCAGCTCCACCCCCTACCATGGGCAGGGACACCTTCCACCATCCCAAGCTGCTCCAAGCCCCATCCAGCCTGGCCTTGGACACTTCCAAGGATGGAGCATCCAATAAATAATAATAATATTGGATGGAGCAGCCAATAAATAACATCAAGATTTAGATTTCATGTCAAATTTATTTGCTGTCAAGTCAAGCCTTTGGAGTGTGGAAAAGCAGATATTCAACAAAAGATCACACCAAGAAATTTATCTAAGTTTGGTCAAAAGTTGTACTCTGACAAGGAGAAAATAATTGTATCCTGATTCAGTGATTCTTCCTGTGGAGATTATAAAGGATTAATTAAAGGAGAGTGAAATGTATATGTGGAGCTTAAATTACATAACGGTGTTGTTTACTCTAATGTATCAGATAACAGAAAGAGGAACAGAGAATGACAAACATTTCAAAAATCTTCCCTTTTATTTCTGGTTTTGGGCCTCAAGCTGATAATAATTTTTTTTCTTGCAACAAAAAAGAGCAGGAGGCACATGGAAAAAGTCAGAACGGGCTGTTCTGTGATAAATAACTTCTAATTACCTGCATTTTCTGGCCCCTGAAACATCATTGCTCATTAGTGCCTCTCTCTGCTCTTACAGAGCTTCAATTGCAGCACGTTGTTAACGATTTCCTCTGCCCCCAGTACAGACACACACGTTCCTCCTGTCCAAAAGAGAGGCTGATTCTGTTCCAAAGAAATGGATTTTTAATTCAAACCAGCTCTTTTCCTAACAGAGCTGCCCAGTAGCTGTGTCCAGCCCATCCCTGTGTCCCATGACAGCCGTTCCCTCCCGTGGGCGCTTGGAGCGGGGATGAGGAACGAGCTGAAAGCACACACCAAGGGTTTCTACAGGAACAAAAATATATAAAATATTGCCCCCTGACAGCAGAAAAAGAAAGATCTTGGAATGCTGGTGGCCAAACCCTTGGAAGCTCGCCCTGGTTTTATTCAGAGCAGCTTGAATCCCTGGAGCTGGAGGAGAGTCTGAGGAGCTTTTCCAGTGGGAGAGCCAGGGCTGGCCAGTGCTGGCCGCAAGGATTTGCCCATCAGAACCATTGCTCTTTGTCAGCGTCATTTACTTCCTAATTCTGGGTCTTTTGCAGAAACTAAAAAGCAGAAAATGTGTCTTCCCCTCTAACCAAGCAGAGCCTCTGAGAAGTATTTTCCATGTAGCTGATGCTAAAAATAATCGTTGGTTTTCTTTGCTGAAAACTTCTCCTTCATCTCTTGCAGCTCAGAATCCCTTGATGGACAGATTCCAGCAGCCTTTTTGGAGGGGATAAATGAAAATTATGAAGGAGAGGAACCTGGGGAGGAAAATGAACTCCAAGTTTTGCCTGTGGTGGTTTTAATTTCTTTACCCAGTTTAATTTATTTGCAAAGACCCAAGGGGGTCTTTGTAGTGGTGAGTTCCCCTGGAGCAGCTGCCACAAGCTGGCACATGAAATTCCTTTTCCTTACATGCAGAGGGAGTTGAGTGCATTGTTTGTGTTCCTTTTGGAGCTTTGTGCTAAAGCCACTGCTCTCGTTTTCCTGGGGGAGAATCACCAGCACAATCTGGTGAGGTACAGTTAAATGTAGAGGTTATAATTTGTTAATTTAGAGCTTCCAGCAAGAAGAGCTACTGGTGTTGGAACATCACATCAGGGAACCAGCTCAGCCTGGACGTATCTCCTGGAATTCTGTCACCTCTCGCCCACAGGTGACTCACTGCTCTGTAGAGGCAGCACAAGTCTGAGAGTCACAGGGTGAGCTTGGACACATCCCAAACCATCCTGGGATCCCAAAGCCAGCGTCCCAGATATTGTCTGTGACATTGGTGCAGTCTCCCCATGAAGGCTGCAAAGAGAAGGGTGAGAATTGTCATGAGAACTGGAAGGCAAACCTAATGAACTCCGTGGGGAATTCCCGAGACCAGAAAACCCCCTCCCAACAAACATGATCAACCCCAGTCATGTTCTTCATCACATTTTCTTCATGAGGCTCTGCTTCCCCTTTCACTTTGTCTGGAAACAGCACCAAAGACTCCAGCAAAGAGAGAATTTGTTTGCATTTAAAATTAGGAGACTTTTAGATGAGATACTGGGGAGAAATCCTTCCCTGTGAGGGTGGGGAGGCCCTGGCCCAGGGTGCCCAGAGAAATTGTGGCTGCCCCATCCCTGGAGGTGTCCAAGGCCAGGTTAGACTCATTCTTGTCAGGTTTTTCATGGAATCACAGGACTGTTTGGGCTGGAGGAGACCTTAAATCTCATCTCATTCCAACCCCGTGCCATGAGCAGGGACACCTTCCTGGTGTCCACCTAGAGTAGGTTGCTCAAATCCCTGTCCAGCCTGGATTTGGAAGCAATCAGGTGCTCTGTAGGACACGTGTGGGGTGTGTTAAAACATGAACACAGGCTTAGGCCTGGCCCTAAGATATAAATCTGCTCAGAGAAAAAAATTAATTCTGCACCATTAACAACTGACAGCAAGAAATCAACAGCAGCAGTTGTGTCTCAGGTCTGCTCTGGGTGCTCCTGGCTGGGGAAGGATTCCAAGGAAAATGATTCCTGGGAGAAAACAGCCTCATTAAACATTTTATAATTTCAATAAGATTAGAAAGACTGGCAGCATGTACAAATCACAACAGCTACAGCCCAGATTTCACTGGCTGATTGGAATAATGAAAAGCCACGAGATAGTTTTGCTCTATCACTGTTTCCCAGGATTCTAAACAAGCAGGACAAAGTCCTGGGAGCTGGTTTGATTTCCCTGCCCAGCAGCAGAGATGCAGTGATGTGTGCAAATGTTGATGGAACAGTTTGATTTTAGCTCTTCCTGAGAAACATTAGCTCAGCATCATTTGCTTGGGTGTTTTTGCCTTATAAAGCTCCTTTGTCAGCTCTCAGTCCTGCTCCAAGTGCCTGGATGTGCCTGGATTCTGCTGAAGCTGAGCCCCACCAATCACAAACTCCAACTTTTTGCCCTCTGGAGCTACAGCTGAAGACCTTCAGTTCAGCAAGTTCTCAGCAACAGCAAAGGAGAGCTGGGAAGGAGCTGTGCCACCCCACAAGGTGGATTTGTCTCCTGGAGCTGGTGGGAGGAGCAGAGCAGGAACCAGCAGCTCCTGGAGCCTTCTTCCCATTTTGGAGCACGCTGTCCTTTGCTCACATCCCACAAGGATGTAAATCCAGCTGAGTGTTGGAAAGGATGAGTAACTCTTTACTCTTGTAAGAGTTCCTTTGGATAGAGGAGTCAAGATTTCCTTGGCAGCCAAAATTCATTGGCCCTGTTGGATTTTGCTTCTTGTTTTGACGGTTTCTCCAGCAGCTCTGTGTTTAGCTTCACTCCTTGTTTCTATTTTCTCTTTCAAATCTGTCTTTTACTCCTCAGTTTTCTCTGACACCTGGGGAGGAAATGCAGCACAATCATGTCTAAGCTGTGTTTGCAGCATCCCAGTCTTGCAGAAAGAATCCTTCAGATTCTGGGATCAAACAACAGTTAAACTACACCCTATTTCTCCACTATTTTTCCTTAATGTTTCACTTTTTAATCTCATTTTCTATCCATAATGTGGATTACATCACACTACCAATTCCTTGGATAGTATTTCCAAACAGTTGCTATAAGGGATTTACTCTAAATGGATATTTCTAACAGTGTTTTCCCAGATTCAGGAGTTGGGAGAAGAAATATTTGTTGTCTTTGAGCAAAATTGATTTTACCCCATATTCCAGCTGTACTCGGAGAGGGAAAGCACAGCTTCCAGTTCCACTCCCCTTGAACCAGTACCACAACTTTACTGGAGTGAAATCCAAACCTTAACTGGCAAAATCACATTTTTCTAGGGGCATTTTCTGCAGACACATCCCACAAAAAATTTGCAGTTCAGCTGAGATATCTCCTCAAGGTATCAGATCCCAGGAGTCCTCACTCCTGGGAAAAAAAAATATCCCACCAACTCCCAATGGGTTTTCATTGCATTGGAACTCTCAAATCTTGCTGCTTTTAAATGAGAACCTCTGAGAATCCATTTGGGAGATTGAGAAGAGGCATTTGGGATTGGGATAACTCTTCTACCTTTAAGATCTGTTGAGAAAATGGAGCACAGGGGAGGCTCCACATGTACAACATCCCAGTGAGAAGTGAGAGAGAAAGACCATTCAGAATTTGCTTCTTAAATCAACTAATTTTAGACTAAAAGCAGAGTTCCTTCTTTCCCTTCCTCCCTGAAATCAGTGGAAAAATCCACACCAGTCCTATGATTCCCTCATAAATCAGGCCATAGGTAATCCCAGTTAGCACTGGGCTCTGACTAGGAAATTATAATAATCTGTGAATTAGAACTGGAATTTTCTCTTTCTCATTTCAGGCTGAGTTATTGGGGTTTGGGTTTTTTGTTTGGGTCTGATTTGGGGTTTTTTTTGCTTGCTGAGTTTACATAAAACTTTGGGGTTGAGTTTTTTCCTTTCTTGCCTTCATAAGCAGAACCCAGGTGTTTCCCAGGCTCGTCAGTAACTCTCAGGTTCCTCTTCCACCTTGATATCAGCTCCATCTCTGCTTTTCCCAGGGTGTCTCATCATTTTGTGTGTGGATAAGAAACCTTTGTAGCCACCACTTGACCAAACACCTCGTCTGGAAGAGCTGCAGCTCATAAATTCATTGTGCAATCATTTTATTCTGAAAATTCTTGTACAGGTGGGGGAGAAGAAAAAAGGAAATGGTTGGTTTGTGGTCGAGACATCAGTGAAATTGTGTAACAGTGTCAAGATGCAAAGATCAGCTCTGTTAATTCCTTTTTCTTCCTTTCTTTCTAGCTGGAAGGAGAACTGAAGTCTGGAAGAAGCACTGGGCAGTCGCTGGATCAGGGATTTTGAATTAGCCTCATTAGCATGCATTAATTAGATTTCTGCTGAGCCAGAGACAGCAGGCTTCAGGAAAACGATATCCTGCCTTTTGTCAGCAGCTCACAGATGCCCTGTGCCTTCCCTGGGGACAGCAGCTCCGGGCAGGAGGGACATTCCAGAGGCAGCACCAGAGGCTGAGCAGCTGCACCAGGGGGGATGCTCAGGCAGCCCAGAAAGCAAGAAGTGCTGGAAGAGGCGTAGGAAAGGATAATCCTGCCCTGAGCAGTCCTGGCCTGGCAGGTGGCAGCAGGGACACGGTGTCACCACGGCCCCTGAGCAGTGACGGACCCAGGGTCAGGTGCAAGTGAAGTCAGGTGGAAGCTGCAGGCAGGAAATGCCCATTTATTTGCTGGCAAGTTGGTTTTTCTCTTGCCAAAACCACTCTTAAGAATCCCAAGCCCTTTGTTGAGCTTCAGCCTGAGTGTCTGGGACTGTCTTTGCTGAGGGAAAAGTCACCAGGGAAGACAGCAAAGGATTTCCCATAGAGGTGTCCAAAGACAGTTTGGAGGGGAAAATGCTTTTTTCTAAATAAGAGAGTAAACTTGGGCAGAAGCTGCTGAGACTGGCACAGAGACCTGCCTGAATTCCCCGGTGTTTCCCATTCCTTCAGGAAATACTCCCTTTGGAGTGCAAGTTGGGGATTCTGTCCCTTTATATAAATTTGGCCGTTCCTCCCCACCGCTCATCCTGACTGGAGTGTGACTGCCTTGGCCAGAACCCAAACCAGCCCTGGTGTGTTGAGTAATCCCATGGGATCCAAATCCCACAAATCCCTGTGCTGCAGCTGCTGCAGAACCTTTGAACCTCAGAGTGTTCAGCACTGAGCAGGGGCTGCAGGAGCACACTGAGTAGGAGGTGTGGGGACATTTCTGCAGAGCTTTGTGAGCGTTTCTGCAGCTCAGAGCCTGTTCTGGTTTCGTGCAGCTGTGGCTAAACTGTCATTAGCTCCTCAGATCTGCGGGCCACTGAGCTGTGACAGAAGTGTTTGTGCATTAGATGAAGATTCTGATTAATTATCTGAGCACCTCGTGGCCTGTCAGGAGCTCAGCCTGCCCAGAAACGCTGTGGGGTGAGCTCTGCTTCACAGATAGGACCAAGAAACAGCAAGGGCTAAGATATTTCTTAATTCTTCTTCTAATTTCTCATGTGGGGCTTGGTCCCTTGGTGCCCTGTCCCTGTTGGTTTGGCTCTGCCTGTCCTCATGAGAGCCCTCCCTGAGGCCATGGGCCAGACCACAGCCCCAGAACATCCTCACAGATTTTAGGGTCTTTTAACCTTCCTAAAGACCACAGCAGTGCCAAATCCCTCCCTCTGGAACAGCAGCAGGTTCTCAGTCTGTTCTCTGTTCCATCCAGAGAGGGAAGCAGGGATGGATCTGAGAGCTCTCCCAGACTTCAGTCCCTGGCCCCATCCCCAGGCACCTCCTGCCCTGGGCTTGGATGAGCCCAGCTGGGACCTGCTGGAGGGCAAGGACCTGTCCTGGACCCACAGGGGACATTCCCAGCCTGGAATCAGCACTCAGGGTGAGCTGGGACCTGCTGGAGGGCAGATCCTGGACTAGGAGCAGTCCTGGACCCACAGGGCACATTCCCCACCTGGAATCAGCACTCAGGGTGGTGAGGAGAGGAAAGAAGACTCAACTGTGCAGACAGGACATGGGTTTGCAGGAAAAGGAAGGAGGATTTTTAGGGGGCTGCTGGAAGGAAGGAAGTTCCTGTGGGAGAGACTCAGTGACTTCTTGTGGAAAAGTCTGCAAGCTGCAGAACTCCCCAAACCCCAATCTCCCAGCAGGGATAGCCAGCAGCTGTTCCATACAAACCTTTGCAACCTCAGCACCCCTTAACGGCCCTGAGCAGCCTCACCTGGGGCTCCCCACAGCTGCTCACGGCTCCGTTTGAGCTCAGCCTGGATCCCTCAGCCCTTTCCTTGCCTTGGGCACGCTCAGCTCTGACCCTGCCTCCAGCACAGACCTTTCAGCAGGTCATTTCCCTCTGGGATGAGCCCTTGGATGCACAGTTTAATTTATTTCCAGGCTGATCCTGGCTTTTGAGGGAAGTTTTGGAGTCTTGTAGCCTTGTCTCCAATCCTGGCTCTGTTTGCTTTAATTCTGGAATTCCTGGCTGGACCCTGGGTGGGGATTGCTGAGGGGCTGAGCTGCCCCTCCAGGAGGGTTTCAGGGAGGGCTGAGGGTGTTCCCTGTGCTGGGGCCATCCCTGGATCCCAGGTTCCTGCTCTTTTGGGATCAGCCACCCTCCTGCTCAGCCCAAGGCTGCACCCAAACCCCTGAGGGTGCCTGGAGCTGCTGCCTCCCAGAGAAAGTGCTTGGGGCAAATAATGGATTCCAAGGTGTTAGAGGGGGAAATTTTAGGATTTGGAGTGGATGCAGGGCTTGACAAGGTGTTGGTGCTTCTCACATATTCCTAAGGAAAAGAAAATATCTTAAGATTTCAGCTCCTCAATTTCCCTTTCCACGAGCTGCCAAAATCCTTTTTAGGCTCTCACCTGGCACATTTGGCATGAAAGTCAAAGCAGGGCCCCTTCTCCTTCAATCCAGGACCTATCCTGGTGTTTGTTTTTTTTTTTCTTTTAATCATGAAACCCCCAACAATGGGGTGATGTGGCTCTCCCTTCTTCCCTGCCACCCATTTCTTGCTTCCCTGGAGTTCATCCCAAATTCAGACAATTGCATTTCCAGGGTAAATAATTTCTCTGACAATGATTTTTAGCTTCTTGGGCTGACTTGCTGTTTTAAGTTTATTTTTCAGCTCCCAGCTCTGCCTAAATAGAGTTTCCCTTGCTGAAAATGTGCCTTCAGAGCAGGAAGGAACTTGACTTTGTGAAGATTTATGGCCCTTTTAACCTCATTATGGGACTATTTGTAACAATCAGCTTCAGTTCCACTTGAGATAGTAAAATTTCTGTAAGCTCTTATTTGCCTCAGGCTGGAAGGTATCAGCTACTGAAAAGCAATGAAATGAAGGAATTTATCCACATAAAACATTGCAAATGTGCTGTTAAAAGCTGGGTCCTGTCTTGAGTTTTTTAATGCAGAAGCCTAAGGATGTGGAGTTGGGAATAAAATGGAGGTGGAGAAGAAATAAAAGAAAATGTTAATTGTTAAAAATACCAAAACCAATCAAATAATCACCAAAAAAAACTCTACTTGAAGTAGTTTTAAATGAACTTTTAATCTTTTCTATCTGAAATGAAAACGAGATGAAAAGGTGTAGGGAAAGAGAAGTTGTTGAGAAGATTTGAGAGGAGGAAAAGATGTTTTATTGAAACAAGGAACCTGATGAAATTTTGATACAAAGCACTTTCCCCACTTTTGGTCTGACACTTTTCCATCCAACCTGAATTTATTTTAGCAGCAAATACAAACCTAAGAGGGTTTAAGGAAAGATTTCCCTCAGCAAGTGCTTCATTTTCCCCTTTTTCCTTCTTCTCTGCAGCTGCTGGTTTATCTTTAATTAAAAATAGATTTAGAGGGGTGATGATAATGGGATCCTTTCCAGCCCAGGAGAGTCCATGACACAATTTATTTCCCAGAACTTATCTGGGACATCCAATGTCATTATCAATGCTTTCAATTTGGAATTAAATAACTTTCCAAATGGTGTGAAAGTGGTGAGGAGACAGAGTTTTGTTCTGTAAACCTCTAGGGAGAAACAACTTTGCTTGGGCTGACAGTTTAACAGGTGGTTTTGGTGTGTTGGTTTGGTTTTTTTGTAATTTTAACCACTTCTTCAAAGCTGTGTCTGCTTTGAAGGTCAGTGTCCATGGGAAATGGGATGAATTTCAGTCTGTGTCTGCCAGGGATGCTCCTGATTTACTGTGGAATTGGGAAGATAGCAAAAGTTCAGCTTTTCATGCCCATAAACTGTTTATAATTGTTTGAAAAATCTGTTACAACGACCAAGGGAACTTGGGTTCCCTTTGAGGGCAAGGACAGTCTGGACAAAGGGATTCATGAGGAGAATCACTAAAACCAGCACCTGTATTTTCAGGGTCTCACCCTAATTCCCAGAGTTTCTGCCTCTGGGATTGTGGCTCTGCTGTCTCAGTGCCAGGGGGTGACTCTGAATTGCAGCTTTGAGGCAATTTGAGATCAGTGAGCAATTTCTCATGGGAGGGGAGGATGGAAAATGGGCCCAGCTGGGGCTTGTCCCACACCTGAGCCTCAGCTCAGAACCAGACGGGGACAGCGGGAGAAGAGGAGTTTGTCTGATGAGTGGTTTAATAATTGGATTTCAGGTAGCTCTGGGTGGTTTTTGTACTCTGACCATCTTCCTGTGGAGTCTCTCGGTGCCATTTGAGGGGAGGGTTTGCTCCACACCCTGAGGAAACACAGCAGCGTTGGTGGGGGGAAATTTTCTTTCTGTAGGGATGTTTTAGAGCTTATTTGGACAAACTGAGCTGCCTGGAGCAATAAACCCACAGCAAACACTGGTGCCAGGGAGTAGCTGATTTTACAGGATGGGCTGAAGCAGAGCTGTTACTCTGAGCTGCTTAAAAGTTCCTTTTCTTGCCTGGAGTGTTTTCCTCTGGTTGTGGGATGGCAGCAGGTGCCTCAGCACTGCTTGTGCCAGGTCAGTGTGGGAATAATGGAAAATAAACGTTGGCAGGCTGAAGGTGTTGGAGGACAGGAAATCCTGGAGGACAGGAGCTCCAGGGAGATCTCAGAGCCCCTTCCAGTGCCTGAGAGAGCTCCAAGAGAGCTGGAGAGGGGCTTGGGACAAGGGGATGAGGGACAGGACGAGGGGGAATGGCTCTAAGGTGCAGAAGGGCAGGGATGGATGGGATATTGGGAAGGAATTCCTGCCTGTGAGGGGAACAAGGCCCTGCACAGGGTGCCCAGAGAAGCTGTGGCTGCCCCTGGATCCCTGGGACTGTCCCAGACCAGGCTGGACAGGGCTTGGAGCAGCCTGGGACAGTGGAAGGTGTCCCTGCCATGGCAGGAGTGGCATTGAGGGAGCTTTGAAGTCCCTTCATCCCAAACCATTCCAGGATTCTCTAATTCCAATCCTTTCCTTTGCAGTAGCTTGGAGGAGGTAAGGAAGGATTTATTCCCCCGTGCCTGAATCTCTGCCTTTCCCTTAGAAAAGTGCGACCCATCCCTTGTTTTCCCCCTTTAATTAATTTGTGCCCTTATCCCTGACACTGCTGAGCTTCCTCCTGGGGCTGTGGCTGTTTGAATCCCAGAGGGATTTGGGCAGGATGGGCTTCCCCTGGCAGATAACTCAGATCTGGCTCTGCCTGACACTGCCTGCAGCTCTGGGCACTGCAATGACAAAAACCACTCCTGGCACGGGAATAACAAACCTTTCATCAAAGGAATCTGTCAGTGTGGAATAAAGAAGATGTCCCAGGGGAACAGGACCCTCAAAGCAGCTGGAGAGGGAGAAGTGTGAATAAATGGCAGAGGATTTGCAGCATCTCAGGCTGCCTTGGATAAGCAGCTTTTGCACGAGCTGGTTTCGAAGAGCCCTCATGAATTTTTGTTTCCTTATCTTCCCTCTACTTACAGGGCTCATGTGGATGCTTTTCCTGCAAAATACCCTCAGGTTTTTGGTGCCTTTTCTGCCAGGGGATGAATTTACAGAAGGAAGCTCCGTCTGCTGTGCTTTCCTGGTTCCTGTGAGCTCCAAGGAGATTTTCTGTGTTCCACGGCTGCCCTCTGGTGCTCTCTAAACCCGGAGCAGGTCCCTGGCTGTCACTCAGCACATTTTCATAGGCATTTCATAGCCTGCAGCTACCGAGGGCTTGTTTCATGTTGCTTCTCTCGTGCCATTACTGCGTTTGAAAGTATAATTCAGGACTTCAATGGACAGCCCCTAATGAAGACACCATTTTGTTATAACAGTTCTTTTTTTGCTAAAATGTGGTTTCTTAGAACTACATTTGTGTTCTTCACTAAATGCCTCACAGTTTCTGTACCCCTTTCCTTCTGATTTAACATTTCTTTTTCATTTCTGTCATCTTTTATATATATATATATATAACACTTTTGTGATGCACTGTACTTCACACAGGAAAAACCTCACAAGAAGTGGCCCTTTTCTTTAATTATGCAGCAATTAAAGCTCTGTTCCCTTGAGTGGGATGATGCTTTTGGTCCAGAAAGCCAAGCAATCAAATTAATGAATTTGGGAGCACCTTGGATTTGCCATTTCAAGGTGACTGAAATGAGAGGCAAAAAGCCTGTGAAATTCAAGGCTTAAAAGTGAGATTTTTGTCTGTGAGTGCACATATTCACCTAATTGTGACTAAATAATATTTTCAGGATAAGAGTGGGAAAATAAACTCTGTAAAGAGCATATTCCAGCTTTTCCAAGCCCCAGAGAAGAACTGATGGTGTGGATGGAATTATTCATCACTGGAGAAAGCTCTCCTTGTGCTCAGAACCCAAATCATGACATGGGTAAAATTGAGGAGCATCCTTTGTCACCTTCAGGGGTCAGACTTTTACCAAAAAATGCCTTAAAAAAGAAAAGGTCAACGAGGTTTTGAGAGCTGTCCTTTGGGAAAGGGAGCAGGGATTTGTGCTTGCACTGGGGAGAGTCCTGAAAACCCCAGGATGTTGAAATCCAGGTCTCAGCACAGCACTTTCCGCCCTGAAAAGGTTAATTAATGAGCCCGAGTTCTAATGGCAGTGAGGGCAGAGCTCCCAGTCCCTCCCAGCCCGTGGAGTTTATTGACACAGAATTCCTGCAGCAGGAGCAGCACAGGGTACGAGGCACTTGTGCCTGCTGGGAATTGAGGCAAACAAAGCCCCAGTGCTCCCACAGAGCCCTGGCCACCTTCCAGGCCCCTGGTGGGAAAAAATATCAATTGAAACCTGCCAAAACCTCCTTTCTGGCATTGCTAAAAGGGGTCTCAAACAGTCCTGGTTTCTGAGGTTCAGTGTTAACGTCTTGTTTCAGTCATTAATCTGTGAATTAAATGTGCTGCACTTTGGAGAGCAGGAGTTTGGTTTGCAGCAAAGCACAGAACACATCCCTGAAAATTCCCTGCTTTTCCAAGGCTGGGAATGGTGCTCCCCTCACCTGCAGGAGGGAGGGGGGAAATCAGAAACTCTGAGTAGTGGAATTCCGGCTTGTCACCTCCTGAAGCTTTGCTGAAAAAGCAGGAGAAAATCCCTGGAGAGGGGGACTGGCAGGAGCTGGGGTGAGGGAGCAGCCCCTTCTCCCTGGGAACACCTCCCTGGCTGCTGCTGAGCCTCAGGGAGCTGCAGGGTCAGTCACCCGCTCACCCATCTTCGGCTGTCAGAGCTCTCTGATGGATTCAGGAGATCCAAATGGATCCTGGGACAGCTCTGGGACTGCTCACCAAGCAGGCCCAGGAAGTCTCCAGGAGAAGGATTATGCAGAAAATGGGATCTGGGGATGCTGCCTGGGCCCTGAGCCATTCCAGAGCAGCTCAGAGGAAATCAGCAGCTGCCTTCCCCAGCAATCTGCTCCGTGCAGTCTGGGCTCTCCATCACTCTAATGAGGAGAGGTGTTGTAAACTTGTAGCAGCAGCAGCTCAGCGGTGTTGTGCTCCTCAGAGCTGTGCCAGGCTCTCACTGCCTCATGCCTGGCAATTATTTAGGGATTGTGTGGGTGACAAGCAGAGCTGGGAGGTTCCTCCTGCCCCCTCAGCCCCACAGCCCCCCAAAAGCAGCTGCAGCTTTTGCTGAGCTTTTGGCACAGGCACTGGTGTGGTTTTGTTTGCTGCCCCATTACCCAGCTCAGTCATTTCTGCAGCAGGGAGCAGGATGGGCTGCTGGGCTGTGGGTGCATTTTGGGCTGAGAAATGTGTGTGTGGGAGGTGATACCATCAGTGACTCTGGACCTGCAGCCTCTGCCCTCGGCGTGGGACCTGCAGAGGCAGCTTCAGCCTCTGATAGCTGGGCTGGCTGTGGCACAGTAACTCATGCTGGTTTAACTTCTTTTGCATTTTATGCTTAGTTTAGGGTTTTTCTTCCCTATCTGTCCTACATCACCTTCCTCTTCTGCCCTGTTAGATTTGTTTTCTAGCCAGCTCTGTCCTTCCCTCTAGTTCTTAAAAGCTTCCTTTTGATTTATCTCTTTATTTTTACTCTTCATGTCTTTCCCCCAGTTGTCTGCACATCCTCTTTTCATCTCTCTCCATTATTCCTTGCATCCTCCATTCCCTCAGGATCACAGAAGGACTTTGAATTGTCTCCTCTATTTTTTAATTAGGCAAAGCCTTCAGCCCAGCTTGGCTGATCCCACGCTCTGATTTTCCCCCAGGGTATCACATTTAACTGGTAAAACCATGCTCAGGGGAGGTTGAGGAGATGTTTGGGGAGCAGCAGGTGCCAGGCAATATCCAGGTGGATTTCCAGAGGCAGGTGGATGCTGGAAAGGCAGAACCAGGACTGCTCATACCTTTAAAAGTGTTCCAAATCTCCCTAAGGAGGATCTGCTTGGAGTGGGTGACATCCCTGTGCCCAGGGCACAAACACAGGTTCCTGATGAGCTGTTCCTTCCCGGGGTCCCAGGAAGTGTTGGAATGGCCCTCCAGCCTGATCCTGGCTGCAGTGCAAGGAGCATCATCTGCCCAAAGATCCCTGCTCACCTCCCAGTCCCTGTGTGCCTCCCTGTGTGCCCTTGGAGCCCAGGTAAGGAGCAGAGCCCCTGGCTGAGCCTGCAGAGCTCCCTTCTGGCTGTGCCATGCTGGAGTTGCTCATGGAAGCTGGAAGAAAAGATGGTTCCTGTTCAGAGTCTTACCTGAGATGGGAGAATTTGCATTTCTGTTTGTTGTGGTGTCTCCTGAGCCATCACAGAGGCATCAGAGAAAGGGTGGAGGGACACAGGGGAGTGTTGAGTTATCCCTGGGCCCTGTACCAGGGATGTTTTAACCTCAGTTCTCACTTGAAATGTGCACCAGAGCATCAAAGCCCAAAGAGAAGCACTGGGAGTGCCTAAAAATCACATTTTTGTTCCTTCGAAATAATTTCAGAGCTTTTGTCTGGAGCTCCAACACCGAATCCAGCATTGCAGTGCTGGTTTGGCATCTCGAGGCCAGGCAGGCTGAAGGTTGTGGCTGGATCAGTGGCCACCCAAAGTGACCCAGGGCACAGCTGGGTGTTCACAACCTCCTTCCCACTGCTGGGTTTTTGAGCTGCGTTTTTGGAGGGGAAGAACAGCACTGTCACCACTGTGTCCATGAGAATCCCAGGGCAGGGGTGGTTTGGCACCCCAGGTGTCCAAAATGCAGAAATCTGCACCTCTGGGTGTACAACATGGTTTGGTTGTACAGCTCCGTGTCTGGGGGTTGCTGTTGTTTTGAGGAAAATTGTCTGGATCATTTCCATGGTTTGGGGGAAACCTGGAATGTGGGGATGGGCTGGGATGGCTGCTCCATCCCTCTGGGTTTGGGGGTGGCTTCAAGAGGGTCTGCACAGCCCCTGCAGGCTCTGCTGGGGCCACATCTGTCCTGTGGCACAGCTCTGAGGCCACTGCTGGGCTGTGTTCAAACCAATGAATTTGGGCAGCTGTGTGGGTTGGTTTTCTCCTTTTCTGTGTATTTCTTTTCTTCTTTTCTGTAAATTTCTTTTCTCCTTTTCTGTGTATTTCTTTTCTCCCTTTCTGTGTATTTCTAAACAATCAGTACAAATTCCAGTCCTCCAATTAACAGAGAAAATCTAGATTATTTAAAGGGAAATCAGGTTTTTGTCAGCACTCTGCCCTGGCCTGTCCTCTGTCCATCAGTGTGACCACAAACAATAACTGCTTTAACATCAGGGACTACAGCAGCAAAGATTTAATTAAAAGTATTTCTGCAAGATTCCCTAGAAAATAAATCCTCATTTGGTCTCTTGCCCTGCGTCTTCACCAGAAAGATTTCCATTTCCATTTCTCCTCTTGCATTAGGAAGCACAAGTGTGAAGTGATGTGTGGATCTGCAGGCAGTGGGAGCCGACCAAGAATTTGCAGCTCCTAAAAGGAAGGATTTTCACATTGGATTTTCACCTTAGAAGGGTTTTTACTTTTAGCCCAAGCTTTAAAAAGAAGTTGTTCTTGGGTGTTTGGCAGCAGCTTTGCTGCAGAAGTCAGCAATCAGGTATTTAAATAATGCCCTTTCCCCTCTGCCAGCTTTTCCTGCTTAAAAAGAGTTGCTATGGGAATTCCAACTTGCCACAGGATTAGAGTTTGACTATGAATCAAGAAACAAAGGGAACTGGATGAAAAGTCTTTTTTATCTGAATACACATCTTCAGCAGTGATCGCTTGTAATCGAAATTCCTGCCTGATTTCCTGCTGGAGACACCAGGCTGGCTGCAGGACAAGCAGAGCTCTCAGAAGTGATTTCTGGTCGCCATGGAGCTGGGAATAAACAGCTTTTTTCTTAGGATGGCCTCCAAAACACCACTGGGCTTGCTGGCTAACACACAGCTCAACCCCTGAATTATTTGCATCCCTTTGTGTTTCAATTCATCCTGGGTTTCCTTAGTTAAAATGTTGATTTTTCATGTGGGGATGGAGCTTCCTTCCTTTTTCAGGAGCAGAAATCTGCACTTTCCACCAGCTTTTTTTTTTTAATTTTTTCCCTGAGGGATTAAGTGGCAGCCTCTGAGCCAACTTGTTTTTAGCCAGCGTGGAATGTTGGGACGCTGAGCTCCAGTGTCACAAAAATACCTGGGCAGGTGGAGGTTTGGGAAGACTAAAATTACAGAAAAAACAGTGAAATAACTGAGGTGGGAGGATTTTTTTTTTCCCTGGTGTGAGACTGCAGCTGGGCTCTGCTGCTCCATGCAGAGCGAGATGTGACCTTGAGCTGCCCAATCTTCCTGGATGTGATAAACCCCCCTTAGGGGGCTTAGAGGGTGTTGCAAAGCTGAGCCACAGCTTTCAGCAGCTCCAGGAGGTGCCTGCAGGCTTCTCCCAGAGCCCAAACAACGAGCTGAATTCTTCCTGGGAATGCATCCTTCACACTGGGACAGGCCCAGCTCGTCCAGTGCGTGCCACTGATGCAGACAGACACCAGGCTCTGGCTCTGGGCTTTATCCAGAGCTTATTGCAAAAAGGAAAAAGGAGAGGGGAAAAAAAAAAAAAAGGAGTAAAAATATGCTTGTTATGTTTTCCTAAGAGAGCACTGTGGAATAGGATCTTTCACTTCAAACCCTGCAAGGAAAGGAAGTAAATTTGATCTCTGCTCCTTGCCTGGAGCCCTTAGGTTGCTTTCTGGAGCAGTCAAGTGAGACAAAGCCAGGAAAAATAGATCCTGCTGAAGCCATTGGTCTCCCCCTGCTCCAGCTGCAAGTGCCTGCTCAGCCTCAGCAGAGCAGATTTTCCTGCTGGAGCTGTGAAACTGAGCTGCTTTCATGGGGAAGTGCTTTAAATCTCCCATGTTATCCATTTTCCCCCTGAACTACTGAGCAGAAGAGCAAAGGGAAAGAGCAGCCCAGGAGAGATGTGAGAATCCTGCTGCTGGAAAAGTCCCTGTTTGCTCTGAGCCCTCGTGGGATCCTCAAACTGGGATTTCCTGCTTGGGACAGGGCTCTGGGTGATCTCTGGTACCAGATAAAGGTTCTGCTCTCATCTCTGAGGGTGAGAGCACTCAGGGAGCTCTGCAGGACTCAGGGGAAGCATTAGGCACATCCCCATGGAGCAGAGGATGAGTTCCTTTACAGGATCCCAGGGGATTAATGGGGCCTTAAAGCCCACCCTGTTCCATGGGCAGGGACACCTTCCACAGCCCAGGCTGCTCCAAGGCCTGTCCAGGGAGCATCCAGGGAGCCCCTTTGGCTGGGGTCGGGGTTTCAGCAGCTCTCAGCTCCCAAACAGCTCCTGTCAGAGTGGAAACTCTTCCATTCTCCCTAAATACAGACAGAGATGTGAAGATTGCACAGAGCTCCCACATGCAAGATGAGATCCTGAGCTCAAGGGTAATTCCAGCTCCTGCCCACTCCACAGGTTTCTCTGCCTAATCAGGATTTTTTCCATCTCTCTGCTATTTAGATCCACTTGTAGCACTCCCCTTGTACCAGGGTGTCCTTTTTGAGCCGTGGTGCCTCAGTGTGTCCTTTCCTGTGAGTATTCCCATGGGTGGCTGTCCTGCAGCACATTTTCTGGGGCCAGGCTCCGTGGGATCCCTGCCAACTCTAATCTGCAGCTCAAGTGACTTGGCACCCAATTCCCACAAAGCCCCTTGGCATCCTACACCTCCAAACACATCCCAGATACTCAGATTTATCTTTCCCTGATTAGGGCTCATCTGTTGGGGAGTTTCTGCAGATGTTTCTTTATTTAAACCCTGCTGGATGAAGGGAAGGAAGGAGAGAGAGACCCCTGAGGAGGAAGGAGAGGTTTCACAGCATCCTTTAGTGTGCAGCAGCTCCAATTCCAGGAATACATGTCCATTGCTCATAATTCTTTTTGTCTCATTTGTTCTTCCCTCCTACTCCTCCCTCCAAAAAAACCCCCAAACAGGAATTCCCTGCTTCCTCCCTTCCTAATTAAATCTCCCTGCCTTTGACCAAGGAGGTCTATCCATGTGGTGAAACCATGGCTGGATCAGCTCAGCAGGAAATTTGGTAGGAAAATGCAGCTTCAGCAGCTTAGCAGGGTTTATTTTTAGGGGTTGAACTCCGGGATGCAAAGTGCCAGACTCCCATTGTTGTCAGATGGCTCCTGTCCCACCAGGCTGGGTCAAACCTGTGACTCACAGCAGAGGGGGAATGGCTTTGCAAAACCTCCTGGGATTTTTTTTTCCCTCCCCCAGTCTCAGATGTTGACGATAAAACCTCCAGTTTAAGACAATAAAACTTGTTTGCAGAACAGGTTCCCAGCTTTTTCTGATTAAAAAAAGTCCTGTTTGTAATCAAAACCCCCGTGGCAGCATTTGAAAAGCACCTGAGGTTTTGGGGCTGGGGGCTCCTGCAGATGTTGGGGCTGCTCTGTTTGAGGCTGGCCAGGTGTGAGCCAAGCCCTGGATGGAAACAACAGGGCTGTGTGAGCTCAGCCCTGCTCCCTGGCCAGGAATCCTGGATTTATTAAACCTGGAGCTGTGCTGAGGCAGGATCAGGTTCAGGTGTGAGCTGTGGGCACCTGGCCAGCTTGGCAAGGGGAGGTGACCCCTGTGGAAGATTCAGGCCCATGAGTTATTTGGGGAAATTTATGATCTAATTCTGACACACAGCTTCCCTCCTCTCCCTCAGCCTTCAGCCTTCCAAATCATGGACTTGTTTAGGTTGGAAAAGACACCTGAGATGGAGTCCAACCATTAACCCAGCATGACCATAAAGCATGATCCCAAATCCTCACCTTCCTTTGTAGGACAAGCTACTCTTTCTAGAATCCCATGAATTAATTCCTGGAAATGCTCGTGGAGTCATCCTGGACTCCTTCCTGCTTCCCTTTCTGCCCCTGTGGCTCTCCCAGCACTCTCTGGGACACAGCACAGGCTGGGATGCAGCAAGGATGTGATTCCAGGCCATCATCCATAGGGATGGGGAAACCTTACAGCATTTCTGGGGGAGTTTTGGGAACAGACAAATGTGATTTAAAATCCCTGAAAACACAAAGTGCTCCACAGTTTTAACATTAGTCCCAGTCTGGCTCAAGGCTGAGGCAAGTCAAGGACTTCTCAGGAATTCAGGCATTTATTCTCACTGCTGGACAGGGGTTATCCTGATTAATTTTTCCCTCTTTGCCTTGTGACTGATCCCCACAATCTGCCCTGCTGTGTCTACCAGGACTCCAGAGATAACTGTCCCTCCTCAGCTGCTGGCTCCCAATAACTAAAGAATGTTTTTAGCAGGATTTTTTCATTTCTTTCCCAAGGACATGGTGCTCTATTAGCAGAAAGACTCTGCTGTTGTGAGAGCTGGAGTGCAAACCCAAACAGGTTCTGCTGATGAAACAAAAATGAGAATAAAGGGAGAAATTGTGTGGGAATCACCCTCTAATTCTGATGTAAACCATGGGTCTCCAAGGCTGAGGTGGCTTTGAAGGGCTGGTGGTGTCAGCCGGGGAGTTTTCATGTTCAGGAGTTGTATCTAAGATTTCATGTGGAAATACAAATCCACCTTCAGCATCCCCCTGCTGTTTGTGCTGGACGGGCTCTGTTGGGCTGCAAAGTTGGTTTAGAAGTTCCCCTTGTCCTCCCTCCATGGACACCTTATGTGTACCAGCACGGGGGTGAATGGGATAAAGCTGTTCCCAGGAATTTGATCAAAAGATCCAGGAGGATTAAAAAAAAAACAACTCATATTGGCTGAGGTGGTGGAAATTAGAATTCTATTTAATTTGAATTTAGTTTGCAGAAATCTGGGGGGCAATGTGGCCTCCCAAGCAGGTGTTGTACAGCCCAAGGCAATATGGAGAGGAGAAAATGAGGCAGCCTCCCAAATCAATGTCATTGTCCTCCTCCCCTCAAAAAAGAGAAGGACAAATATCCTGTGAGCCCCGGATTTAGAAAGTATCAATGAAGGAATTGTTTAAAGAGGGAATTGGAGGATAAATATTTGGCTGTGGCAGGACAGTGTTTTACAGGTGTCTCCCCATCCTCAATCCTGCCTGTGATCCCTCACTGCTCTGCCAATTTGGAATGATGAGGTAATGGATGGAAAAAGACAGGAATCTGAACTGCCAAAAAGTCGCTTTTATGCCTAAATTATGACAAATTTCCCCAATATTCTCCTTTCCCTTGGATGAGGATGGTTCCATCATCCATGTCATCTCTCACAAGTGTGAATGGGGCTGGAAAATGCCAAACTATTCTCCCGAGTAACCCTGAGGGAAGGAGCTTTTCAAGTGAAATCATTTGCAATGCAAAATCTGGAGGTGAGTGCAGGAATTTCAGTGGGATCCTTTGGGCCCCTGTCTGTGGCCTCCAGCTGTCCCTGTGCCAGGGGGAAAACAGCAACCCTAGGCCAGAAAGAGAAAATTCCTCCTCCAGGTACTCCAGGATGTGATTGTTGGACTCAGGACTGAAATTTGTCCTTTAATAAACCTGAACCTTTTTCCTGCCCAAAACCTGAAAATGAGGCAAGGTCTCAAATCCCTTCCTGGGCCTGTCAGTTCCAGGCCAGGCTTGATCCTGGTTTTAAGAGGAATTTTTGTCCATGTGCTGGAAATTTGGGTTCTGATGGCTCCGTGGTTGTGTGAGCAAATCTCAGCTCCACTGTGACCTCGAGCTCTGAGTGGTGCTGATCATGTTATAAATAACAAAATATTCCCTGGAGCTGCACAATCAACTCCTGGCCCTGCTGGGTTATGGCCTGGGTTTATCCCAGGCCTTATTTTGGGGGCTTTTCTTTAGTCTAGGCTTTCAGTTACAGAGCAGCCAGAATTTATCATGTTAATGCCACAGTGCCACTAAAACAGGTTAATTTTTTTCTTTGTGTGACCTATGTAAAATCTGTAAATGATTTCCCAAGACTGTTCATCTGTGCAGCAGGAGATGTGAGACACCTCTTTCACAGCACTTCCCTCAGCTCCCTAATGCAGCTAATATTGATTTAGGATATAAAATAACACCTCCTCTAGGGATCAGCTGCTAATTCAGTGTCATTCATGAGGTTCTCAGACTCCCTGAGCAAGATTTAAACCCTCCCTGGTGCTGAGAGGGATTTTATTCCATGGCACTTTCAGGGATAACACACAAGGCCAGCTTTGGAAGCAGCACAGCCCCTCCAGTGGTCAAAAGATATTTTTAAGGTTAATTTCATTCTGCTAGCAATGTGTCATCCTGTGCAGGAAAGATGAGAACTTGGGGAAATATAAATTAAAATAGGATTTTTTTTTGTGTTGTGGTCTTAGGAGTGATGTAGGGAATGAGTTCCAAGAAAGTATTCCATTGCTGCAGAGGTGATTTGGGTTAATGATGGAAGAAATGGGGGGATTTGTACAAACCAAGAAAAAGGAAAGGCCAGTTTCCATGCTGAGGGTTTCCAGGAAAATCTCTGTGTGTGCTGGATGTACCCAGGATTTGAGAGGGCTACAGAGAAAGTGAAATTTAAATATTATTCCAGCTAACACTGTGTATTTATGTAAGTCAGGGTAAATGAGAACACTCACACGTTCTGTTTGTGCAGAAAAAACTTTCCTTTTTCATTATCCACACACATCCACAGAGATACAGAAAAGAGCAAACAGTGCAAAACATGGGCGTTGGTCACTTCTATACAATATTTACATTGCTCAAATCCCTCAGGCAGGGAAAAGCCAGCCCAGGGTTTTCTTAGGAACTGGACAGTTTTCTTGGAAAACATAGGCCAAGTGATCCCAAAAAGAAACCACCCCACGCCTTGCTTGTCCCAGTGGTTTAGGGGTGTGAAGGTCCTGGTGTTTTGTATGGAAATTAAATTTAAGAATTAAAATCAAGGACAGCCAGCAGTGTTAAATGTTAGTTTTAAGTGATGTTAAAGTGTTAGTTTGAAGTGATGTTTTCCAGAGGAAAAAAACAGGAACAGCTCCATGTTTTGCTGTGAAATGTGAACATTTTATAGTGCTTAAAGTCACTGTCTTAAATCATGGAATGGTTTGGGTTGGAATTGGCCTTAAAGACCATGGGCAGGGACACCTCCCACTACCCCAGGTTGCTCCAAGCCCCATCCAGCCTGGCCTTGGACACTTCAGGGTTTCACATTGGGCAGAACGAGCCTTTAAACACACCCAGGTCCTGACAGAACAAACAGGAAAGGGAGAATATTCCCATGACTGGAATCTGCACTCAGAGAAAAGGAGCTTTGACCACTCTTGTGGGAGGCAAAGATGTTTTGGGTAGATCTTCCTCACTTGCTTGAGCCTCCCACAAACCTGATTTTCTCCAAGTGGCATCTCCATGGCACAGAATTTCATGGGGATACAGGAGCTGTGTACAAATGTCACAACAGGATGAGAGGGAATGGCCCCAAGTTGTGCCAGGGGAGGTTTAGATTGGATATCAGGAAAAATCCTTCCACAGAAAGGGTTGTCAAGCATTGAAACAGCAAAGTGGTGGAGTGCCCATCCCTGGAGGTGTTCAGAAAATGTCTGGATGTGGCACTTGGGGACATGGGTTTGTGGTGAACGTGGTAGGGCTGAGTTGATGGTTGGACTTGATGATCTTGGAGGCCTTTCAACCTTAATTCCATGATTCTAGGGGTGATTCATGGTCCTTGGAGTGTCAGAGGGCACACACACAGCTCAGACCAGCCTGGGCTCTGGGGTCAGCCTGGGGGCAGCAGCATTCAGAAATAAAAATTACAGCTTTCCTGGAATTACAGCAAAAACAAGGCTTGGGCTGCTAATCCATGGAGAACAACTCTGCCTCTTTCTTCAATTAATGCTGAGCACCAAAACCTGCTTAGTGAAGTGAGGGCTGCTTTGTTCCTGTCCCCAAATCCTGCCCCCAGAGCTTTGGGGTGCTGAGGGCTCCCTGTGGCCAGCAGGTCACACCACAGGACACTTTCAGAGGACCACAGGACAATTTCCTGCTTGTGGACAGCAAACCTTCCCCCTGGGAATAGCATGGGATGGCATGGGGAGCTCTGCAGGTCACAGCTCCAGAGAAGGCTGTCAGAGGTGCTGCGTCTCTCTGGCACAGGGAAATTCCTTCTGGGTCATCCCTGTGTTTTTGCTGGGTCAGGAATGGAGCCTCCCTCCCTCATCCACAGAGAACTTCAGGGAGAACCACCAAAAAAACTCCCCACAGTTAGTTTTAGAGGGATTTCAAGGCTGGATCCATGCAGGGAGCAGGGATAGGAGGAGCAGGGCCTGGCTGGCTGGTGTGCACATGCAGCGCAGGAACTTTCCCTCCCTCTGGCTCATCCAGAGCTAATCCACATTACACATTACTTTTACACATTACTTGTGCTGCCTCTTTGCCCTTGTGGCTCACAGATGTGACTCTGGGTAGTTTGCACTGATTGTGCAAAGCTGGTGGAGATTTTCACAAGATTTACCCAAGACCTGGCACCTTTCACCCATCGTAGGGCCCGTGGTGGCACCAAGAGGAGCTTCCTGCGACTGTAGAACAAAGCCCTGCTTCCCCCTGTGAACTGGCACAGAATTCCACCAGGTGTGGGCACCCCAGGGTGGGTTTGGGCTGGGCAGAGGGCCCAGGAGCCTTTTGGAGCTGCAGCTTTTCCAGCTGGGCAATGTTTGCAAAGCTGGTGAGTGAATGTTATGGGAGGACTGGGGAATGGGAGCAGGGAGCTGGCTGGGAGCAAGGAAATCCATGATTAATGTTTGTTTAGGATCATCTCTGGGTCCTGTCTGAGCCTCTAAAGGCAGTGACTTTTAATTATTTTGATTTTGTTTTTAAACCTGAACTTGTGGCATTGTCTTTGTTGACAGCAGCCCTTTGTCAGGGGGAGGAACACTCAGCTGCCCCTCAGCCAGAAAATCTGGGAATCCACTTTTCTGCTACCCTCTCCTCCCAGCTTGGCTTTGCTGACATCTGAAAAATTACTTTTCCTCTCTCTGAATGCATAATTGGTTATTTATCCACAAACCATGGAGTGTGTACTCAGTGTACCTGACCTAGAAAAAACCAGATTAGTCAGGACCTGTCCCAGCAGATGTGAGTGTCAGTCATCATGTGATCTCCATATAATTTATGAGGTCTTAAATTACAAAATAATGGATCTTTTCAGTTGGCATTTTGGCACAGGATGATAGGATTACATTTTATGTGAGAATATCCACCACAGCTCTTGCCCCATAAAACTGCAAACAGAAATTTGTAAGCATTGGCACTGGTTTGGTTCCCAAAAAGACACTCATTATGCTGGGATTACAGGCAGGCCATGGATGTGGGGCCTGGAGCTTGTCCAGTCCCAGGCAGTTCTTTCCCTGCTCTCTTTCACCATTTCCTTCAGAAGCCCAGACAGTGGTTTCTAGCCTGGATTTTTCTTTCTTCCCTTGGATTTTACCAGAGGAAGGTCTGTGGAGCACACCCAGAGCAGAAGGTGTCTCAGGGCTCTGGAAATGAGAGGTTCTGCAGCCACCAGACATGAGAACAGCCCAGTCCCACAAGGGTTCCAAACCCCACAAACTCTGGAATCTCTTCTTGCTTTGCAAGAGTAAAGGAGCAGCTGTAAAATAAGATTTCCAAGCTGGCAGTTGGATGTTGCCTGCTGAGAACAAGCAGAGTATAAACAGGTTTCTCATCTCTGTAAATCTGAATTAAGCAGGGCTTTGCCTCAGAGAAGAGCACTTTCTTATATTCCAAATATTTTTCTTGCAAATAGGAAGATTTTTTTAGGCACAGGGTGGGATTCTTGGGGCTGTCCTGTGCAGGACCAGGAGTTGCACTTCCATGATCATTGTGGGTCACTTCTAGCTCAGGATATTCTGTGGTTCTAAATGCACCACTCAGTTTTTTAGTGAATCCTTCTCACTCTTGTCCCTTCTCTCTCCCACCCCTAGAAATGAAGTTTGTTAATAAATTCTTCCTGCTCTTTTTCCTTCCCTCTCTCATCCCTAAAAATGCAGCTTGTGTCTCATTAGGTCCAGTTCCTGGCCAGGTTTGGGATGAGGTGCCCCATTTCTCACAGAGTTTGGGATGTGTCAGAGCTGCTGATGCTTCCCCAAACCTCCTCTGCCATGGGATGAAGGATTTGCTCCTTAGGGAGAGCCCTGCCTGGCAAATCCCTCTCTTTGCCTTTTGATCTGAAGGGAACAACTTCTCTGAAATGCACACTTCTCTGAAATGAGATGGGTGATCAGCCAAAGGAAATATGGATTTTAAAATTCCCTATGGAGAGTTTGGCTGCAGTAGGAAAGGGGCACAGGCAGGAAAAGTGACAAGGCACTGGTTAAATGGAAATATTGCTGCTTCCTAAAGCCCAGCTCATCCTTGGGCTGGAGGTAAACCTTTCCCAGCTGCTGACAAATTCCCTGTCACTGCCTATCCCTTGTCCTGCCACACTGACCTCATTCCACCAACTTTCTTCAACGATCTCTCCCTGTTTTCACATTCTTCTGCTCCAAAGTGCAATTGTCTGCGGGTTTAATCTCCAGAAAAGCCTCCCAGGCCAGTCCTGTGTGCAAGTTTCCAGTAAATACTGCAGTAACTCAGAGCTGAAATACAATATTTTTGGCTGCCTTTATGCTCTCAGTGTATAATGAGTTGATCATATGCTTTTCTCCAATAACTGACATTTTAGGGCTGAAATAGAATAATTTTTGGGGTCTCTCAACCTTGGTTAGCCACTGACTTCTTTATTCAAAGTGAATGCAGTGCTAAATAAATATTCCCTTGGAAGCATTAACATTTTACAGCTGAATTCTTCTCACACTTAAACCTCTGTTGCTTTAAATGATCACATTTGAGGTGCTGCTCTTGTATCTCACGAGGCTTCATCAGAGAGACTTAAAATAAAGTTGAGTGGAAAACATCTGCTCAATTAATAATTTGTCTCTTTTCTTGGCAATAATTCTCTAGGAGTAGCTTTGCCATGGTAATGTAGATTGCTGAGCTAACAAGTTGTAACTTTATATTTTTTTCAAATGAAATTGTTCTCCTCATTTCTGTTTCTTACACTTAAGAATGAACCAGCCTGGGAAGGGCTGTAGAGCTTCAAACACGAGCCAAGAGCTGGAGAAAGGAACCAGGTGGTAAAATGCAACACATACAAATAATTAATTTTCCATATATTTCTGCAATCTATAAAAAGAAAGGTAATAAATTAATTGGAAAACAAGACAATATTGCTGTAACCAGCTAAGAAAAGAGTGCAGCAAATTGGTTTTTGAGTTACCTTGAAGCCCTAAATACCCATTAAACAATCACAGATCCTCCCTTAATTGGGTGCTGTGACAATTCTTGTCCATATTTCAGTGGGATCAGAACTCCTGGGCCTTCAGCTGCCTCAGCTTCTGTATGGGAGCTTTGCCCTGGGAAGAACTCTGGGGTTTCAGGCCCTTCTACAGCTGACCCTACAGTGCAGCCCTTCCCAGAAACAATCATATAATCCCCTGGGATATAAAAGCCCAGGTGCAACAGACCATTAATGAGCTCTTTACTCCTTCCCAGAGGTGGCATTAAAAATAATCAAATAAATAAAATGACAGCTTAATCTGATAAAAATGAAACTTCATCTTTTAAAACTGTAGTAATAATTATCTTTTTTTCTTATTATCTTTTCTGTCACCAAGCAACTCTTTTTGCCTAATTGCTAAACAATTATTTACACTTCAAACCTCTCCATAAATTCCAGTCTCTAGGAAAACCAGGCTCTGCACTCTGGCAGTGGAGTAAGGAAAAGCCACAAGCTTTTATTATGCCTTTGTAAGCAAACATACATATTGTGGGAAGTTACTGAGTTAACATATGAGGATGAGGATGCACCTGCAGAACGCAGAAATATTGGCAAGAATCTCTAAAAAAATGAAATTTTCTATTTCCCAACTGGTCCCATGTCAACTGCTGAGGGGGAAAAATGCCAAATGTTGGCATCTTCTGGTTAAAGAATCTGTTCTGTTCCCTCCTGAGTTGATGCATGTGTTGTAGCCTATCCATAATCTCCAAAGGGACATCCATTGGGATTTTCACACTTTGTGTTCACCTGTGGAACGTGGTGGGACCATCCCAGTGCGAGGATCTGTCGTCCCCCAGCAGCTTTTCTTCATTAACCGCACGTGTGAGCCCCCATTTTCTGGAGCTGCTCTTTGCCACGTGGTGTTAATCAGGAGTTAATGGGGGGTAACTCCCTGTGTAAACATCTCCCTAGAAATGGGATTCAGATGTGGGATCTCCCCCGTTGGTGATGGCCTGGTCACTGATCTCATCCTGCGGCGCCGGCAGCGCCGTCTTTGTGAGCGGCATCTCTGTCTTGAAGAGAGAATCCATTTTGATCTGGGTTTTGATGTTGAAGGACTTCTGGAAGGACTCGGAGGTGAAGTAGTAGATGAAGGGGTCAAAGCAGCAGTTGAGGGTGGCGATGCACAACGTGATGGGATACATGGTCCTGGCAAACCTCTCCAGGGAGCAGTTGGCGATGGCCTGGGAGCGCACGAGCGCGTACAGGAACAGGATGGAGTTGTAGGGGACAAAGCACACAACAAAGATGGCCACGTGCACGATGATCATCTTCAGCACCTTCTCCTTGTTCGTCCCAATCTGGGACAGGGTGGCCGGCTTCCGTAAAGTCCGGAGAACCAGCGAGGAGCACGTGAGGTTGAGCAGCAGAGGGATGATGAATCCCACCACCTCAATAAATATGGTGATCTTGGACAGGTAGGTTTTCCAGATCCTTTTGGAGAACCCTTCGAAACAGGTGGTGCTGGTGTTGGACACGTTGGTGGTGGAGAAGAGCGAGGCCGAAATTCCGCCGCTGAGCACCAGGATCCAAACGCCGGCGCAGACGATGGCGGAATTCCTCCGGGTGCGGATGGTGCGGGAGCGGAAGGGATACACGATGGCCAGGAAGCGATCCACGCTGATGCAGGTCAGGAACAGCATGCTCCCGTAGATGTTGGTGAGGAACGCCGTGCCCGAGATCTTGCACAGGCTGTCCCCGAAGGGCCAGTGCCTGTTGAAGTTGTAGAAAATCTTAAAGGGCAAAGTGAAGACAAAAAGCAAGTCTGAAACCGCCAGGTTGGTCATGAAAATGGCCGTCTCGCTCCGCATCTTCATGCGGAAGAGGAAGACGAAGAGGGAGGCGCAGTTTGTGATCAAGCCAAGGATGAAGACCACGCTGTACACGGCTCCGTACAGGTTGTACTTGAAGGAATCATCTGTCAGGCAGGTATGGTTGTTGCTGTGGTTTCCCATGCCAAGTCTGGGATGGGCTTCCAAAGGCCTTCAAAGTCTACTTCAGTGACATCCATAAAATAAGGCAGGGATCTCGTCCCTTCCCGAAGGAACGCATTCCAGGGAGGTGGCTGGACTCCTTCCTACCACATCTCCCTCACGGATCCTTTCATCCTAAAGGAGAGAGAAAGAACTGCCATCAGTCTTGAACCAAAGTGGCTGTGCAAGAGAAATTCCCAAATTAATGGATGTGCAAACTACAGCAGGAATTAGTTTTCAAGTGAGTGTTTACAAATTCCAGTATTATTGGGGTTTTTCACAGTTGGAGATGGAATTTACTGAATTTGGCCTTTCGTTTTCTTCCATCCCTCTATCATCCTCCTGTTTGAAGGAGAATTATTGTTCTGATTAGCCAGGTCTATGGA
The DNA here is from genome assembly GCF_028018845.1 of Melospiza georgiana. Lineage (NCBI taxonomy): Eukaryota > Metazoa > Chordata > Aves > Passeriformes > Passerellidae > Melospiza > Melospiza georgiana. Next base: position 5,187,704 of record NC_080441.1, read on the forward strand.
AGGTGTCCCTGTCCACAGCAGGGGTTGGAACAAGAGGGGCTTTAAGGTCCTTTCCAGCCCAAACAATTCTATGATAATTCCAACATTCCCCTTGGAAAGGTTTTTCTTTAAAATCTGAGATGGAATTGGCCCAGTATCTTTGGAAAGAAATTGAACAGAACAAAACATCTGAAATTTTGCCCTAAACCTGTAACAGGAGGAGAAAAGCTGAAAGTTGTAGTGTTTGCTTTAAACTGTGCGCAAAGGTGAGTTCTATGGATTTTCAACCTTTTGTGATGCAAAAGTATTAAAAAACTCTGCCAAAATCTATGATAAAGAGCTGCTTTGCCTTTTTTCCTAATTGAAAATAGGAGCATCCTTACACGTTTTCCAAAGTGGAAAACTGTTGTAGCTCAGAAATATTTACCAAAAACACTTCCCAAAGCCATGTTTCCCTTTTTTTCCTTGCTTAAAAATGTCTGCAAATATGGTATTACTTCCAAAAGGAATTTTTTTTTGCAAGTGTAAAACTTTCCCAAGAAAGATTCCTCTAAGCTGTACCAACAGCTGCTTTTCATTCCTACTCTTTGTCGAGGTTTGGAATGTGAAATTTGGGAAATCTCAAGGACTACACTCTTGTAAGACTCTGTCCCAACTCAACAAGCTTTGGAGACACGTGAAGTGAGCATGTTTTTACTTGGACATAGGTGCTTCCTGAACTCCCTGGATCATCTCTCCTGCCTATTTTAAGTCTTTTTAATGCCTGTGAGAATAATCCCTTGGAAAGTCTCCTCAAGAAAAGTCATTCTGGAGCAAGGAGAGTTTGTGAGTTGGATCATGAGCTCAACACTTCTTGGAAATGTGGAGCAAAGCTGGGTCACAAAGGGAAAGACCTTTTCCTTACAAACTCCAGCCAACCAAATAAGAACTAGTTTGGAATCTCCTTGTAATCTAAGAAATTTAGGAGCTACAACTGGGAGTAATTTGGAGGCAAAACCCTTGTGAAGAGTGGGATCCTTTCCAGAGTGAGCCCCTGACAGAGGAGTTTCAGCTCCAAACCTGTCACTGAGTTGTGTTAAAGGTTGCAATGGCAACATATGAACAAATAAAATGGAAAACAAATCATAGTTTGGAGACAATTTGGGATGCAAATGATCAAAATCAGATGTTTTCTGTATGTTTTCCTCCTGGTGTTCTCGCATGCGAGCTGTCAGCCTTGCTGGTAAAATGGCAAGTGTTGGGAAAGCTGGGATAGCCATGGCTTTGCTAGGGGGAAGGGGCAAGTTCCTCACCTGGGAATGCCTGGAGAACCACAGGCTTCCCAAAAACTGGTGCTGTGCCCCTGGGAGCAGGCAGCACCTCACCTTTGCACCTGGCAAAGTGACAAGAAAGGAGGATGCCCAGATCTGCCTTCCCAGATGACTTCACCCTTTGGACATCCAAAAAGATGAATTGGAACTTGGAGGTCTCTCCTGTGGACATGTTTTTCCTCCTAAATAAATGGTTAAACGAGCTTTATTGAAAAACAAGCTAAAAACAGGATGTAAAATATTTAACTTTATGGGAAGGACTGAGTAAAATCTCAAGTGTGGGATTGAATTCACTTTCTTTGGATCTGGGGTAAAAGGAAAAAAGGAAAGGTCTTGCTTGAAAGTTCAAATGCCTTTAAATAAGAGCTAAGTTGGATTGGAAAGCTCACATGAGCTCCAACAGGAATAGCTGAGCCTTGGCTTAACCTTCAGCCTAAAGCATTAAATCCTTGTCTTGGAGCTCCCTCCCAGTGCAGACATCCCTGTTATCTCCGTCAGGAGTTTGTGTTTATGCTGGAATGTGACTCCCTGGGTTTGTGAACCCCAGGTGTGCCACACTGTCCTGGTCCAGGGTCCACTCTGGGGAGATCTCAGAGGGACTGGGTGTCCTTGGAAACCTCACACAGCCTGGGAGCCCTGTGGAAACCCCACTTTCCAACCTGGATTTGGGTCCTCGAGAGCCAGGTTTGAAAGGTGCCTCTGGAACTCTCACCTTTGCTGCTGACCAGGTGCTCCTTGCCACCAGCCTGACCCAGATACTCCTCACACAAGAAAAAGGATGCTCCATCACCTGACCCTTTTCTCCCTGCTCTGCTCCAGACAGCCCCAAGGTCAAATCCTGCTTTTTTCCAGTGTCTAATCTCTGGGAATTGCCTGCCAGCAATTGTCTAGTTAACTTATGGGCTTTAAAATAGAGCCTGCCTTGTTTACCTATGGAACCCTGAGGTGTTTAAACAAGCTGACAAGTGGCTTTGAAACCCAGCCATGTGCTTTAAATTCTGTAGGACGAGTCCACAGATTGAGTTTTCCCAGTGTAAAATTCCCTTTCCTTCCTTTCCACTATGGATTAAAGCAGTGGGATGCTCTTCATGGACAACACTGCTGTTGCCTTGCTGGGAAAAAGTAAAGCAATATATTTTTTAAAACTGAGTAAATATAGGATGACAAAGTAGGGTTTTTTTATATTTCAGGCAGGGTAAAGCTTTAAATCCTATATTTCAACTGGGGGCCAGTCCAAGAGGGGATGAATGTAATGGAATAAACCCCCTGTTTAGTGTGATAAAATTCAGAATATTCTCTCTCCTAGCAGGGATGGTACCAGCAAACTTCCAGCCATGCCTCACAAAACCCTGTAATTCAGAGTGAAGATCAGCAGAGTAGCTCCAAGCTTTGCTCTTTTATAGCAGAAATATCCCATCCTCCATGGACTGAAAAGAGAGGAAAACTTGGTGTTACTTCCTATGGTGCCTGAGCATCCTGTTTACAATTCCTGTATTTCCTCCTCCCAGCACCCCAAGACACCTCCAGACTGCCAGACTGCAGCTCCATCCAGAGGAGCTGTTTGTCAGAACAGGAATTACTGCAGGGAAAAAACAAATTTAAAACCAGCCCTGTCATTCCATTATCCCATTGCTCCTGCTCCACACTGATCCCGTTCTCCACATGTGCAGCAAGCTGAGGTCAGAAAAACACCAGCATGGAGTTTGGGGCTGGCAGTTTTGGCATCATCACATTTTCTTTTAGTCATGTGAGGTGTCAGATGAGTGGAACTTTATCAGTCTGGACGTGAAGGACACCCTGGGTGTTCATTTGAGCCCTGGCTTTGGGACGTCTGGCACAGCCCTGATGGGAAAACCTCCCAGGGCTGACGGATCTTTGCTGGATTATCATGGTGTGTACTCAGGTTATCTCTCTAATCTTGAGAAACAAAGGTTTATAGGTAGAGAAGCCAAAACCTGCAGGACAGTGGGGTTTGGGGGGTTTTTCTGGGTTTTCTCCCAGGTTATGGCACCACTCCTTGTGTTTTCATAGGGTCTCAGCCCCTGGCATGGAAATAAATAGGGATTTTCCTGGGGCACAGCAAGAACTTTATTTCTACCTTCTCCTGACAGAATTCCATTTACTCCAGGGTGTGCAGCTTCCTGCTCCTCACCCCATTGCTACAACACCTGTGGGATGAGTAACTTACTCTGACCACGGAGCCCAGGGTTACAGCTGTACAACAAACTCAGCTCTGCAGCTTCTTGGCGTTTATTTCCTTCCTTTGTTCCACTTTAATTAGGCAGAAGGTACAAATAAGGGGGGTTTTTTGTGGGGGGATGTTTGGGGTTTTGGCAGATTTTTGCAGAGATGATAATGCTGTGTAAGTCTGTAGGGCTTGGGTTCTGTCAGACTGGTGACTATAGATAAAATAAGTAAACTGCCATTGTCTGAATAGATAACATCAAAACTATTTTATATTTTTAAAAAACCCAAAACCTTCTTCTGTATGAAAAACTGAACATCTCAGCTCCTGCAAAGAAATTTCCACTTACTTCTATTTTCTTTTGTCAGTAAAAGTTGGTTTTGTTCAGGGAGAGCTCTGAGAGTGTGAACTGGCAGCAGCTTTAAGGACAAACCTGCAGTCTGGGGCAATCTGGTGGCAGATTTTTCCCTGTTGGAGGCTGCCAGGGCAGGGAGCTGGCGCTGCACTCTGCTTTCCCAGCAGTGTGGGTTTATGGAAAGCTGGAGCAGCTGGAGCAGGTGATGCTGGATCTGGCTCCTCCAGAGAAAGACGTGGGGATGGGAAACAGCTTGGGACAGCAATTTTGGGGCTGGGCTCAGCTCGCTGAGTGCTGAGAGCGCTCCGTGCTGGCAGATTCCCAGTCCTCTGCCCGGTGCGGAGCGGTGGGAGCAGGGGAAGGCCGGGATTAGAGGCCGGGAAGCGGAGCAGCTGCCTGTAAACAAAGCTCCATTGACGATCCCGAGCGCTGGGAAGGAGAAACGCTTTAATCTCTTTCATTTCCTAATCCTAAGTGATGTATTGGAGAACAGTGGGGAAAGAGCAGACGCAAGTGGGACTTTGAAGTCCACGGAGGTTCGTGGAGCTTCAAAGCGCCATTCTCGCCCGGTTTATCGGAGTGAATGCCCGGCCGGTATGCCGGGCAATGGGGACGTTTGCGGGTGATTAGCCTAAAAAACAGGGCAGGAAGGCTCTCATTCATGGCTTTGACACTTATTGTGCTCAGTGTCACCGGACCTGGCGGTCCCCAGCCCTTTTTGCGGGGCGACATCGCCTCCTTTACCTGTGGGAAGCTGGCGCTGGGAGGGACTCGCTTCAGTGAGGTTTCAGCAGATGGTTTTTCAGAGAAAAACCCCAAACCTGGGAGGCTTGGGGAGGCATCGCCTCTCACTGGGCCGGGAATGAGCGCAGGGATGGGGTGGGAGCCGCTGCTGTCCCCTGGGCTGGGCTGGCCTTGGCTCCGGGGACCCTCGCACCCCCTCCAAGCTCAGCATCTCCTTTCTGTTGTGCACCCCGATTCAATCCTTCTCCAGGATGGAGCAGGGAAGGAAACCTGAGCCTCTCGGCCCGAACCCTAAAGGCGCTCTCCTTTTTTCTCCCTTTTTTTTATTTTAATTGCTGAGCACCGCCGTTGTCTCCTCACTGTCCTCTGAGACTTACAAAGCATTTCCTGCTCGTGGTGCCTTCTCTGGGCTGTATCTGTTTTGGATTGAGCTAATTAAAATGTTTCCTTCAGAAGAGATTCGCGAACCGCCTTAGCCCACATTCAGCCACTGATCCTCGGGGCATGACTCTCCTTTTGTTTGCACTGGGAATGTCTCTCTCCATTTACATCACCCTTTAACCCTTGGCGTGCTCTGCCTCTCCCCATCCCCAGCAGCCTCCGGAGGGGCTGGGCCGCCGCCAGGAAACGATGGGATTCACCCCAAACTTCTCGGCGAAGTTTGCATTATTTAACACTTGTAAGAGCGGCTTTTTGCCCGGCCTTTGGTGCTGGAGGAGTGAGGGAATGCTGCTCGTTTGGAGCCCCGGGGATTGCTGGATAATGGCAGTGCTGGGTTCAATAGGGAAGATTTAGATGCAAAGAAAAGCTGATGAAGTGCTGAAAAGCAAAGTTACCCTGTCTGACCAGGTTGTTTTCACCCAGGAATAATGTTTGTGGTAGAGGTTGCCGTGTCCTTGATGTAGCTCTGGTTCATTACAAAGTGTGGCTAAGAAAAAAAAAAAACCAACATAAAAAAATAAGAGACTCCTGTTTCCCTGAGCCACTGGGGACTCCAACAACAGGCCTGGGTTTATTTGCTCACAGCTCCAAAAGGTTCCCAGTCAGCCCTGCCCAACAAGCTGCCTTTCTTTGCTTTCCCTGACACAATTTCCAGTGGTTCCTCGGCCATTCCTTGGCTTTTTTGGCTCCTTGTTGCCTTTCCTCAGCTCCTCTGAGCCACCCCATCCTCATTCCCTTGGGCTGGATCCTCTGCACTCCCTTTGCTGAAATACGAGAGCTGAACTTTCTCCTCCCATTATCAGAAATTATGGACTTTTTTTGCCTTGCCTTGCAGCAAGAAGGTGCCAGCACAGCAGCACAAACACCAATTTCACCTTGGCAGGGTGGCCTGGCTGGAGGGGCTGTCTGGATTGCTTTGGGTGCTGGGCCAGTCCATCCATGGGGCTGGACAAAATCCGTGTTTGGGACCTTGGGGGATCTGTGCCCTGCATTATTTACTTCAATGGGTTGATCTAACAGGGCTTTTTTCTCTTTAATGGCTCTGTCCTGAGGGGAAAAGGGGAAGTTTTGAGGATTGTAGAATCCCAGGATGGTTTGGGTTGGAAGGGAACTTAAACCCATCCTGTTCAATCCCTGCCATGGGCAGAGACACCTTCTACCGCCAAGCCTTGCCCAACCTGGCTTTTTCTGTAAAATGATAAAATAACCAAGAAATTACTCCACAATGCAGAAATATCCAATCTCAGCTAAAGATCTGATTTCTAAGAAGCTTCACTGCAAAGCTTCTGCAGTGAAGCTTCTTAGAAATCAGATTTCTAATTATAAGATGAGGGCAAGGCAATGACATTTTGGCATCATGCAAGGCTGGCTGCTGCTTTTCCTGCTAAATATGGTTACATCCATCTGTAAAACATGCTGGGGAGGAAGAGGGTGAGTTGTCTGCAGGTTCAAGAAAAGAAAATGGGAATATTATGAGAGGAAAAGAAGAGGTCTGCTGTGGCTGTGTGTTTAAAGCATCACAGGGTCTCACAGCCTGATGAGCTCATGTTTTGATCAGAGAAAGGATCTGCTTCTGCTGCCAGAGCACACCTTTGTCTCAGGGCTCAGGGACTGATGAATGTCTCTTAATTTCACTTGCCAAGATAAAGAGATCTTCCTTTTCCTACCAACCAAACACATCACAAATAATCCAGCAAGTTTTCCTGCAGCAGGGTCAGCTCAGGCTGGTCTGGCTCTGGAGCAGGGTGGATCTTTACCCCTTTGATGGGGCTGAACTGGGAGCTGGTGCAGGAGGAAGCCTCGCTGAGCCACTGTCTGCTCTGGGAATAAAGAGCTCCTCTTTTCAGGGAGAGAATTTCCCTTCTGTGGAAAGTGGTGGCTCCCCTTCCCCGAGACTAAATCGGATCCTTATTTAGGGAGGAGGAGCAGAGTGAGGCTCTGCACGCAGGCTTGACCTGGAAAGACCTGCTGAGGGTGGCTGAGTGCTCCAGGAACCATCAAATGAAAGAGATTAAAGCCTCTCCCCACCCTGCCCCGCCGGCTCCTTTGGGATCCTGGAGTGCCACTCCAGCCACACAGCCCTGACCAGTAACACCCAGACACTGGGAAATATCAAAATCCCAAATATGCTGTAAGAGGGCGAGGGGCAGCGGCACGGATGGATCGTGGACAGGGCATCCACCCAGATGGCTCCAAGTGCCACAGTGACAGAATCCCAAATGGCTTTGCCACGTCCCCTCCAACAGTGCACCCTGTCCTCAGGATCTGGCCCAAGCTCTGGATAAGACTGATTTAATTCCTGCTCCTGTGCTCCAGCCATGAGGTCACTCACTGCTGGAGGACTGATCCATCTTCCAGCTGGGACAGCATCCTCTCCCTGCCCAGGGAATGTTTCCATCCCTCCTCCTCAGCAGCCCCAGGTGCAGCTTTGCAGTTTTGGGCCTCATTGCAATGCCCTAAATGAAGGTGAGGGCAGAACTGGGGCATTTCTTGTGTTTGTCTGTGTGAAGTTGAGCTCTTGACCCCGGAATTTGGAAGAATCCGATTTTTATCAGTTGAAGAGGATTCTCATTTTTAGTCTCAAAGGATTCCATGGAAATGTTTGTTCAGCCTCCTCTCCCACCCCCTTCCTCCCTCCTCTGTGTTTCAGGACTTTCTTTTAAAATGCAGAGGCTTTGAACCCCCCAAAGTACCAGGGTTTCCTGCCTGTTTTTGTTTTTAGGGAATGCTCCTAAGGGCAAGAAGATGGAAAAGTACTACAAGGGGGGAATGTCCTTATCACCGAGCTGTGAACTTTGCACTTCCCATCCTCTGGATTTGACTGTTCTGTTCCTATAGGGCAGCAACACAAAACCCACACACAATTGTCTCCTCTCAAACAATGATTTGGGAATGTCATTAAAACCTCCAAACTCTTCCTGCAAATTTGTCTGCCATGTGCTTATATTGTGTTAAATCCTCTCTCCTCCAAACAGCCAAATCTTTAAATGATGTTGTTCATCGTTCATTTTACTTCAGACACCCGGGTTTTTTTTAGAGCTCTCTTTCCATTTTTCTCATTGAATTTTGCAGCTTTCAAGGAGTAGATTTTAGCCATGAATGGAAGCCAAAGGGATAAATCGAATTTTTAAAGTTTTCAGTATAATATTTATAACTTAATTTCTAATGTTTATGTATAGTTTTTACGAAAACATTAGAAATAAACATTATAGTTTAACCAGCCCTCCATTAAACGAAGGTGAATGCCACATTTCTATCCAACCCATTATAAACCTAAAGTGTCTTTATGACACTGACTTCAAGTACAAAAGGAAACTGTAACCAAGGGATCCTTTTTACAAACACACAACAAACAAGAAAACAGAAAACTCCTAAACTTGTCACCTGCAGTGCCACAACGAGAATCTCGATGGCAATGGAGAATCGCGCTGGGAGTCAGAACCATTTCCACGCAATCTGGAGGAGCAGCTCGCACGGGAATTACTTTCCCAAAACTTGGAGCTCATCTTTCTGCCTTTAAGCAGCCCCAGCCGCGGCAGGGCTGGAGCAGGGGGAAGGGGAGAACACCGCGGATCTGCAGTGAAACCCGGCGGGATTCATCCCCCACATCCATCCCAGCCCTCGGAACCCCCGCCCGGGGCTGCCATGAAACCCGGCCGCTTTTCCTGCCTCGGCAAGGGGAACTTACCGGGACCGCCACCATTCCCAGGGCTCCGGGCTTCCAGGGGACCCCTCCCTGACAGTCCTTTGTGTCCCGGGGACACGAACCGCGCAATTCCCACGCGGGAATCCCACTTTGTCCAAGTTCAGCCGCTCATCCTCAAACTCCGCGCTGGGCGGCAGCTGCCCGGCCTTTGTTCCGAGCGGGACCGGGGCTGCCGAGCGCCGCCGCTGCCATCGCGCCTTGGGAAACCGGGAACCAAGAATGGGCCCAATGTCTGGGCAGGGGCTGTGGGCAGGGGGAACTCCTGGGGGTCTCCATAGGAAACGCTTTCCATTGGGCAGGGATGTGTTATTAGCGCCGCAGCCCGCCCCGCCCCGGGTCTCCGCTGGGTCCCTCTCGCGGGGCTCTATCCATGGATTCCCTTCCAGAGCCTCTCCCAGCTCGGAATTAGCAGCTTAAGGACAGCCCGACAATGAGCAGCGCGGATTTCCTGAGCAATTAGCCCGGGAGAGCGTGCCCGATGGGAACGAGCCGGGAAAAGCTCCTCAAAGCTCGGATTTGCCTTCCCGCGGCCGTAATTGTTTTGCCTTCCAATTAAAAGAAAAAAAAAAAAAAAAAGAAAAAAAAGTAAGGAGCAGAGGGGGGAGCTGAGAATCGGGAGAGCACTGGGTAAGATTAGGAAACTGCAGAGCAAAGTTAGCCGTGGAAATAAAACAGCAAATATTTCCCTGGGCAGATTTAGAAAGGCGCTGTTTGTTAGGCTGGGGGTTGTTGTTTTGTTTTAAATCTTCTCCGAGGAGCTGACGGGAGCAGTCTGAGCTCTTGCCCTGAATCGCTGGATTTCTGCTGGAAAGCCGGTCAGTTTTCCTTCTCCAGGGCCATAATTACAGACACTCAGAGAAGCGTGGCTGCGTCTGCCTGGGAGCTGCCCCGCGGTGAATCTGCCCTCCCCCTAAAAACTGCTTCTTTTCCCCCCTCTTACCTTCGATATCAGCCCTTCAGGTAGGGACCAGGCTCTTCTGGCAGCAGCAGCAGCAAGGCGGCGGATGGTTCATTTTATTCCCTTTTCAGCCCTCTCTGCTTCCATGGGGCTGAAACGCCGGGGCTGCTGCTAAAGCCCAGCCTCCCCCCTAACGCGTCTCGCTCGCATTGTGTTTGTCTCTCCTCTTCCTCCGCTCTCCTTGGCTCTCCCCACAGGCAGCCAAGGCCAGTAAACAACTCATTGTGAAGCTGCGAGCGATGTAATTCCTCGGGCCGGTGGCCACCGTGGCTGAGTCGCCTCTGCAGCGCACCCGGCTGCTGGCACGGGCTTTTATCGCTCCATGCAAATAACTTCCTGAATATCTCATGTAACAGCCCGGCAGCTCCGGGCTGCTCTGCCCCAGCCCCTGCGAGCCCCCGGTGCACCGAAACACAAAAACAGGAGCGTGGATTCGGAGCGAGAGCGGTGGCCGTGCAGATGTTTCCTGCTCCCGATGGGCGAAGGTCCGTTTTGTTTGTTCGGCAAAAATAGAGGCACAAGATGTGGGGGAATGGTGGCGGCCAAAGGCATCGCTGTCCCTGAGTGTGGGGATGGCAGAAGGCTCAGGGTGGAAAACCCAGCCAGTATCACCAGTACCTTTGCACAGAAACCCATTTTCGTGGCTTGTGGGCATTTTCAGGCGGCTGCATGGAAATGCTGATCCCTGGGGAGATGCGGCCCCGCTTTTCACACCCATTCTCATGCAAGGCTGAGACCTCTCAGTGGGAACCCATTGACCAACACCGCCGCATTCGAAAGCTTTTTCTAGGGAAAGAAGAATATGGGGAGCTGGGTGCTCTGACACAGATTAGGATGAGCTCACTGAAAACTTTTCTCAGATTAACATCTTGAGTCTGAGCTTCAAAACTGCCCGGGCTGGGCAAACCCATCAGAGAGGAGGGTGATGGCCCCTTAGAGATTAAATGCACCATAAATCTTAACCCAAAACTTCTGTGCCTCTTCCAGAATTTAGGCAGAATGTGGTTATTGTGCCAACTTTGCTGCTGCTGGAACGGACCCAGGCAGCTGTGCCTGGCTGGGATGTTTGCTTTCTCTCCGCAGTTATTGGTTTAATTAAACTCTCCTGACAAAAATCTTCAGCTGTTGGGAACGTCAAGGCCTGGGAGAGTAACTCCTTAAAATGTTACAGGAGATTGGGAATGGGATTTATGCCCTTTGTGGAGTTCATCCTTCTAAACCACAGTGGTGTTTCCAGCTTTGTATCCGTCCGTGGTTGCCATTAAATCCAGAAGTTGCAGTGAGCAGGTTATTCAGTCACCACTTGGTTTAGGATTTTTTTTTTCTTTTATAAGGAGCATTTTTTCTGCTACAGCCAGAACTAGAAGCTGGAAAAGTGCAATCTATAAGTTGAGCCATAATGGTGTTCCCTAACCTATAGAGATCACTTAAAAACCTGAAAATTCCAATTTTGTCCCTATGGAACACAAAATTTTTGATATTGATGGGAATGAAAACATCCCCAGAGCAATATATTCCTGCTGCCCTCCAAGGCACTCAAAGTAATCCATGGATGCCTTTATCCTTCTCCTCCTAAATAGGCCAAATGTTGTGCTATCAGCCCACTCTGTGTATATTTTCATTTAAATAAATAAAGTACAAACATTTCCAACACAGTGCCCTTATTTGCCAAACATGAAGAAAGGAGGAGGCTGCCTCTCCTCTTGGTTCCAGTTACAGAAGAGTGTTTGCTTTAAGATGGAAAAACAAGGAGCAGACTCCTGGGCTCTTCATCTCTGCACAGCCCACTTGGTGTCCCCACCCTGATCTCATGGTGTTCGTCCTAGACTTGGGACAGGGTGGGATTTAGCGAACTCTCCTTGTTAAAACATTGGCAGGACATCAATAATCTGGAGTTATTTTGGAAAACAAGGGAAACTGGGCTGTTATCTTATTGGAAAGGGTGGCTGCTGAGAAGGCACAATGTTTGGAAGCAGAAGTTTTACCCCCTCTTTGCAGAATTTGCTGCCTGTGCACAGAATCCCCATGGAAGTGGCACTTCTGGGCTGTCTCTGGTTCTGTCAGTGGCTTTGGGACTGGGATGTGCAATTCCCATTGATTTCAGCCAGGCAGGAACACCTGAATTTATGGGATAATTTTGCCCGGAAAATGAGCGTACTGCATTTCCCGGTGATTAACACTTAATTCTTCTGCTGTCAAACCTGCTGAGGATTTTCACTCAATCGAGGCTTTCTTGTGCCAATTTTCCTACTTCAGGGCACTTAGAAGTCCTCCAAGGAGCCAAAGAGCAGAACCCAAATCCAGCTGGCATTTGAAGGCCACTGGAATATACATGACCAAGGCATTAACTTTGTTTTTTAATTTCTCCTTCCCTTCCTGTTCTTTCCTACCCCAGCAGAACTGATTTGTCATTTGGGCCTTAAATATTGCATGGCTTTGGAGGCTTCCATCCACAGAATCCATGAACAGGCTGCTGTGGCACAAATGGAGCATCCAGGGGTGGCTTGGTGGCATCTCAGTGGTTTAGGAACCTTGCCTGGGGAAGGGAATAGCCCCATGAGCCCCAAACATTGACTTTGTGCCTCAAATTGTTGTATTTGGAATTTTTTGCCTGTCTGCAATGCATTCATGATGTCCTGTCTCATTCTCTCATCCTGTGGCTCAGCTTCTGAAGATCTCACACTTTTAAAGCATCAGATTTAGGACCACAACTCCTGTGGAATATTGTTTAGTGTCTGGGTGACCCCAAAGGATCATTACTGGGGTGATTAAAGCAACAGGTTTAATTGTTTGAATGGGGTGTTTCATTGAGGGTTTTTCCAGGAAAACTAAAGGAAAAGATCAGTAATAGTGGCATTTTCCTGGGGGAAAAGAGAAAAACCATCACTTTACAGAACCAAGGTTGGTGACGGAAAAGATTTTAAAGGAAAATTCCTGAACAGAACCAGGTTGGACTTGGAGCAACCTGGGACAGTGGAAGGCATCCCTTCCCACGGCAGGAGTGGGAAAATTCTCTTCAGCCCAAACCACTCCACGATTCTGTGATTCTCTAACCTTTCAAGAACTCATTAATGCTGCAGAATTCCTAATGTTCCGTGGTTTGTCAGGGCTTCCATTTGAAACCTTTTTTGAAAAGTTTTATAACACAGCAACCAAAAATCTCTTTGGAATCAAATGGAAATGCAAAACATAATCTTTTCAATTTTGGGGGGTTTTTAATAAGCATTTAGAAGAATTTTTAAATAATTTTAAGTGCTGGAGAGAGATGGCAGAGAAGAAAAACAAAAGGGAAGTGCTCATTTGAAGCCGTCCCCTTGCAATTTTAAAAAGGCCTCATTTAAAAACCTTGATTTGTTTATTTATCAGCACTTAATGTTCCATTACTTTCCTATCCAACAGAACTTTTTGCCAATGGATGCCAGGATATTTCTTCTCTAAATGTTTAGACCTTTATGCACTTAAGCAAATGTTTAGACCTTAATGCACTTAAGCAAAGGCAGGATCATGAGCTGCTGAAATTGGGGAAAAGGTAAAATAAAAATTTGTGCTCTTTGCTGGGTCAGGCAAATCCAAACCTCTGGTGGCACCAAGGCCTGGACTTGAATATCCTTCCAAACCTCCCATTTTGTCCTCAGCCTTTGTTTTTATTTTATCCCAAATAAGCCAAGAAAGTAATCTCTGCAGACAGAGTCCTCTCCCTGTCTCCAGCACTCCTCACTCCTTTGCTTTCCATGTCCCACAGGAATTTCATCTGGCTCTTCCAAGGTTGTCTAAGTAGTTTCAGAGCCTTTAATTCCTCTTGTTGATGGAGAAGGGATTCATTCTGCAGACCTCCCTCTCATTCCTCATCTTCCCCATAACATGGAGCCATTTCCAAGCCACGAGCACATCAAGCCCACTGTGCCTTCTTGCAGAAATGTTATCCAGGAAAGAAATTCCTGGTTATTCTCTTCTCCAGAATGAGTTCAGAAACTCACCATGTCTGTATTTTCTGTGGGATCTGGGTTTGCTGGCTCCTTTTCCCCAGTTCTGCTGGGACAGATCCCAGTGGGAATGGACACTGTTGTTTTGAGAGGAGGATGCAGCTACTCTGAAATCTTATCCCTGGCAAAGGGAGCAGGTGTTTTCCAGCAGAGCCCTCTGCTCCAGCTGGCCAGAGCCTGGTTCCCAGGCTGTGACATCACTCCTGCCTGACAGTGCCCAAAGGGACACCAAAACCCTTCCCTTTTCTTCCCCTCCTGCAGAGCGGGGTTTTAATGAAAATCCAGAGAAGCAGAGTTGGTTTATTGGGGTTTTTCTGAATCCTGGTGACTGCTCCTATTCCAGACATGGTGGAGCCAGGCCTTTAGGCAGGGACAGTGGACTGCAAGGTGATGCTGCCCATGGCACAGGGGTTGAATGGATGATCCTTGGGGTCCCTCCCAACCCAAGCTGTCAGTGCCAGCAGGAGGTTCCATATCCACATTTCATCCCTCACAGCTTCCCTGGGCTGAGGCTCTGGGATGGCTCTACCTGGAATGTGACTTCAGCAAGTGCTGCTGTTTTCCTAGAGGAAAATGAGGAGGGTTTTTTTCACAAAAACCCCCTGGGAAATGTAGAGACCCAGCCTGGTGAGAAGAGCCACCACAGGGCAGAAATGAAGGGAGAAGACACCAACAGAGGACTTGCCCAGGGCTCGCTGCTGTTCCTGGGCAGAAGCACAGAGGGAGGTTAAATTTCAACAAACCCCAAGGACAGGAGAAATCAGGGAGTTTATTCTGTGTTCTGACAGCAAAAACTCCCAGTTTTAAAGGGCTGGGAGCACCCCAAACAATCGAGGGCACAGCCAGGCAGGAGCACAATTCTGCTGGGCATGAATAGAAGGAAGAAGCAGCTGAATATCAGGAAATGTTTGGAACAATGCAGAGATTGGGCTTCGCTGGAGGCTCCCAAGGGAAGTGGTAAAAACCACAAGGGCTGAATAATGGAAAACCAGACAAAACTATGGTGTGTATGTCATGGAGAGAAATCCTTCAGCACAGGCCTGGGGAATTGTCAATCCTCAGGGAGCACAGCACTCACAGGGAGCTCTGTGATTGTGCCCAGCCAGGGTCAAATGCCCAAATTGTGCCTCACTTGTAGGACTTGGATTAGCAAAGCTCATTAGCAGAGCTAATCTTGCTCGGCCTGAGCTCTGCTGGTGCACAAGCTCCCAGTGTTATGCAAATCCAAGCAGGTTTATTTGTGTTATGCCACCACTGCTCCGCTCCCACTCTCCAGTTGTTGCTGGGACTTTGGCCTCCCCTCAGCCTCTCTAATTGCAATTAAGCTTTTGGCAAAAAGCAGTCAAGGCTGTCTGCTCTGGGTTTGCTTCATAGTCCTGAAAGATGCAGATATGCATTTCTTGGGGAATGGCCCCAAAATGGCCCCAAAATGCCTCCCTGCCCATCAGGGAGTCCTCACATCCCCCAGCCCTGGTACTCCAGGACCTGACCTTCTTCCTCCCAACCCTCCTTTCTACAGCCTGTAACAAACACTTGGCATCCACTGGAAGTCCAGCCTGAAGTTCAGATTCATCCCAAAAGTTCAGATTCATGACCCAAAATTCCTGCCCAGGCTGACTGCTGTCCCACAGGATCTCCTGACAGGAGGTGGGCACTTCTTCAGGACCACCAGGTTGGAAATGGAGCACCAAGCAAAGAAATCCAGGAGACAAAGCAAATAAAAGCTGCTTTGCTAAAAATATTTTTACTCCTGAGGGAAGAAGAGCTTCACCATGCCAGGGAGAGGCCTCCCTGTCCAGGAGCTCCCTAGATAAGGATGGAATTCCTTGTATAACCTTTCCCTTTGTTACCAGAGCTTTGTTTTGAAGAGGAAAGCAAGCCCAACAGGGCAGTGGCTCTATTTTTGTCCTTTTACCTTTCCTCCTGATGTCCTTCCAAGCCTGGGGAAGGTGTGGCTGCCCCAACACTCCCCTGTAGCAAAGACACACAGACCTCCTTGTTGCTCCAAAGAAGATAATTTATTGAAACAAACTGAGTCTTTTTATACCCTAAACTTAACCAAACTTAACCAAACGTAGCAGAATTTAACCAAAACAAGCACTCATTGGCTGCCTGCCACTGTGGTGTTTTTATTGGTGTGTTCCTTTATCCAGTCAGATCTGTGTGTGGTGTCCACAGGTCTCCCATGGACAGGATTTTAGCTTTTATTTTTCTCATGTATTTGTAATCCTGCAATTCTTTAGTGTATAACTCTAAACTCCATGTACAGTGTTAGCTGCTGTTCTCCCATTTTGGGCAGACACAACAATTCCTCTCCAGGTCTGGCAGTCAAGGACACCTCACTGCCTCAGGCCCCAAGAAATGCACAACAAAAATGAGTTGAGGGGGAGCAAACTTGGGGTCAATGACTTCATTACCTGAAGATGCTATTGGAAGATTAACCCCCAATATGCAAACAGACCAAAATTTAAAAGTGTGAAAACCCCTGACCCGTGGTCCATTTTTGGGTGTAGCCCCTCAGGGGCTTTGTCTGCCCAAAATGTGCCTTTAGAAGGCCCTTCAATAAACAGAACCAATTTTTATTCCCTTAATTTTGCCTGGCCTCTGCTTTTAGGTAGCCCCAAAAAGGCATCACCCCAACCAATGCACAAGACAACCATCAGCCAACTCTCCAGCCCACATCTAATCCTTCCCAGAGTGCTTTCTGGTGAACAAATGTGAAAAATATCCTTATTCCTATTTCCCACACATCCCCACTCTGGGGAACAGCTCTCCATGAAATGTGAGACCCTCACTCATAATTCATGGGCTTCCCATTTATCACCCCTAAGTGACCAGGGAAGGACAACTGCACCTCCTGTGACTTGGAGCCAATACAGGATTTTCTCCTGGGTTCCTGTCTTCCCTCCTTGGCTGTCTTGCTTTTCCTCTGGGGAAGGATTTACCTAAAGCAAGGATTTTACTCAACATTTAATAGTGGTTGTATCGAATGGAGTGAATAGACTGAAGCAAATCAGCCCCTCTAATTTTACAGAGTCTGATTGAAGTCTTTCCTGCTGGTTTCTTGTTTCTGGCAATGCAATTTCATGAATTATTAATCATGCTGGACTCCCCCAAGCCAAACTGGCTGTGGAATGGGAGATAATAGGATGCTTTTCTTCTTAATAACAGCACCTGCAGCCCAACTTCCATGGGAGCTGCTGTCCTGGAGTGTGTCCTCTGGGATTGGAGATCCTTTCATCCATCCCTTCCCCATCCCTGCCCTGTCACAGACACAGATCTGCTCAGCAAGAAGAAATCTGGGAGGATTGTCCCCGTTTTCAGCTGGACAGTGACACAGCCATGGCCAAAGGTTTGCTCAGGCTTTGATGGAGCTACTCTGCATCTGTTGGAAAGGGCTTGGATTAACCTCATGCAGCCCAAAAGCCAAATGCCCCAATTCCAACTCCTCTACCCGGGGCCTGTCCTGGGGAGGGTTGGGAAGGTCTGGGAAGGGCTCCAGCTCCAGCTCCAGCTCCAGCTCCAGCCCCAGCTCCAGCCCCAGCCCCATCTCCAGCTCCAGCCCCAGCCCCAGCTCCAGCTCCAGCCCCAGCCCCAGCCCCAGCCCCAGCTCCAGCTCCAGCCCCAGCTCCAGCTCCAGCTCCAGCCCCAGCTCCAGCTCCAGCCCGTGCAGGGCAGATTTCCACAGTGGCACAGAGAGGTTTTCCCTTGGGAGCCCTGGCAGTGGCTGCTCTCAGCTGTAGCTCCCAATCAATGTTCCCATGAGAACTCAAGGTGACTTTTCGGACCATTCTGAGCAGGTCCTATATTTATCCTAACCCTGACACATCTTTAAATAGCACAGACACATGGCAGGTCCCTGGGCAGAGAGTTCACCGCTGTCAGCTTCCCTTGGAGCACTTTGTAAAGGAGCAGATCCTCCCTAGATGCTGCTCTGATCCCACATTTTTCTGACCAGCAGGGATTGCCAGAGCCTCTCCCTTCTCTGTCAAGTCATTGTTACACCTCTTCTGTAAACATTCTTTCCCCTCTTTTGTTCTCTTTAGCTTTCCCAAAACCCCTCCTGCCATTGTCCAAAATCCTCCTGAGCCTCTCACAAATCCCCAGAATGAGTGAGGTTGGAAAAGCCCTCCAAGGCCATGGAATCCAACCTGTGCCTGATCTCTACTTGTCACCAGCCCAGAGCTCTGAGTGCCACCTTCAGGTGTTCCTTGGACGATGGGGACTCCAAACCTCCTTGGGCAGCCCCTTCCCATGCTTCACAAGCTTTTCCATGGAGAAATTCCTGCTGATGTCCAACCTGATCCCACCCTGACACAGCCTGAGGCTGCTCCCTCTCCTCCTGTCCCTGTTCCCTGGGAGCAGAGCCTCCCCTGGTTCCCCCCCCTGTCAGGAGCTGTGCAGAGCCACCACAAGGTCCCCCCTGAGCCTCCTTTTCTCCAGCCCTGCCTTTGCCCAGCTCTGGAGTTAAACTTTCCCCTGGTTCCAGGAGAACACATGGTTTTGCTTAAGCTGTGCCGAAGGAATTCCGAGCCGAGAGTCGTGGATGTGGCTGTGCCAAGGTAAAGTAACCTCTGCTGTGAACTTGGACCATCAAAGCTCAGCCCTGTTTGTTTTCCTACGTATGGATTTACCAGCTGCTGCTCTCTGACATTCCCTGAGGTTTGCTTTTCCCAATCCAGACGTCACTGCTGGGTTTGTCATCCCACGTGCAGGGGCAGCCAGGTATCCCAGGAGGCCTCTCCTCCACCCAGGGATCCAGCAGGGAATCCCAATTTACTCTTTGGACCAAATTTACTGTGAGGGGAACAGGTACAATCAGTGTTTAACACACTCAGCCCCCAGAAAAAGGCTTGCAGAAATCTTAATAGAAGCAGTGGGAAATGCCAGGGTATCCTGGAAGAACTGCTGGATATTTTATATTCATTTTCTGAAATGTTTGCTGTGAGAAATTTATTTCCTTGGAGATTTCTCTGTTGGATTAGAGAAAACAAGGAAAAACCTGACTGTAGAAGTGTGTATTTTTTCTTGTGAGACACCTGACTATTCTTTGGGATTAATTTTGTTCTGTTTTGAGGGAAAGCTTTGCACAAGGAGCACATCCTGGAGCTGTCACAACCACAGCTTGAACCTTGCCATTGACAGGGAACATTTGTGTTCCCAAAGTTTGGGATAACTCCCAAAGGCTCCCTGATTGCTTGTGTGTCCCTTGTCCCTGCCAGGGGATGGTGTCACTTTATCCACACCCACATCCATGGATTGGCCACGCTGGATAAGGACAACTGGAACTCTTTGTGATGTTTGGGATTCAAACCAACAGTTCCCCACACACCTTACACTGTAAAATCGGGGTTTGAGCCTCAATTATCAGATTTGCATAATCTGGGCAAGAGCTCAGGTGTGGTAGGACCCCCTTGGTAAAGGATGAGGAAGGTTTTATAAAAAATAATTCTGTTTTACAGATCTGCCTTGACACAAATGAGGGTTTGAGACCATTTTCTTGGCTTGTACAAGTTGCTCCTACCAATAACAATGATTTCACACAGTGTCATTTAGAATTTGTGTTCTACCTGGTGTCTGAGAGAGCAATGGAATTGTTTTAGGATGCAAACAGAGCCCTCCAAAGCTCAGAAATGCCACAGTTTTGGTTGTCTGCTGGAGTTTTGCACCAAAAAAATGTATTTTCTGTATATTTTCTCTATATTTTCTTCATCTAGTTTTCTCCACAAGCTGCCACTTTATTTCGGTGCACAGGATGAAAAAAACCCAGAGCTTGAAAACCTTGCTAAGTCTTTGTAAAGAAAGTTTCTCCAGTTCAGAGGTTTTTTATAACTTGCCAGGTGTCAAAGGGTTCCTCAAGTGACATCAATGCAGATTCTTGGATCAAGCTGAGAAAATGACATTTTGAATTAAATCTGGGAGCTGTTCTCAGCGACCTTTAGAGTGCAGAGAAAAAGAGGTTTGAGATGTGGGTCCCAGCTCTCCCTGCTGATTTCAATGACTTTGTGTCACTCCTGGAGATATTTGAACACATTAAAAACAAGGAGCACGTTCAGGATCCCTGGAGCCCCAGGGAAGCACTGGGAGCAGCCTGGCTGAACCCAGCTCCTCACCTGCAAAACCTCAACCTGTGCTCCTGGCACGTGGCTTGTCTTTGTTCCAGAGATCCACAGGCAAAAAAAATAAATAATTAATTCATCTGGCACCAAGCCTGCTACAGCCTCAGGGCCAGAATCCAGGGAAAAGCATCTTCAGGGAGCAGAGCTGGGAAGAGGAGTCTCTGGGGGAGTGGGAGGTAATTCCCAGCTCCAGGCAGAGCTGCCTCAGCCTGGCAGAGGCACAGGGGACAATGCCTGTGTCCCTGTTTTCCAACGGGAGGTTGGAAACTGAGAGTGGAGAAAGGAAATTTCTGCTCCCTTTTCTTCCAGGGAGAAATTCCTAGGGAGGAACCAGAAGGGAATCCTACACAAACCAGTACAAATGAGATAAAAAGCCTACAGAATGAGCCATGGGACACAAATAGAGCAAAATCTCTGCCCACCAGGAGCAGATGGGCTGGTGGCTCCCCTTTGTCCCCAGGCTTTCCCTCAGCCCCTACCCCTTTGGGTTTGTTTGTTTGGGTGAGTTTTCCTTAATCTGGCAGGGCTCTGGAGCTGCATTGAGCACTGAGGCTGCTCTGGCTCTGGGCTGAGCTCCACAAACACCCAGGGCACACACAAGTGGCCGGGCAAAGGCTCAGCCCTCCAACCTGATGGGTAAAAATAACCTGAGCAGAGTCTGGGAGATGAAAGCACCCACAGCACGTCCCCAAACACAAACCCTTTAATGAGGTCGAGCCACTGGGGCTGGCCCAACAATTTTAGGGGCTCTGGTGGCCAGGGTCCCCATGAATGGAGCACTTGTGGAAGGCCTCCTGTGCCACAAGAGGGGAGGGGAGAACAAGGCTCAATGAAAGCTTTTAGAAAGCTCTGCTTTTCCAGGCCACGTTTAACATTTAAACTGCTGCGAACTTGATACCTCCACATTCAAAATCCTTTCATGACAGCAGCACACAGAAAAGAGGAGAAAAACCTGTTTGGCTTGATTTTCAGGTAAACTTAGACTTCTCCAGGAGCTTTTTTCCTGGCTTTTTATATTCGTGGAAGGCAGGTAATTTAACACATTTTTACAGGCTCGCAGCAGTGTCAGGGCTGCTCATGATGGGAAAGACACTGAGGGGCTGGAGCATGTTCAGGGAAGGGAATGGAGCTGGAAAGGGGCTGGAGCACCAGGAGGGGCTGAGGGAGCTGGAAGGGGCTCAGCCTGGAGCAAAGGAGGCTCAGGGGGGACCTTGTGGCTCTGCACAGCTCCTGCCAGGAGGGGACAGCCAGGGGAGGCTCTGCTTAGGGAACAGGGACAGGAGGAGAGGGAACAGCCTCAAGTTGTGCCAGGGAAGATTTAATTTGGATATTTGGGAAATTTCTTTATGGAAAGGGTGGTCAGGTGTTGGAATGGTCACCATCCCTGGAAGAGTTCAAAAAATGTGTGGGTGTGTCACTTTGAGACATGGTTTAGTAGCAAAGTGGCAGTTTTAGATTAACAGGTGGACTGGATGATCTTTTTCAACCTTAGTGATCCCACGATCCTCTGATTCCTGGGGGGTTTGTGTTCATTTGCATGTTTGCATTTGCAAACAGCCTTGTGTCAGAAACAAACACTCAGATATTCCCAGTGCCATGGTGGGGTCCTGGCCCTGCCAGGTGTTCCTGTGTCCCCTGGCTGCAGCTGCTGCTGCCAGGGCAGCTCATCCTGTGCTAATTAACTGATGGGTAACGAAGCAGGGGAGGCTGTCCTGTGCCAGCCCCACTCTGAGGAACTCTGTCCAGCCCAGGTGTCCCTGCCCAGGCAGCACAAGCTGTGAGCACCCCTGGAACTCACCCAGGAGCCCAAGTCACGTCCTGCAAACCTTTGGAGCCCACAGAGCTCTGGCAGCCTCCCCAGCTCCCAGCGTTTGTTGGGTGTTGCCATGGAGAGCAGGAGCTCTTCCTGCCTCGCCTCTGGCTGCTTTTCCAGCCTCTGTGCCGAGGGCAGGGAGCACGAACCGTGCAGGGAGGCACGGAACGGCTGCAGAGAGAACAGGCTGTGCTGCTGTCCTCAGCCAGCAGTGCCATCACCCACCTACAGCCCACAGGTGCCTTTGTGATGATAAATAGCCCTTGGTGGCTTTCCTGGCTTCGTGCTGGGGGTGTCCCGGTGTCTCAGAGCTGCCAGGAGCAGCCTGGAGCCTGTGGATGAGCAGGACATGTAGGGGAGCCAAGAGGTGCTACCTGCCTTCAATTGCATAAATTGCTGTTGCCTGAGAAAAAGGGGAGATTCAGGAGGAAGGAATTTCTCCATGGAAAGGGTGGTCAGGCATTGGAAGGGGCTGCCCAGGGAGGTGGCAGAGTCCCCATCCCTGGAGATGTCCAAAGAAGGCCTGGAGGTGGCACTCAGTGCTCTGGGCTGGTGACAAGGTGGGGATTTGGCACAGCTTGGCCTCGGTGATCCTGGAGGGCTTTTCCAACCTCACAGATTCTGTGAAAGTTGGATTGGGCCCACAGTGGCATGTGGGTGCTCAGTAAATTCCTGCTCTCTGGGGCCAGGGGCAGCAGAAGATGTCACCTGTTCATCCCTGCAAGTGTAGAAGCTCCAGCTTGCACAACAGGCAGTGGAAGGAGAGTAAAACCCTCCCTCAGAGCTGCCAGGGAGTTCTGCTGGGTTATTTCAGCCCTTGGACAGGGTCAGGCAGGAGTTTGGCTCAGGAAGGGCTGGAGCCAGGTGTTCCTCTGGCACCACAGGAGCATCCCTAAGCCTGGTGCTGCCGGGATGGGATTCAGAGCAGCCTGAGGGGCTCTGGCAGGTGCAGCTCTGCAGCCATGTGGGAAATTTGGGAATGGCTGAGGCAGGAGGTGATGGAATGGTGGGGGACAACCCTTCCCTGACCTTGCTCCAGTGAAAACCCAAGGCATGGAGTTTAAATCATCCTGGTGTGGTTGAAGATCCCCTGCCCATTGCAGAGTGAGATAGGCTGGAAGGTCCTTCCAAGCCTGGGGACCTGCAGCAGGACACAGCCCTGGCTCCCCCATCCCAGCCTGAGGAGCTCCTGCTGCTCTTGGCAGCTCCCAGGCCCGCCAGGATTTTGGGAAGTGCTGGATCAGCTGTGGGTGGGACTCACCTGGGCTATAAATAGCTGTCCTCTGCCAGAGCAGCACTTGGGCTCAGAGTCAGCAAAACATTCCAGCACGTGCTCACTCACACCCAAGCCCTGGCAGAAGCTGAGCATCTGCTTATTTTCAAGCCTGTACTTCTAAATTTTGGGGGCTGGATGGTGCTGCCATGGGATGGCCAAGCTGGATGTCAGCTCTGATGGGTTTTGTTGACTACCTGGAGCTCCAGGGAATGCTGCCTTCAGCTCTAACACTTTAAAAGAACAACAAATAGTCTAAAGCTGAATATATGGGAATAAACATTCCCACAAGTCATCTGCTGTTAATTTAAAGTCAAATCAATTCATTTCAATCCAAAAGCAGCAGAGCAGCTTTCAGCCTCTGAAGACCATTGAATATTACACTTGATATCATCAGTATAAAGGATTGCAGGGCATGTTTTACTTCACCAAGAGCACTGAGTGCTTTGCCAAACTCTGTCTCCTGAGGGTCACTGCAAATGTGTTCTCCTGCTTTTCATACAATGTGGTTGTGCAACTCTTTAACTATTCCTGCAATTTTAGCTTGGAGGCTTCTCTAATGCAAACGTGTCTCTTGGTCTCACAGATTTATCTCCCCCTAAATAAATGAATTATGAACAACCTTCCTTTCTGGGCCTGAAGGGGCTCCAGGAGAGCTGGAGAGGGACTTTCCCTGGAGGGACAGGAATGGGGGACATGGGGGAATGGCTTGAGGATGAAGTGAGATTTAGGTTGGATATTGGGAAGGAATTCTAGGCTGTGAGGATGGAGAGATCACAGGGAAGCTGTGGCTGCCCCTGGATCCCTGGAAGTGTCCAAGGCCAGGCTGGATGGGGCTTGGAGCAACCTGGGATAATGGAAAGTATCCCTGCCCATGGCAGGGGTTTTGAAATGAAAAATCTTTCAGGTCACTCCACATTCCATTCCATGATTCCATAACCTCACATGTGCCATGCTGACACAGGAGATTTTTACCTGAAATATGGGAACCAATTACTTCCCAGCAGAGAAAGTGCAAAGTGAGGAGCTCACCTAAATCCCTCAGACAAGTTGGGCTGTGCCAGGCCTGTGTTACATTAAATGAGGAAACAGCAAATGGACATTGCTTGCTTTAGACCTTCATTTACCTTTTCTTCTGCCTCACTTGGAGGAAAGACCTCGGTGGGAAGCAGGAGCATTGGGCAGCTGCCTCTGAGCCCTGGGTGTCTTTGCCATCTTTGATTCCCTGCAGCTGCTCAGGGTGAGTTCATTTATCTCCTTAAATGAGGAATTCCTATTTTCAGAGGGTGATTAGCAGGCAGATGGAAACATGGAGAGAGCAGAAACCCAAATATTTGGGCAGAGCCATAAAGCACTTCCCAGAGCCAGCCCCACAGCTGCAGCAA
This sequence comes from Melospiza georgiana, assembly GCF_028018845.1. NCBI lineage: Eukaryota > Metazoa > Chordata > Aves > Passeriformes > Passerellidae > Melospiza > Melospiza georgiana. Next base: position 5,211,955 of record NC_080441.1, read on the forward strand.
ACACTGGTGGTTTTTGGGTGACACATTTGTCCTAAGGGAGAAATTGCTGGAACAGCTTGAAGGGAGCACTGTGCAGGGCAGAGCTGCACTGACAGCCACCTACGGGATGTTCTGGCCTCTCTGAGCTGCTCCCAGTCAGTTGTTGTTGTCCTGGTGTTGAGTCCCTGTAGGAATGACGGATGTGGTGGAGCCATGCCGGAACACATCAGCTTGGCTGGGACAAGGGACAGCCCTCGGGGGGCAGAGAGCTCTCAGATTTTGGGTGGCTGTAGGTGTCCCCCCATGGATGTTCTCCAGGGCTGGGGATGATTCCATACATCTTCCCCTGGCACATGGATGCTCAGCAGAGCAGGTGCCAGCCCAGCTCACGCACTCCGGATTTAATAAAGATCCACAGTGTTGCTGCTGAAAAGTCTGAATCAGTCGAGTCCTGCTTGATCTCTCCCTCCCTTTCAGCCTTCCCAGCTAATAATGGGCACATGGAAGTGATTAACAGAGCCTCGTGTGGCTGTTCCTTGTTGTTTGTGCTCCCTCAACGTGAGCTTTATCTCCCAGCACGAGGGGGACGTGTTTGGCACGTTGGACCCGCCAGCTTTGCCAGCTGCAGGGACAGCACCAGCTCCTCCCCACGCCCCTGGAGCAGGGAATTTCTGATTTTCTCCTGGTGATAAATGTGTGGCTTTAATAACCAAGATAAGCTCAGTCTTTGCCTGCTCTGTGCAGTCTTTGTGTCGCTTCTCCTGGGCTGAGCAATGCCTGAGGTGGGTTTCATCTTGAGCATGTTCTTGTGGTGACCCTCTGTGTCCTGCCATCCATCAGCAAGTCCTGGTGGATCCGTGTCAAATGCCAAAACTGAGGACAGAGGGGGAAAATCAATTAAAATCTTAGAAAAGCTTTCCATGTCCGTTAAGAAATCTCATTTTCTTTGACACACATTTACTAGAAAGTTGGAGCTCGGCTCCACGTTGTGTCCAGCTGGCAGCAAGTTCACAAAGTCATCCAGAAATTGTTTGGAAACCCTGTTATTGACAACAGTAACCATTAACACACCCAATGAGCTAAAAAATAATGCACTTATGGGTGAAAATAAATCCAGGACATGTGTCTGTTTTGCAGAATTTAAAGGAAATTAGGAATCATGGAATCACAGAATGGTTTGGGTTGGAAGGGAACTTGAAGCTCATCTTGTTCTGCCCCCTGCCATGGGCAGGGACACCTTCCACCATCCCAGGTTGCTCCAAGCCCTGTCCAACTTGGCCTTGTAAGACTGAAAATATGGAATAATGAAGATGGTGATGAATCCTGCCGGGAGCTTGGGTGGATCTCACACAGTTTCAGATCTTGGTTAAGTTCTACCAACCTTTTTCCTTTTCTACCTTCTTTTGACCCAACTTACTTCAAACCCTTCTCAGCTGAAGAACAGCCCCCTGGAAGGGCTGCTGGCATGGCTGGATTTTCTTGGGCTTGTTTGCATAACTTTGGATGTGCTTTTTAGGTCTGGAGTGCTTGTTTTGATCTTTGTTTGAATAATACTTGGAGTGTTGATCCATGACGTGGTTTCCTACAGCCTCCAAAGAGGTACAAGATAATAAAACGATGTTGCTGGGTTTAGGGGTTTCTTTAATTAATTCTTTAATTTCTGTCTTTCTGTCTTTAACCCAGAGCTGCCAAAGCCACCACTAAACTGTGTCCCCAAGTGCCACACATCTTCTAAACACACAAAGGGCATTTTGTGGCAATTATAACTTAAATGATTTGGTTTATCTTTCTTTGTGGCTGGAAGTCTGGGAGCTTTTGGGCATTTCCTAAATCCATTAATTTATGGGAAGAGCACCACTGAGTGATTGGGAGCTGGGGAAAATCCTCTCAATGAAAAGCCAAACCTAAATGCAGAGACTGAAGCAAACATTCATGAGCTGGTAAAACGAAATGGTTCTGTTTTCCTTTCTTATTCCTGCATTTCTGGGAAAGAAATGAGGAATTGTCAGTTAATAATCCTTAAAAATGGTAGCAGAGATTAAATCACAGAGTACCCAGGGCCATCACATCTATCTTCTCTCCCTGTTCTGGGCTTTCCACCTTGGAGTGGTGGAAACTCTCCATTTCCAACCCCATTTATTTGCACCCCCATTTCCTTGGAGTTTAACCAAGCACAGCTTCACCTCCTGGGAATGTTCTGGGGGTTCTCCCTCCAGGGATGCACCTGCTAAGGAACACCAGTAAATCTGGTAGGACCCCATAGTATGGGAAGAAGAGGTGACTCAGCTTCTCAGCACGAAAGGGGGACACACGTTGTACAAAGAGACACGCAGGTGTGTGGGGACTAATGGGATCTCCCAACCAAAAACCCCTTTTCCTGTCTGTTGGACCACAAAACCCAGGCAGCAGAAACACCTGGTGCTCCAGGGGCTGTTTTTCAGGTTGATAAAACAGGAAAGGAGCAGTTGTACCATGAAGACAACACAGCCCAGCAGCACCCAGGCCAGCACACACCTCTTCAGTTCTACTCCTTGTGTAAAATCAGCCTTAGAATGGGCTGCAGTTGTACTTTTGTTTAGAAATAATAAATGGCAGAGAAATGTACTCACCAGAGAGTCACTCTGGTCTGATCTTTGTGGGCTGCCCTCATCCACAAAGTACAGGAGCTGATACTTTTGGAGTATTCCCTTGGGATTGCCTGGAGTGCTCTTGTCCAAGGCAGACCCATGGCTCATTCGCTGGACCAGCAATGAGCCACAAAGATCCTTTCCATGAATAAAAAATTCCCAATTCTATATCAGTGTAAGATTTAGTTCCTCTCCTTGTTCTGAGTGACTCTTGGACTGTTTGGAAGGAAGTGATCAGGTATTCTGGAAATTCAATTAATTCCCTAGGTCACAGGGTAGTCCTAAGACAAGGAGTTAAACTTGTTTCCTTTTCCCTTGTTTTTACGCTCATTTTCATTGTGTCCAGAGCATAGCTGAGATAAGCTCTGCAGTAAACACACATCAGGACCACATTCTGCAAGGAAACATATTTTTGTCCTTTTTTTCCCCTCAAACCAGGGCTTTAACTGGATCCTTGTCTAATTCTCAAGGTCATTGTTAAATATTTTAAATACTTGGTGAAATGCCAAACTATTTTCATTGCCTGAAGTTTTCTCCTTGGAGAATGCTTGCAGACAAGGAAATATGTCATCTTCAGCAGTTGTGTCAAAGAGAAACCTGCCTTGACAAGCATTTTTGTGACTCGGGAACTTGTTTTATTTATATTGAGTAGGGCTCAATATTTATATTATATAAAGTTTTATTTATATTGAGTAGGACCAAGTGTCTTGGCATGTATTTAATCACCAGCAGCAGTATTTAATTTAATTTAATTTTATGGATTTAATCTCTGCAGCAGGACTGTGGTTATTATAGATTTTATTTATTTGGGAAAATGTTTTTATTGCTGTGCTTTGTATTAAATCTGGGCAGAAACCATCATGAGGTTTTAGATGGGCCTGGATGAAGCAGGGGAAGGCCTGATGGCCCCTCCTGCTTAGGGCACATTCCCTCTGCAGGAACATCCACAGGGCTGGGGAAGGCAAATGGGAGGAATTGACAGAAAAGTGGATTTTTCCTTTCTTCACATCCAGTTGTGGGAAATCATTTTGCAGTGAAAGCCTCTCCAGGCAGGGCAAGAGCTCCTTGGTGGTTTGGGTCAGGCCTTAACCTACACTGGAAAAATAATGCCTGAGCAAGCCTGGGTCTTGCCACAGCTTGGTTTTATCTTTTCTCAGTTTTATCCTGGGAAAAAAGGAATTAAGATCTTTCTGTGACACCCTTTCACCATCACTTTCCTCGAGGAAGGAGCTGAGGGAGCTTAAATGAGGTTGGAGTTTGCCCCAGACCTGTGCTCTGGAGTGAATGTGGAGATTGATCAAAAATGCTCAAAGGATGAATTTAATAGTTGGTCTGATTGGGAATTCTGATTTGCTCGGAGGAAGGAACAAACAGAACTTTCCAAAGCTGGATTATGAACAGGTAACACATTTGTGTTCCTTTTGTGAAAGCAAGGAAGAATTATCCGTCAGGAAAGACATTACCTTGACTAAAACCAATAATTTTTATTTCCTTCCAAACCCTAATTTTGATTTCTGCAGGTGATTTACAGTGAAACTCCAAAGCCTCTGGGAGCATTGGACATTATCCCTGTTACAGGGCTGGCCTGGGCTTCATTCCCCTTGGCGTTTCCATGAACAAAGGTGGTCAGGCATCGGCACAGCTGTGCATGTGGCACTTGGGGACATGGGGCAGGGCTGGTTTGGCAGTGCTGAGGGAATGGTTGGCCTTCATTATCTAAGAGAGTTTTTCCAGTTTAAATGATTCCCTGAGTTTGGACCATCCTAATGGTCCACTGGCTGTGGGGACAATGTGGGGACAATGTGGGGTTGAGTCTGTGACAGTGAGAAGAGCACTGAGCAGAGAAGGGCAGGACATGGTGTGGGTCTGGCATCTGCCACTGTCACCAGCAGAGTGGCCTCTGATGAGGCAGGAAGAACTGCCTGGAGGTGTCTGCTTATAATTAAATAGCAACAGCAATCATCTTGAGGGGTTTAATGAAAAAGGTTACAAAACATGGCTTGCTTTGTAGAGAAAACAAAGATCTTTTATTTTGCAACTAATTAATCCCTTCTTTCCCCCTTTGTGGCTTTTTCCCCTTCCCAGGAAAGAAGAGAGTAGAAATTGAGATTAATTTCTTTAATTTCCTTGTCCTTAATGAAAATTTAGGGAGACCATAATTCACATGAGCACATTCCATGGAGTGAGGAGAGAAGAGTGAGGGGAGAGGATGAGATTCCCAAGATTTAGCAGGTGGAGCCATCACTGAGCCCCAGAAGAGATTGGAGTGATGCTTTTTGGGGCTCTTGGCAGTTTTGGGGTATTGATGTGGCTACAAACCGGCACTGCTTTAGGAGAGAGCCAAAAGGTGGTGACTAAAAACCTGACTGGATAAAAACCTGACAGGATAAAAACCTGACTGCCCCAAAACCTGACAGGATAAAAACCTGTCTGCCTAAAAACCTACTCTAACCAGAAATAGAGAGGTTCTGGGGAGGTGTCAGTGGGTATATTATTTCTTTATGATCACTTCTCTGGCCCCCTCAGTATTTGTTTTACACAGCTGCCTCCAACATCTGCTTTTCATCTCTGCTCTCTGGCCATGTAGGTATTCAAAAATGCCTTCCTTCTTCCAGCTGCTTTCTGTGCCTCCTGCCTTGTCAATGAAACGTGCAGATAATTGAATTCAAAAATCACTTTAAAACAGGTTACTGAGTCTTTTACATCCAAATTATTAAAGGAGTAATGTCAGCTGCCTTCTACACAAGGGAAGATGGGGAAAAAGAGCAGGATGAGCCTGACATTTCTCAGGAATCTGAAAGGAGGATGAAGCCGTTCTGTAGTTCCATTTTGAGGAGTTTTCCTCCACCTTTCTACTGGATGGATTTTAAGCTGTTTTCCAACCCTTCCTCTGAGCACTTGGAGCAATCAGATCCCAAGCTGTGCTTCAGCCTTTGAGCCCAGGATCCACCTTGGGAGCAGTGGGATTCCTGGGAGAGCAGCTCCCTGTGGCCAAGCATCCAGCCCTGGTGGCAGAAATCCCTGCTTTTGGCACTGCTTGGCATGAAAATGTCTCAGTCCTGGCACGGCAGGTCCTGGCAGCTTCACCCTGCTGAGAGGGGGGTGTTGCACAAGTGGGGGTTTGCAGTTATTCCATCTCACTTTCAGCCTGAAATGCTCTCCCTCCTCCCTCCTCCCCGGGACACGCGGGGTTGTTGCTCTTGGATTAAGGAGCTGCAGCTCCGAGGCTTTTCTCAAAAGCAAATACAACTTTTGACCTCACTGAGGAGCAGATTTTGCCTGGATCCAAGGCCAGCAGCTCCACTCGTCTCCTGATGCCTCCTCCCTCTCATTTTCACTGCAGCCTCCTTGGAGAAAAACCTTTTTCTTCACAGAAAATCCCTCTCCTTTTGATCTTTTTCCCAATCTTTTTTATTTATCTCCTTGGGCAGAGCTTGCCCTTGGAATAACACCCCTCCACACTGAAGTATCTGTGTGTCCCTGGGGCTGAGCTTCTCCTGCATCTTGGATCAGCCACAGAACAGGCAAATCTCCATTTCCTCATGTCGATGATCAATAGTGAGGTTTGGAGCCCCAAGACTGAAAATTGGGAAGAAAATACTCCCAGGCTCAGGGGTGGGGCTGGTCTGAAGCATAACCCACCTTCCAGCCCAGAGGAAAAATGGGGTTTGCATCCCTTCCTTCTCCTTCTCCTTCTCCTTCTCCTTCTCCTTCTCCTTCTCCTTCTCCTTCTCCTTCTCCTTCTCCTTCTCCTTCTCCTTCTCCTTCTCCTTCTCCTTCTCCTTCTCCTTCTCCTTCTCCTTCTCCTTCTCCTTCTCCTTCTCCTTCTCCTTCTCCTTCTCCTTCTCCTTCTCCTTCTCCTTCTCCTTCTCCTTCTCCTTCTCCTTCTCTTCTCCTTCTCCTTCTCCTTCTCCTTCTCCTTCTCCTTCTCCTTCTCCTTCTCCTTCTCCTTCTGTTTTTTCTCCTCCTCCTCTTCCTCAGAGTTACAATGGGCAAAGAGCCCATCATAAGGAAAGGAGAATGGAAAAAGCTGCCAGGTTATGGCTCTGATGTCTAAAAGGTGTAGGGGATTTTAAGGAAAGTAACAAGGAGCAGAATTGAGGCCAGGTGGGATCAAGATGCCCAAGGCCTGGAGGTCCCCAAACCAGCCCTGAGGTCAGTGTCCACCTGGATTCACATCCCCGGGTTTTGTTTAGCAGGCAGAGGAAAATCTCCTGTGCTTCTGTGTCTTCCTCCATCTGAAAATGTAAACTATGGTAAAGTATCTGATTATAGTGTGACCTCTTCACTTGAGTGGGGGTTCTGTTCTGGGGTGAATTCCAGCAAACCATGGTGTTTACAAGGAAAATGCCTTTTTTTGGTGTTCTCATGCCTGTTAAAAATCCTTGGGGGAGAAGCTGGAGAGTTTTCATAGCTCACCTAGGGAACTTGAGGGAATAAATATTCCTACTCCACTGTTTTAAAAAATAGAAGAAAAAAAATTAACTAAAATCAGTTTTACATAATTGTTTGGTACCACCTGTGGTGCCACATCTGCTCTGAGTTTTAAACCAGTGAGGTGCTGGGTTCTCCACCCAAACTTAGGTTTTACAGCAACAGCAACAAACTCAGCCCTACCAGGGCTTGGAGCTGGCAAGAGGTCGGGTGCCCCAGGTGATTATTTCTAAATTCCAGGAGGGCTTTAGCCCATTCTGGGGACAGGACTGTGCGGGACAGACAAAACCCTTCCCGAAGGATTCTGGCTCCCCACTGTGGCAAGAGCAAGAGTTGGGCTGGGGAATGTGCCAGGGGAGGCAGCCCTGGGTGGTGAGGTTGGAGCTGCCCGGGAAGGTGATGGATGGGGCTTGGAGCAGCCTGCTCTGGTGGAAGGCATCCTGCCCATGCAGGGGGTTGGATTAGATGGCATTCATAGCCCTTTCCAACAGAACAATTCTGTGGTGGCCACTGGCAACTGGGAGTGGCAGCCCCTGGGAGGTCCAGCTGCTGTTCCAGGAGCTGCTTCTGCACAGGGCTGGGGGAAATGACAGTTCCCGTGAGGGACAGGCAGTCCCACACTTCCCCACGGTCACCCGGCTCTGTAAACAAACTTCCATGTGCCTGGAGACAGATCAGAGCCCGGGAGTCCATCCCTCTGCTCCTCAGCACGCTCAGGGAAAAGCCAAGAGCAATAGATTTATGGAATCCAAACATCACAAATGCAATTTATTTACACTGCTGACGCCAAAAGGAGAAGCAGATGCCTCTGATTTGGATGCTTGTCCAGCCTAATTTCAGGAAAACATGGGGGTCAGTGTGAGGGAAAGGAAGGAATCAAAACATTGACTGTGTCACCCCCAGTCACAGTCCTGGTCCATCCCTGTCCCATCCTCGCTGCCGTGTGTGCCAGCTCTCCAGAAACAGCCTCCAGAGCACACCCAATCCCATTTTCCCTAATTCTGCTGTAAGATATCCATCCAGGATGCCTCCTGCAGGGCCAGAGGGTTGCAGAGCAGTGCAGGGCTCTCAGTGTGGCTTGTCCTGACTCAAACCATCCTGGGCACAAGCCCATCCAGTGCCACCCCTACCATGGACACCTTCCACTGCTCCAGGCTGCTCCAAGCCCTGTCCTATCTGGCCTTGGACACTTTCAGGGATCCAGGGGCAGCCACAGCTTCTCTGGGCACCCTGTGCCAGGATCTCCCCACCCTCACAGGGAAGAATTCCTTCCCAGTGCCCCATCTAACCCTGTCCTGCTCCATCCTAAAGCCATTCCCGCTGTCCTGTGCCTTCGCCCCAAGTCTCCAGGCAGTGCTGGAGCACAGCCGGGCTTTCCCTTCGGGCTGATTTGGTCTCCTTCTCCCAGCAGAGGGCACGATGTGCAAGCGAGAGCGGAGATCCTCGGCCAGGAGCGATTCCAGGAATGATGCAGCAATCGGGAACAAGAGCCAAAAGCTCCCGCTCAGACGGGACGTGTCGGACACGGCGTGTGGTTTGGGTGGCCAGGGCCACTCAGTGCTCCCAGCCGGGACCAAACACCTTCCTGCGCTGTCCAGAGCACTTTGGTTTCGTTATTAAACACCCCCGGAGGTCCTTTAAGTGGCATTCAGAGAAACGGCTGTGAATGCAAGAAAATGGAGCCAGCAGCTGTCAGAAGAAACCAAATTGCCCCTAATTTTCCGGAATTTTGATCTCGAGAGAGCAACATTTCCCAAGAACATTCAATGTCTTTTAACGTGATTTACTGCAGGGAGCAAACCCATCTCCTCAATTCAATTGGCTCTGTGGGTGGTGTGAGGTCTAAATCCAAGTGTTTGGATTATTGATGCTTCAGGAAACTCATCTCTAAAAATGACTAAGCTGTCGAAAAATACCTTCCTGTCCAAATCTTTCCTTCAGCCTGCACTATTATCAAACTTTCTTTGAAAGAGGTTTCCCGGGAAAAGTAGGAGAAAAGTTCCCTTCTTGCCTTAATCATTAAGTAAGGTAAACATGTTGTGTAACCTCAGCTCTAATTTCAGGATTTTGGTCATTCCTATGACATGGGAATTTCCCTTTCATGGGCACCTTTACGTATCTATTTCAAAAATTCTTTTATTTCACCTTTCATGATGCTGCTGCAGTGATGCAAGTCTTGGCTGACCCTCACAAGCAGTGAAATCTAAACCACTTTTTTTCCAAGAGGCAAAGTTTACACAAATCCAATGTCCTGGGAGAACCTCTTGTGAGAGGGAAATGCCTTTCTTCAGCTGCCCCATGCCAGCTGTGATGTGTCCATCTGGAATTCCCTGTTGCAGGAATGGGTGCATCTCCCTGCACCCCAAAAAAGGCTCTTGTGGTCCTGGAGAGGATGGACTGTGGGCTTGGTGCAGGAAATAGCTCCAAGATAAACACAGGTGGTCTGGAGAAGCTGTGGCTGCCCCATCCCTGGAAGCATCCATGGATGGACAAGGCTTGGAGCAACCTGGGATAGTGGAAGGTGTCCCTGGCCATGGCAGGGGGTCGATTAGATCCACCCTTTCCTACCCAAACCATTCCATGATTTTGTGATTCCAAGCTCTTGGCAAAGGCAGATTCTGAGCTCTTCTGCACAGAATGGCCTGACCCCACAGCTACATCACCCACCAGGAGCCAGCCAAAATGACTTAGGAAGTCATATCCAAGTGGAACATAAAAATAGCTCATCTGCTTTAGCTGAACTGTAGAAAACCCTCTTTATTTCAAGGATTTGGAATCTTCAGATGAGGATGTGAACAAGGGCAATGGAGGGTCTGTCCTTGACTGCAAAGTGCTTTGGGTGTCCCAGCCATGCAGATCTCTTCAATCCTGGTGTTCTGCCCCAGAATTTCCTTGGGAAGCATCTCCTTCCCTTTCAGCCTGGCCACTGCCACAAACCCCAGCTGCTCTCAGGAGGGACATTGGGTTATCAGAGAATCATTGAGGTTGAAGGGATCTCCAAGATCACCAAGTCTAACCTGAGCTGTTCCATGTGCAGAGGTGGCACCAGCCAAGGGAAAAGCTAAAGCTGCTCATTCTCCTGAGAAATCATTTCCTCCCCTTCTGGGGGTGTGCACAGGGCAGCTCTTGGCCCTGAAGGACAGCAGGAAGGGCTTCCTCACACAGCACCCATCAGCAGCACAGCAAAACCACCAGCAGCCCATGGGTCTTCCCTGGGGGCTTTCTGCTGACGGGGTGGACTCTTCCATTTATCAGTTTGATCATCCTGTGCAGGGTTTTGTTTCCTCTCTGTCTGCAAAGGTGATCAGAAGTGGGGCTGAAGGGTACCAGCTGCCAGGAACTGCACCACAGCAAAACTGTAACTCTGCTGAGATGGGGCAGGAGATAGAACACCCCCGGTGTCACTGGGTTCTCTCTGTCTGCCCCTCTTAGCCAATCAAGCAGTCAAACTTGGTCTAAATGTTCACTATAAAAACCTTGCCAATGTGGGCTGTAACAAAATAATAATCTCCTCTAGATCTCTCTAGCAGAACCTCAGCAAAAATACATAAATAATGTCCAGGCTTTAACAAAATACATTTTTATTAATTACAGCACTTCAAGTAACATTTCATCTCTCCTGGCAGTCTCTCACTTCAGGCTTCAGGAGCAAGAACAGGTTATCACAGTGCATCAAGTTATTAAGACATCCTTCCTGCTGACGGGATCAGCTTTGATTGGGAATGTTCATCCAAGGGTTTAATTGACTTGATTGCATTTCTGCTGTGATTTTACTGATCCCCAGCCCTTGGCAGAGCTTCCTTTTGAGTCTCCTGAGAAGCAAAGTCAGTGGTCAGCACTTGCTGCTGGTGCTGCAGCCGCGAGCTGGGGATGGCAGAAAGATCTGGGAATGGCACAAGGATTTGTGAATTGCAGAATGATCTGGGGGTGGCAGAAAGATCTGAGGATGACAGAATGCCTGGCAGAATTTCAGTCTCTCCTCACTACAGCCTGTACCTGGAAGTCCCATGTGAAGTCAGGAGGATTTGGAAATGCCCACGGCCATGCGTGCGTTGGGCAGTGTCAGAGGTATCTGGAACATTTTGTGCTTTGCTGGTAAAATCCCTGAGTGTTGAGGAAATCCCAGGAATCACCAGCTGGGAAGAGCTCTCACACATCCACCCAAGCCCCAGTGTGGTCAGAAGGACATTGGTGGCCATGATCTTCCACACCACTGCCCCGGGAGGTGGGACAGTTCTGCTAATGCCAGCAAATCCCTCCCTGCCTCTAAACCCACAGCCATGGCTCTGGGTGCAGTACATGGAACCCTCCACACAGGGGGGTTCTCAAACTCTCTCTCCTAGGCTGAAGCAAACAGCTTCATTGCAGCTTTCCACCCTTTATTTCTGAAGAAGGGTGTGAGAGAAGCTGTTTCCTCTTTGCTGTGACAGCCTCCTAAAAACAGCTCTGGGAATGTTCCAAAGTGTGGCATCTCAGCCCAGCTCTGTCCCAGGAACTCTCCAGGTGGGGCTGATGCCCTGAGCTCACCTTGGACATCTTGGTGCTCACCTTGTCTCTCCAGCCCACCTGCAGAGCCTGGGGGTCACCTGAGTTAGGAATATTTTACGACATAGATCCTGTCTTCAGTAAACAACTACACAACTCTTGGCTCAACAGATCCCTGAGGAAGCATTTAAGCACCCTTTTTGTATAAAAAATAGTGGGGTTGATTTACAACCGTGAAATGTCTTTTGTTTCACTTCTACAGTGAATAAAGTCTAAATAAACACACACCAGCTGTGGTGTCTCAATGTCAAGGGGCTCCTCAGCCCCAAACTCTTCTCAATAACAGCTGAAGAGTACCAGGAATCAGTACCAGGTTTAACCTCCCTGGAGAGCCTTTGTCCTGGTTATTGAACAGTTTCCAAATGGTTTGGAATTGTGTTTAAGGTCCTTGTGTCGCTCCAGCATTCCCAGAAGGACACCCTACTTGGATTTGAGTCTAGACCTGGGAGACATGCTGAAAAATATCTTGTAGTAGATGTAGACGTTGATAATCCTCAGCAGAATTCCCAGGATGTAGCTGAGGGACCTGAGCAGGGCCGTGGCCGCGCCGCAGAGCTGGAACAGCAGCCCGAGAGGGCCAGGGCAGGGAGAGGAGGCCCCGCCGGCCCTCAGGTGCTCATCCACGAGGAACAGGGCACACTCTGTGGCCACCAGCACCCAGATCCCCCTGCACAGCAGCCTGGCCTTCCTGACAGTCCGCAGGGGCCGTGACTCCAGGGGCAGGAAGGTGATCAGGTAGGCCTCGAAGGCCACACAGCTGAGCAGGACGCAGCTGATGTGGGTGTTGGCCGTGAGGAGGATCGGCGCGATGGCTGAGGCCGTGGGAGAAACACCAGCACCAAAACTCCCCAAAACCACGTCAGAAACAAGGCTAAGCAAAACCAGGATGTCTGCCTGGGCCAGGCTGGAAATGAGGACTGCTGTGGACTTGAAGGAGACCTTGGCAGACTGCAGGAGGATCATGGTGTACGCGCTGCCCAGCAGCCCCAGGAGGGTGCTGACGGTGTTGGAGGAAGACAGGACGAGGTATTGGATATACTTCAGTGCCAGGTATCTCCTGAGATCTTTCATGTGGTCTCTTTCCATTGAAACGCCAGTTAGGGAAGAATATCTGGAATATATATAAAAAAACCCTCAGTGATTAAATGTAAAATTAACAGGATGGATTCCAGGCAAATTATGATGGATCTGCACTTGAACAGGCACATTCTGGTGTCAAGAACAGGTTGGAAATGATGCCAGCTCAGGAGCTGAGCTTGTATTTACACACTCATATGATAAATAGGAATGAAATTTGTAAAGTGCCTGGATATTTTTAGGTAGCAGCATAATTTGCCTAATCTTGCACTCTAGGGGTCTAAGTGTGAGCTATCCTTGTCTCTGAAAGGGGAAAGCCAGAAAATGATAAGCTGCAGTTCCTAGAAAACATTAGAATAATCTCCAAATTCAGTTCTAACAAAAAAAAAAAATAAACAATGAAATTGTTATCTAAATGGGAGAGATGAGATAAGGAAGAACAATGTTGGTTTCTCACAGATAAAGCAAATTGATTGAGCCCAGCTTCCTCCTGTATCAGGGTGATCAATCCTGGTGGGAACCAGGCAGTATCACATAGCTTGAATTTTCTGAAGAGTTTCAATACTATTTCATGAGGTATTTTTAGGGAGGAGCAAGGTAAGAAATGTGGCCTAGGTGAAGCTGTGGTTAAGTCATACACAGCTGGATGGGAAATTGAGGGAAGGCTCATTCTCAGGAATTTGAGGAATGATGTGTCAGGTGGGGCTCTGCAGAGATCTCACGTTTTGTGGTTTTCACAAACTGCAAGAAGGAACTCAGCAGAATTTAGGCCTTGACTGAGGTGTGTGACCAGTTTTGAGAGCAGCAGCTCAAAAAAGGTGTCACTGAAGAAGTTCCAAGGAAGCTGATCCTCAGAGATTGAACCAAGTGTAACAATTCCATTTCCTTCCTATTGAGCAATTATCTCCATATGTAAATTCCCAGAATTCCCAATGTCAGCACCTTGGAGCTAGTGTTACAGAGCTTTTCCAGTGCATTACCCAGCAGGTCTGGGTGGTTGCTTAAGTCATCACCTGGGTTTAATTTTGCTGGGACATGGGAAGATGATAAGCAATTCCCATGAAATGTACAGAGCCAGGTTTTTGAGACTGGGATTCCCATTGCTTGTAGAGACTTGACTGGTACCAGGCTGACTCATGTGAGATTCACATGTGCCTGTTCCCCTTTGTCTTTGAAGTGTCTGATCGAAATTGCTGAAGGATTACTTTGGGGAAGAAGTAGGAAAAGAATTCTGCCTGTATTTCAGCTGAGTCAGCTCATCCAACCCTCCCTTCCCACAGTGATTAAGTGGAAAAACGATTTTGCATTTTGTGGCAAAAGCAAATGATCTTAGAGGTCTTCTCCAACATTAATGACTCCATTATTGGTTTGACCCTTTGTTTTGATATAGAGCACCAGAGCAATTCCAATCTAATGGAACAAACCCTGAACCCACAACACGGAACTCGTGCAAGGCCCCAGCTCCAAGGGGAGGAGAACCAAGCCATGACATGTCCAGCTGAATCCTGATTTATCTTCTTATCTTCAAGCAAGTTACTCCTTTGAGAGGTATATTAAGGATCTCCTGTCATTATTTTTTTCTTGCAACCTACTTCTGTGTCCATTTTAATGAATTATATTTTTGAGGAAAATAATTACGTGCCTTGATAAAGATCTTTGCTCACTTTAGGGCTGGATTTACAGCAGATCTTATCTATGTGGAGCATTTGAACTCAGAGCTTCTGGACTTTGGCTCCTACCTCGCCCCAGGGTTTGGTGATGAGCCCAAGGAGGAGCGTTAGGAATCAGGAACAGCCGGAGAAGCCAGGGGAGGAGCCCAAGGCAGAACCCTGAGGAGCTTGAAATGTTTCTCCCAGCCTCTCTTCTTGAAACTTCAGCATTTTCCATAGTGCTGCCAGCATTTTCTGAACACCACAGTGTCCTTTGGGAAGGAACTGGAGCTTCTGGCTGGAAGGTGCCTTCCTGCTTTCTGTTGGTGACAGCCAGAGGTATCTGTCCCTTCATTCCATGGCTGCCCCTCGAGGCAGGGTCGCTGCCAGGGCTCCCTCTTGCTCCCTCCACCTCTTCCAGACTATAATTTAGGGGTTAAAACTGTCATCCAGAATGCAGCAGAGCCAGGTTTGATTTCCTCCTTCGCCTCAGGGGTTTGAGATGTTTATCTCCTGTGGGTGGATAGGGATTGTCCTCGTGCTGAAGGAATCTGGGCACAGTGTGAGAAAACAGGTGACACTCTGGCCAAGGGTCGGGGATCAGCAGCAGCCCCATGGGTCACCGCAAGGGCATTTGCACATGTCTTATAGGGAAGAGCCATCCCAGCTCCTGGCACTTGCTCCAAGGGCTCTTTGGACTCATCTGCTCCTGTGAATGAAGCAGAGCTGGGAGATGTTCCCAGGAGCTGGAGCTTCATCCATGGAGAGCTCCAGAGGCCCCTGGCAGAGTTTTGGCACTGCCAATGCACAGCCTCCATGGGGACAGGGGCTGGGCTGTGGTAGGAGGAGGCAGGGAATGCTGTGAGGGCACAGTCCCTACTCCTGTCACCAAATCAGTGCCAGAGAACTCCCTGGGCATGGCACTGGTCAGACACAGCCTCTGCACAGGTAAGAGAAAGGTAAAATTGGGTGAGGAGCAGGTGCATGAAGAGAGCACAGGCAGCGGCTGAAGCCACAGTCTCCTCCTGTGTGGCTCACCTGAGCTCCCACTGCCAGGATCCCATCCACGGCTTCCACCAGCCCACAAATACATTTGGTAAGGAGAGAGCAAACCCTTCCCTCTGCCTGCACCTGGGCAGATGGGATCACACCAGCTATGAGAACAGGAGTGGGGAGTTGTTTCCTGAGTGTTTCCAGAACGGCCACACACAGTGAAAGAGGAAACCTGAGCTTCATTCTTTTATTTACAGTTTTCAAAGCAGCTCTTGTGGCTTGTGGTTCAGGTCACCCACAAGAGGATTCCTGCACATGGGCAGGGACACTTGGACAGTTTTTGGTCAGGTGAAATCTAAGTTCAAGCTCACAGAAGGTTTCCTGAACCAACACTTTGTGTTTTCAGTATGCTATTTTTTTATTTCCACAGAAATCTCTCCTAACATACTTCCCAAATTCCAGATAATAATAACTGCTCATTTGTCATAAATACATTGTTGTAGTCTAAGGGATACCCAAAAATACCTCCTGCTCTTAAACAAGTAATTCCTTTTGAAATCCCTCCTGGAATGATGTCAAAGAATATAGAGAAGAGGAGAACAAATTTAAAAAGACAGATTAGCACTGAATATCCCAACAGTAACAAGGTGCTATTCCTCATTTGAAAAGGAGAAATACTTACATTTGTTGGAAGAAGCAGCCAGGGATAGTTTTCTGCATCCCTGCACTCTGTGGGATGTCTCAGCAGAGCTGAAATTGCCGTTTCCCTTGGAATGATTCCTGGTTTTTATACAGAGCACCCCGTGTTCGGCTCCACGTCAGAGCCGGGGCCACGGGATTTGTTTTGCTGGGCAACTTCCTCCAGAGCTGGTTTCACAAGGATTACTCACTGGAATCATGGTGCCCATTAACTTTCAGCTGTCTGGAAAAACTGATGGCCTGGGTGGAAAAGGAGTCCCAGACACTTCCTCACACACAGGCTGGAGCAGATTACAGGGAGCCATGCCGGGCTTGTCTGGGTGCTGCGTGGGCCAGCACAGGTTATCCATGGCTATCCAAGAGAGGAACCCTCTGAGCCCAGCAGGGCTGTCCCTGGCACGGCTGGACCAGGCTATCCCGCAGTGTTTGTGTTGGCGTTGCCTGGGACACCCAGGTTTGGCGCTGCTGACGCTGCACTCCCGCTCCTCATTGTTCTCCGGAGCCGGAGCCGAGTCCTTCCCTGTTTCAGGAAATTTCCTCCCGAGGCATCAGTGAGCAGCAGAGGAGCAGAGGAGCATCCCACAGGCACAGTGGGGAGCAGCACAGGGACGCATCCCCAGCCACACACGGAGCACAGCTCCCAGGCTCTGGGTGCTGATCCCACACCTGCGCCAGGACATGGAAGCAGGAATTGAAAAGCAGTGACTCTGCCTCGGTTCTGATCAGCCAGGAGGGTTCAGTGCCTGCCCCACACCACCCTGCCATTCCCTCAGCGCTTCCTGAAGCCATGGGGAGCTGTGGAAGGATAAAGCAGTGGAAGGATAAAGCAGTGGAAGGTGGAAGGATAAAGCAGGATAAAGGTGGACGAATAAAGCAGTGGAAATTCCAGGTGCTGCAAAGGATGGTGCAGGGATGGAAGCCCAGCGCTTTACTCCTCACCTGGAGATGCTGGAGGAACATCTGCCAAAGGCACCCTTGGAAATAGGGACTGGGCTGGGGGGCAATTAATAAAATTTGTGCTTGGATTTCATGTGTAAATATTCATTTTTGTATTTGATTCTAAGGAGCAGATTTTGCCAGGGACTCTCCATAGCAGTTCTGTGTTTTAAAACTTCTGCTACACTTCACAGTTTCTATTACCTTTTACAAGTCCTATTCTATTTCACAACTTCTGTTGTATTTGCTTTTTTTTTTTCCTTGCCTGCCATGATGATACAACATACAACAGAACCAGCAGCTGCAAGAGCACAAATTCTGCAAACTGGCCACACTTTTCTCAGCAGCTCAAAATTTCACAATTATTTGGGGCAGATAAAATGAACTTGCCATCCGCTAGGGCACCACCCCTTTGGTGAGATTTTCCCCTGTGCCACCCACCCCGTGGAAACAGCAGGAAACTCCCTTCTTGGGGGAGGTGGGAGGCTGAGATTGGGGATCTGGCCCTGGCCTGTCCCCAGTTTCACCAGCCATGGGGAAAGTGCTGGAATCTTTAATCAACTCAATCATTTCATCGTTTCATCCTTACCTCCCCCATGGCTGGTGGCTCCTCCTTGAATCCCCCCAGTGCCTCCACAAACAGAACAAACACAGCTTTCCCAATGAATTTCTGTTTGCTGGGAGCTGGTTCCCAGTATTTTTCCATAACCTGTTTGTTTTGTGCTACACCTTTGTTTGAAGGCCGTGCCCAGCTCCCTACAGTGATTACAGTGCCCTTTACAGCTGAGAACTTTCTCTTCCTTTTTTTTTTTTTTTACCCTCAGCTACTGAAGTTAATTAGAATTCAGCACTATGGCACTATGTAAGATAATTTCACTTTTCTTCTGTCTGAAGCACTTCACTTTTGATCCATGAGTTTCCATGAGTTTCACTTTGGCAGCCACATCTCTTCTGGGCCCAGGGAAATGACATCATCTGGATATTTTGTATTTTTAGGATGTTTTTTAACACACTTGAAGATTTCGAGGAAATTGAGGGAGGACAATTTTCTTTGCAAACAACTTTGCAGTTCGGCCCTACAAACCAGGAACTGATCCTTGTTCCTTGGTGCTTTTCCAGTTATCTGGTCCTGATGGTTCCATCCTGATCCCTGGGCTGGTTGATGGCTCTGCTGCTCACAGTCTGGGCTGCTCTTCTCATGCTTTCCCTTGGTTTTATTTTCTCTTGGGTTGTTTGAGAAACCAGAACAGCTCCTGTCAGATCTTCACCCAAGATATCCTGGTTTTCCTCTTGTGAAGGCTCTCCTGCCTGGACATCTGACTTGACATAATTTCCCATCTTTATTTTCCTCAGAGAATATGAATTTCTTCAGCACCTTTTGTGACTCCCCCTTGAAGTTCTCCACAATTCTGCCTCTCCCTCACCTGGGAGAGTTCAAGAAGCTCCTTCTCAAAGTCAAGCCCAGCTGAATGATTGTCTCTTCTGGCTGGAAAAGGGAGAAGGAGAAGCCAGGTCAGTATTTGCAGGTGTGAGCAGGGGTTGGGTGACACAGGGCAGAGTCAGGAGGGCAGGGGTGACCTGTCACAGCTCCCACTGCCCCCCAGCCACAGCCACAGCCAGAGCTCCACTGGCAGCAGAGCAGCAGGAGACTCCCAAAAGTGCTGAGCTGACCCTCATGCCCTTCCTGATGGGAAACCAGCAGATCCTGCATGCGGGAGAAGCAGAAATTGGCAAAGGTCAACTGTCCCTGCTGGCTCAGGTGTGGATGTGTGACCTGAGTGTACCTTGTCCCTCTCTCAAGAACATGAGTTTCCCTTTTTCACCTTTTGAAAGAACTCATCAACAAAGGAAATCATCATCTCGCTTGTTTTATTGCCATTATTCTCCATTTTCAGGGCAGAAAAGGAAATTACCTTTTAACGAGAGAAAATGAGGGATAAAGCATTACTAATGGAATGTTTGTGCCTTGTGGACAGTAATTCCAGACATAAAACAGGATTTTATCAGCCCCTTCTCAAGAGCTGGCAGGAAAGACTTCCTTACAGGGAGACAGGGAAAAGGTTGATGGCACAATCCTTTCTGTGAAGGTGTAGAATGGATCAAGATTACAGAAAAATGCATAAAGAAGTGCTGGTGATTCATAGAACTGGGAGGTACAAGATGGTGCAAGACATTTAATGCAAATCTCAGTGTGCTCTGCCTTCCTTCCTCACTAATTCCCATTTCCAGTGCAGAAATAATCGTGGAACAGCACTTTGGGACATGCCCTTCTTCCAGGAGCTGAGGTGGAAATTCCCACCAGTGCCCTTAGCTGAAATTTCAGGAATAGCTTGAAAGAGTTTGGAAGTTCTCAGCTCTTCTAAGGAATTGTGCAGGGAGGGCTGAGCTTCCCCAGCCCTGCTCAGCTCCTCAGGGCTCTCATCCTGCAGAGCTCTGCCCCTGCCTGCTCCAGCCCCTCCCAGGAAATCCATGGAGCTCCTGGATTTCCCCTGTGCTGTGCCAGGGTCAGACCTTTGTGGGGTTTCTCTCTGCTCCTGTTTCACCTCAGTCTGGTTCCAGTTAAACTCCTGTGCCTTCCTTTGAGTCACAACATTCCACTGCTCTGCTCATCCCCAGGGAAGAGGCTGGCAGGAATTTCCCTGGAAGCCACAGATTTCCTCTGTTTTCTGCTGAACTCATCCACCTTCCCCACGCTGATACTCCCCCCATCCTGGCTGGGCTGTCTCCATCCCCACCACGGACTCGTAGCAGGAAATTATTTCAATACAGGGTATTCCTCAGCCACAAATTTTGCCACTTTTGCCATTCCAGTGCTCTCCCTCATCCCACCAGGAGGGAGGCAGAGGCAGTGTGGTGCTGGGATTAATCCAGGACATGGTGCCAGGGCTAATTCCACAAGGAGGTACCAGCCCAGAGGGGCTCAAGGAGAAGTGATGTCATCCCATGGCTCATCCAAAGCAGATTTACCTGGAGTAGAGTTTCTCTAACTTTTACACCATGTTGTAAAGTGAGAGCAGAGCAAACACTCATTGCAGTGGTGGGGGGTAAATGCAAAGCCGTTGGAAAGCCCAAAGGAGCTTTTGGGATTGGAGAAGGACAGTGAAGGAATGGCTGGAATGTGGCAGGATTGGAGCAGGTGGAGCCTGTGCTGGGCAGGGATCTCTGAGAGCTCCCTCAGAATCCCAAACCAGCAGGGACAGCTCCAAGGCCATGATCCATCTCCACCTGGATCACACAAAGCAACCCTTCCTCTGTTGTATTGCACCTCCACAGGAGGAAAAGCAGTGCATGAGGAATTACAGCCCCCAGAAGTCTCTCCTGTACGAACACTTGTTGTCTTCAGCTGGCAAGGGCAAAGTTGTCAGAAAGAAAAATTTCTTATTTCTTTAACAAACAATTCTAGGAGCTATTTTGGGTGTTATTGTTGCATAAGAGAATAAAAGAGGAAACCAATTCTGGGCTATATTCATGCAATTCCCGTATCAGCAAATATGTTTGCTTTGGACAGACGACAGGAATTAGGAAAATGTTTCCTAGTGGGACCACACAGATAGATAAAAATAACTTCTATAGAAAATCACCTAATTAAGAGAGTGTCTCAAGTGGGCTGCTGTAAAATTTTGGGAGATCTCAGCTGCCAGCCTGGGAAAATCCTTTTGGATTGTGAAAAATCCCCAATTCCCTGAAAAAGCCCACTAGGGTTTGGGTTTTTATGGCAAAAGACAATTAGGGTTGACAGCTGGGAGAGCTCCCAAAGAGGTGGGACAGCTGTAGCTCCTGTGGTCCAGGGGAATGAGAGGAAATAGAGGAAAATTTTGGTTTCTGCTCAAAGAAATTCTGCTCATCAGTGCAAGCTGGTATCAGGATTTCCGGGCCTTATCACTGACAGTTCACAAACTCTGCTGAAGCTGATAAAAGATCTGGGGGCAGGGGGAGAACCATCTGTTAAATGCCACAAATTTTGGTGGGGTTTTTTAGGGCCTCATGAAGATTTTTCAGAAGAAACTGCTTTTTCCTGGCAGCTGAAGCTCCACAGGTGTCACCTGTGTCCCCACAGACCCAGGACAGTGCCAGTGGCCACCACCACAACCTGCACAGGGAAGGCTGAGGGATTCCCAGATTTCTGTCGCTTTTTTGGGATTTGTTCTTCCCTATCTTTTGAAGAGAGCAGTGGGACATGGAAAAGAGGACCTGTGAGCCACCTGCTGCTCCTGGCAGTAGCTGTGGAGAGCCAGAAGTTCTGGAGCTGGTCCATGGCAGGGATGAGCAAAATGCTCGTGTTCATACACCCCAATGGATTTGCTGGGCCAGCTACTCCTTCCCAAACCTGTCTGGAAAACAAAAATAAAAGCTAAATACTGCTGCTCCCATTCCATGGAGTCCTGCTGCACCTCAGGAAAAAGGACTTTGGGAAAAATCAGAAGGAAAACAGAGCATAGAAAGAATAATGGGAATAAAGCACAACTAAATAAATAACGAGGCAAGGCAAGTCTCTGCTGAACTAATGGCTTGTGGTTCCTTCAGGGAAAGGTTGGGAGCTGGGAAAACAGCTGCCTGATGCTTTTATAATTCCATTCCAATATTTAAAGGCAAGGATGAGAGGCTGAAATTTGATTTTTGAAGCAATAGAGAGACTTGATTGCGGATGGATTCATTATAAGATAATGCAGAAATCAGTTGTCAGCCTGGAAGCTCAACAGAAGCAGAGCTGATGTGACTCAGAGAGCTTCAGATGGCCAAAAAGGGCCAATTTTGATGATGTAGGGTCTGGAGTCAGCCAGAATTCTCTGAGATCAGACAGCTTGCACAGAAATCCCAGTTCTGCCCAGAAGGGGCTGGAGTTGGGGTCAGTCCAAGGTCATTCCCAAGCCTGACCTTGCAAAGGCAGCGGGGTCTGATGCACAGACAAACACAGACTAAACAGAGCTGTGCTGAGGTGATCTATATCTCTGGTTCCTCAGACTGTGACAAAATGGGAATAAAATCTCTCAGAAATTATTTCAGGGAGCTCAAAGAAAGTTGGGAAAAGACCCAAATCCACCAGTGGCACTGACGGGAGTGAGCTGCACCTCTCTAACTCACAAAATGATGGCTCAGAAGCAGCACAAAGAGGGGTTGCAGGGGATTTTTGGCAATAGGTGATGAACATCAGGCTGTACCAGGTGGTAATTACAGGAATCCTTCATCTCCCTGCTTCTCAGCACTAGGAAATCCACTGGAAAGGGTTAAAAAGCAATTCATTCCAACAGAATCATGTACCAGTTTTGCAAAATCTCCACTGATATCAGAGTTATTTTTCATCCTCCCTATGAGAGTTTACTTTGCCAGCAGTATTTTTGTGTTTTGTGGGATGTCCAGATGGATGGAAGCAGCAAAGTCCTCTTTGGCCTTGAAATTGCCCAAACTCAGCCTCAATATGGTCATAAATCTCTAATTTAATATATTTATATAGAAATACTCGAGTTATTAATATGAAGTTATGCATTTAATTGCTGGTTTGAACTGGAGATCAACACTCATGAATCACTTTTGGAATGGGTCCTGACTGTCCCCAGCAGGGATTGACAAGGGACACCAGCCTGGGCTGGGATTGTCCCCAGGCTCCACCACCTCCTGGAGCACCACTGACACATCACTGATCACAAGGCAGGTCATCTTTGTGTGAAATAATCTTTATTTTTTTTTTTTAGGAAGAAATCTTTCCCGCTGGCTGCCTTGGCTGCTCCCCTGTCCTTTCCCAACCAAGGTAAATATTCCATTTAAAAACCAATTCCTGGCATTTTATGGGCCTGGGCTGCACAGAGCAGCTGAATCATGGCAGAAAAAGATAAAAACCTTCTCCAGTGAGCATTAAAAGAACCTGAAAGAGCCATTCTCAGCCCATGAGATAAGAGCAGGTAGTTATATAATTGAGGGATGATTCAGAGCCCAGGGGAAGCATTTTTGGGCTGATCAGGAGTGATAGCTGGCCTAGCCTGAGAGCACATGTCATGAAATCCAAGCAGAAAGGATGAGAGGTTTTGGAGCAAACAATGGGAGCAAAAGCAGCTCAGAGTGGTGGTATAGGGTGGTACAGACCACACAACTGCTCACCCTGATGGAAAATGTGAATTATTTTCAGGCAGATCTAACAGTGACATTCAGGAAATGAGAGGTTGTAATGATTAAAACCAAAACTTCGATTTCATAAAGATTTCTGGTGATATCTGCTGCAATCTGCTGTAGAAGCACAGCTGCAGGAGGGCTGGAGACGGGCACTGGTGGTGTAGGAACATCTTTTCACAAATTCTTGGTACGTGGGGTGTCCTTATCTGCCCTCAACTCTGCACAAAGGGCCTGATTAAGTCATCATTTATCAGGGGCTTTCTCTTTGCATTTTTCTTTTGAAGTCAACAAGAAACCAAAGAAAAAAGCCCTCAAGATGAGAACCTGAGTGCTCAAAGAACAGGAAGTTTCTGACACTCCTTCCTGTGGTGTTTTTAACCAAATATTTTGCATATCTGGTGCCCCAGATCCCTCAGTCTGGAGGGCTCAGTTCTTGTTGTCTCCAGTTCTCGTGCTGCAATTGCAAACCCTGCTGTTGAGTAAGGGAGGGTTCCTCAAAGATTCCTCTGGGAATCCTCAAGGATTCCTCTGGGAATGAGGAATTCCTTGAAGAGGAACCTGAGTGTTGTTGCCACTGTGTGCTCCAATTTATTCTGCTCCACAGTTGAATTTTTGGGTTGGCCTTGGCCGCCCTGATGTTTCCTTGGCTGAAAAACCCAGGTGTGTCCAACCCCAGGTTCCATCCTGCCTTCTCCTCTCTCCAACAGCTTGATTAGGCTTTTCCCATGTTACTTTGGCTGGTTTTTAATTATGTCCCTCCAAGGTCTTACCTCTCTCCCCATTCATGCAGGGTCCATGTGATCCCTGCCTGATTCCTTTGGGAATTAAAAGCCCAAGACTGAGCTCCAAGGCTGCTCCAAGTGATCTCAGTTTGGATGTGGGGCTTTCCCTGTCACTCACTAACAGAATCATCCTCCTGGTACAGATCATCTTACCACCCAAATATAGCCCAGACATCCAGGAATATTATCCTAAAAAGAAGTAAAATGGCACTTGGGCACATGGTGCTTGGCAGTGCTGAGTCATTGTTGGATAAATGATCTTCAGGGTCTTTTCCAACCTAAATCACTCCATGATTCCAGTTCCCCTGGTGGTTAATGTGAAGTAGTAGAAAAATGAGGTTTCTCCTGGGAAGCTGATCTTGGCCTTGTGTTCCTCATGTCTTCCTAGGGCAAAACTGTGAGTGAGAACAGAGAGCACAGGTGCAAATAAAATAAAATGGGAATAATTAAAAAGTTAATGCCATGGCAAAGTGTGTTTGATCTTCAAAGATTAATTATGGAGGTTTAATTGACCTGGCTTTTCTTCTTAATAGCTTTTAAGGAAAATCTGACTTCCACATGGCTGTAACTCCACAATTAAAACGGAGCTGTTCAAATGCAAGGCAGGTTTTGCATCCTGATGGATTTTTTCTGAGAAAAGCATCTGGCAGGGGCTGCAGCTTTATTCCAACATGAGATGCTGAACATGATCTCTGGGATTCTGTGGAAAATACTGAATGTGTGCTGTGTCCCAGATAATTCTCCAGCCATCCTTAAATCCTGAGCATGGCTTCAACATCACAAGATGCACTCAATAAATCCAGGCTCCAACTGTCACCCATGACAGCTGAACTCGGGGATCTTTGAACTCTTTTCCAACCTTGGTTATTTTATTATTCATTTATTTTATTCACATGAATTTGCCTCTCTGTTTAGAAATGAACAAATTTCCAAGAGATACGAGCCCTAAAAATAATATTGATGCCAAAAATCCACTTACTTTCATGCTGTTTATTCCAATCTCTTTCCCAAAAGAGAATGCCAATTTGCACAGGCTATTTCTGGCTTTTCAGTTTACTTTCCAAAAGATTAGAGCAAAAAAATTAATGAGGAATTTTTGCCTTTGTGCTGTTGAGTTTTCTGGGAAGTTTGTTTTCTCATCTTCCAGCAACAAAGAAGTC
Source organism: Melospiza georgiana (assembly GCF_028018845.1). Taxonomy (NCBI): domain Eukaryota; kingdom Metazoa; phylum Chordata; class Aves; order Passeriformes; family Passerellidae; genus Melospiza; species Melospiza georgiana. The sequence continues at coordinate 5,236,941 of NC_080441.1, forward strand.
TGGTGGATTTTGGTCAAAAAATGATCATCAGAGAGTTAAAATGTTAGTTTTGTGGGTGAGAAAGGCTCCCAGTGGCGCCAATTGGGAGGGTTAAGTCACTGGTGGCTTGCAAGGACCCTCACACCCAGTTCCACCTGAGGATCAATAATGCACCTTTTGGTTTGCCCCATTCTGGAAAAAAATATTAGGATGAAAAGATAACTTGGAGAGATTTGGATATAATACATATTTCCCATCGTTTCTACAAAACCAGGAGAATTCATAGAATTTCCCAGCTCCTCCTAAATGAACCATGAGGGATGGGGAAATGTTCTCGGGCTGTTTTTCCCTGACAATGTTTCATCTGAAAGGGACGCTGCACATTCCCTGAGTGTTTTCTCTGTGATGGGACTTGTGAAATAGCAGAGGCAGAGCTCAAACTCAGCCCTATCTGCCCCATCTGCTGCAGCCCTCATGTTCCACGTACAAAACAGGAAGGGGAAGCAGCAATTGGCTCTATCAGAACAGCATCTCCAGCCAGAGTGGTTCTTTGTTCTCACAGGTTGAAACGTTGGAACTGTGAAAAAAAACCCAACCAAGGAAATGCAGCTTTTCAAGTCAGCAGTTCAAAGGTTTTTGATGATGATGGCTTTAACTTTTTTCTGAGGTGGTTGATGCCCTCAGGCACCCGGGATGCCTTTCCTGGCACTTGGAGGTGTTCAGTGCTTGGTGGAGCCCACCCCATAAAGACTCTGGAAATGTACAAGTTCAAGCCCTCTCTTTCATAAAACCACATGCAGAGTGTGACCAGCTGATTGCACATGGGCCAGGTCCTGCTGGGTCCTTCACCCACCAAACCACAGCAGAAGGGTGGCTCAGGGTCCTTGTCTGGAGGTTTGGCCTCACGAATCATCCTTTGATAGAAACATCCTTTCCAGAAGTTCTCTTTGGCAGAAGAACTTGAAATGTCTGTCCTCTGTCCCAAAGGTCCCTCCAAACCCAGTGTGGATCGTTTTAGGGAGGAGTGGAAGTGCAGCACCAGGAGCTGTGGCAGTGGGGACAGCCCTGTCCCTGTCCCCAGCCCATGGCAGCTCCACTTCCCAGAAAAGGCCACACAAGCTCTCCCTCTTGGGTTCTTGACAGGAAATCCTGTCAGCAAAACAGAAACAATCAGTTATCCCTGGCTGATGCCTTTGATCCTTCCTAGATGTGCCACCCATCTCCATTCCCACCTCTTTGGGGAGAGATCAGCATCATTCTCCAAATGTCTGGGATAACAAGGGCTGAATGCGGTCCATGCACTCAGTCCTTGCAGTAATTTGTTTTATTCATCTCAGCAGAGCAAGTGCTTTGTCCCAAAAAATGCTGACTGGAGATCATGCTGAAGGTGTCCAACTATCTCCCCATCTTCCCTCAGTCCACTTTCCTCAGCAGCCACTTAAAAAGTTGTATTTGCAGTAGGATTTGATGAGCTGAGTGATAAGGGCTGAAGTTTCCTTTACAGGAGGTTCCACAGCTCTAGTTTCCCACAAAAAACAGAGAATAAGGAGCTTTGTTAGCCTCATGGCTTGGGATGGAGCAGCTTCTCACAGCTGCCAGTGCAGGTCATTCATTAATAACAATCCCTAAAAACCAAGGGGAGATGGGGGCAGTGTTGGAAGCGTGACAACAACTCAGATTCCCTCTGTTGGAGCTGGGTGCTGATAACACCAAGGGTTTGACCCCTGGATAAGCCACTCCTTAAAAGTTGGACTTGATGATCCTTGTGAGTCCCTTACAACTCAGAATATTCTGTGGTTCTGTGAATTCCCTGTGCTGAGTCCAGGGAATAAACAGACCCAAGTTCAGGTGAGAATAAGGGATGAACCCCTGGAGATGCAGCTCCCACTGAGGGAAAGGAGCTGATACAGCAAAGGGGTTCCCCACCCTTGGCAAGCAGCAGAAATGACTTCTCCAAACAAGGGGAAGCTGAGGAGGAGGGAGCTGAAGCCATCCCCCAGCAGCTGCTGACAGCACTGTTCCTCCTGTGGTTTTGTGTCACCCCAACAGCGACTCAGCCAGCCCGGGGCTGACCCTGCTCGGGGACAGCCCTGACCCAGCACTTCCCGGGGCACAACCCACCTCTTTCAGAATGACTGTGGGCTTCCAGCCCTCAGGGCACAGAATTTATTGCACTGAAAGGCTCTTCATCTCCACTCGCACTGGGGGGACACCTCCAAACCTCCCCTTCCCTCTGCTTTCCCACCCCTGTGCAGTGGAAGCTCATCCCTGTTCCAGGGGCTCTGTTCCAGTGCACTCCCCTACCGAGAGCTTTCTGTCCTCCTTCCCTCACATTTGTCCCCTTCTGCCTTCCTCCTGTGCTTTATTCACTTCCAGGAGGGACATTCCTGGGATGACGACTGAAACCATGCACATTCCAGGTGTAGCTGGCTGAGTCCAGCTGATCAGGGCAGGCAGAGCATTCCCAGGTCTCCATGCCTGATTTCAGGCATCACCAAAATCCCGCTTTTCTGGAGAAATCCTGCAGCTGACGCTGCCCCTGGGAGTTCCCTGCCAGTGTCACACAGCCCAGCCCACTCCAAATATCCTGGGGCAAGTCTGAAGCTGGGACACCATCCTTTGCCTACGAGATTCCAAGAGAAAGGAATTGTTTTGGGAAGTCACAGGAGAGGAAAGAGAATGCAACATTGTTAAGATGTTTATTTCCTCACAAAACCCCACCTTTCTGCTCTCCCCATCTTAAACAGCCAGAGTGGAAGAAGTTGCCAATGCTAGAGGGGTTTTTCATTCTCTCTGGGAAGTACTTTGGCTTTTAGGAAGTTGTCTGGAAGTCCTGCAGTAAGGAGATAAGCAGTGTGCTGGATCAGTGGCATTCAGGACACTTGAGGAAGGGCTCAAGTTCTTGAAATCTGGTGCCATTGGAAACTTCCTGGCAGGAGTTGCAGGAATTTGGGAATCCAGGGGGAGAAGGCAATGGAGGATCAATCAGTGCTAAGTGACAACCCTAAAGCCTGACCAGGCTTTTCCCAGATTTGGATGGTCCTGTCTCTGTGATATTTCATGAAAAATCCCTTTGCCAGAATTTTTCTCCTGAGAAGCTGAGAAGCCTAAGAAATGAAATGTAAACAAATAATTATCTGATTGCTTGGAATGTGCTTTGGAGATTGTTTACCAACAGGTGCATCTTTGATTGGTTCCATGTGAACTTAATGCAATCCCAGTCCAGCTGTGTTGGGACTCTGGTCAGTCACGAGTTGTTATTATCATTCCTTTCTAGACTTCTGATGTCTCCTTTCTCTTTCTTTAGTATAGTTTTAGTATATAATTTTCTTTTAATATAATATCACAATATAATAAATCAGCCTTCTAAGAACTTGGAGTCAATTCTGATCTCTCACCTTGTCCCAGGACCCACAACAACACCACAACAATTAGTAACCACATGGTCCCAGACAGATTTCCAAAGCCTTATTTGTGTCTTTATTCCTTATCCCATTGTCCTTTGGAAAGGGAATCAGAGGAGTTACAGCCCCAGCATCAAATTGCTCTTATCAGACCTGATGGGGATGGTTTTGTTGGGCTCTTCTTCACCCTCATGCCTCTGGGAATTCATCCAAAACTCCTTTTAGGAGTCCTCCCCTCCCCTTGCTCTCCTCTGGATCTCCTCATATATTGATATATCAGGGAGGTACCACAGTCCTGGCCCCCCAAATTCCACATGTCATCTTTACCACATTGTGTCAGAGCTGCATTCTGAGCTCCTCCTGGATTCAGCATGGAAACCCTTCCCACCAAAACTCTGGCTGCAATCTGAGCACATCTGGAGCAGCAGCAGCCTCCTCGATCCCACACCAACCTCAGTCTGACTTTGCAAATAGAAATCTTCCTGTTCTTGAGAGTGAAAGCCAGAAAAGAAAAAGGAACAGAAAAAAAATATAAAGAAAAGGAAAAGAAAAGCAGAAGGAATAACTGAGTGGCAAAAAGCAGAAGGAATGGCCAGAAATGGTAGCAAAAAAAGCAGAATGGCTGAAGAACAGCACAATGTGCACCACAATTAGAACCAACTCCAGAGGCAGCTCCCAGCACAGGAGATTGCAGGCAGTGCAAGGAATTGTCCACTCTTGGAGGCTCTTGGACCTCCATCCTTGAAAATCTTCAAAATCAGGTGGGACAAGCCCTGAGAATCCTGGCCTGGATCAGCTGGAGTTGCACCAGAGATCTCCTGAGGTCCCCTCCAGCCTGAATTATCCCATGATCCTGCCATTTGACTGTTCCCAATATGCTGCCAAGCAGCTCTTGGGAGCTGGACAGGCTTCCTGGGCATGCTCAGCCACCCTGGGTGGGTGAGGAAGGGTGGGAAGCTCTTGGGAAGGGCACAGGGAAAAGGTGCATTTCCTTCCCACACACCTTCATTGTTCATGGAGAGTGAGGTCAAAGAGAAACTGCCACGTCCACAGCACCGTGGCTTTGGAAACTCTAAAAGCAGCCATGAAAATGGAGCTGGGGCAGGAAAAATGGCTGGGAATTCTCCCACAACAGCAGGACAGTGGGAGAGCTGTGCTGGGGGGGCTTCACAGAAATGTGGGGTCACTGCTGCCAGCACCTGGAACAGCTGGACAGGCTGAGCCTGGGGACATCAGCACAAGGTGGGAATCAGGGGTGGCCATGAGGACAGGGAGATGTCCATGAGGACAGTGACCCGTGTGGTGACTTCAACAGGGCTGGCTTTAATCATGGAATGGTTTGGGTGGGAAGGGACCTTAAAGCCCATTCAGTGCCACCTTGCCATGGGCAGGGACACCTTCCACTGGAGCAAGGGCTTGCTCCAAGCCCTGTCCAACCCAGCCCTGGACACTTCCAGATGCTCCAGTGCTCCTTGGAGCTGTTCCCACCATGGATAAAGGCTTCTTGCCCCAAAGGATTCCCCACTGCCCTGGAGAAGCCAAGAGCTGCTGGGTCCCCCTACCCAGCCCCCTATGACCATCCACATTCCAGTCAAACCTGGGAATGAGAGAAGAATTCCTTAACTACTTAGAAAAGGTGGGAACAGCAACTTTATATCCTCAAAAGAAAGCCAATATAATAAATTGAAAATTCAGAGTGGGACAGCCCACACGTAAAATATTCAAAACTGAGAAAAGTAATACTTCAAAGTAATACTTCATTTGATATAGCCATGGAGTTTGTTTGCTTTTATTTGGGTGATATATTTTATTTTTTATTTGGATTTTTCTGGAGTTTTTTTTATTTATTTTTCTCAACAAAGCCACAGTTGTTTAAAAACAGATAGACAAATATAGAATATTTTGTGACGCTGGAAGAACGGAGATCCGTGAGAATTCGTGAGAATTCTGTTTTCCCTTTGATGACACCAACATCAAAAAGTCTCCTAAAAGCCATTTCTAAACAAGGTCATTAACACTGATGTCAGAGGTGAGCTCCCTGCCAGTTACAAGCAGGAGTGAAATACTCACAGAGCAAACACAGGGAGGGAAGCCCGGCAGTTCCCACCAGACCGGGAGGCGTGGGCACGCCTGGGAGCTCCCGAGTGCCGTTTCCTCGGAAGGTGGGAAAATCCAGGAAAAGCTGAAGGTTTCGGGGTCCCGGTGGGGCCGGGGCGGGGCCGGGGGCGGGGTCGGGGACGCGCCCCGCTTTAAGGGCGGCGGGAGCGCGCCTGGGACAGATCCGCGCCCGCTCGGACCCCGCAGCGCTCCGGTAAGGGCTGCACCGGGGCTGCAGCGGGGTGGGGGTCCCGGTGAGGGGTGGGGGCTTCGCCTCGGTGCCCCCCGCTTGTGCCGTGTCCGCTTTGAGCCGCTGGATCCCCCGGAGCGCAGCCGCGCCGCTAATGAGCCCCGGCGTTAATTGATGATCGCTCCATTCCCGTCCCGTGTCCCCGCTCCGTCCCCTCGCAGAGGGGATCTGGGGCTTGCGAGGGGAGTTTGGTGTTTTGGGGCATTCCCGTCTCGCCCCAAACGGGGAGTGCAGAGCCCGGAGCGATCCTCGGGATGGGGATGCTTCGTGTTTGTGCTTGGAACGAGCGGCAGCAGCGGCTTTGTGCTTTTGGGGTGTGTAATTAAATTGAGTGTAATCTACTGGGGCTAGAGATGCTCCGAGAGCAGGAGCCCCTCTGCTCTGGAGCCGGGCTGGGAGAGCTGGGGGTGCTTACCTGGAGAAGAGAAGGATCCAAGAAAACCTCAGAGCCCCTTCCAGAGCCTAAAGGGGATCCAGGAGTGCTGGAGAGGGACTGGGAACAAGGGATGGAGGGACAGGACACAGGGAATGGCTTTCTGCTGCCAGAGGGTGGATGGGATTTTGGGAGGAAATCCTTTCCTGTGAGAACCTGGCACAGGGTGCCCAGAGAAGCTGTGGCTGCCCCTGGATCCCTGGCAGTGTCCAAGGGACCTGGGATAGTGGAAGGTGTCCCTGCCCACGGTAGGGGTGGAATGGGATGAGCTTTAATGCCCTTTCCAACACAAACCAGTCTGTGATTCTGTGACAAGCTATAGATTTATCTGTGCTGCATCAGACTGGGAGAATAGCAGTAGTTCAGGGGGTTGCTGCCTTTGGGAACCCTTTCTCATCCACTGTGGTTCCCTTTCACCCAGTGAGCTTAATTCACCAGCACACAAATAAATGGCTCAGTGAACCATGACTGTACAAATAAAAGAGTGGCAGAAGCGGTGTTTTTCTTCAATTCATGATGCAAATATAAAGCCTCAGCTGGGAAATGCTCTTTTGTGGGATTCTTGTTGATTTTTACAGATGCATTTTTAGGTGTGATGTTCTCTCATACTTAAACAGTTGGATTGTGAATATCAGTTCCCTTTTGGTTGCAAAACTCAAATTATGTTTAGAAATGCGATAGAAAACAAGTCTTGTTTGTCTTTTGGATAAATGCCTCGAGTAGTTGTTTAAATTGTGGGCTGGTTAATTGCTGGAGTTAAAGCTATAATGTAATAAAAGCATAAAAGATCCTGGGCATGCGGGCTGGTGGCTTTGTTCAGGATTTCTCATGAACATCAGTCCCTCTACCCTCAGGTGGTGACAGTCCCCTCACTGTCACCTGCTCAGCTTTTGCTCATTTGTGCATTGCAGATAATCAAAGGACTCTTTTAAAAGAGTACAAACACCAAAATAACTGAAATTTACCTGACACCTGGAAGCCTTGAGCATCCCAGAGCAGTTCTGAATTCTGACTTCGGTAAGTCTGGGGGGCAGACAGAAAATCTAATACTGCCAAGTTATTTGTATGGGTGAAAATACATTTATCAGCAATTTAGAGCATATTCATGGTACAGTTGTGGGTTCTCATGGCTGATCTTGACCCAGCTTCTGCTTTTGTTGTTGTTGTGGTGTCCTGTTATTTCAGCTGGCTCTTGTCCTGCAGCTTTTCATGGTCTCAGACTGCAAGGGAGGTTCTGCACTTGAACCATTAGGAACAGAAAATCAATCAAAAAGAAAAAAAAAAGGGAGAACCAGGGCTGAACAATTATTAGGGTTCAGGACCACTCCTCTTATTTTAAATTCCATAGTGCTGTTGTCACCTGCTTTACCCCTCTCTGCTGTTTTGCTGAGTAGCTGCCTCAGTGTGTGAGGAGTTAAGAGATTTCTTTGATAATTTAATGTCCTGATGTCTTGGCCTCGAGTTGCATCAGGGGAGGTTTAGATTGGATGTCAGAAAAAATTCCTTCACCAAAAGGCTCATCAAACCCTGGAACAGGCTGCCCAGGGAGGTGCTGGAGCCATCATATGTTCCAAAAATGTATGGATGTGGCACTAGAGGACATGGATTAGTGGTGATCGTGGTGGTGCTTGATGGTTGGGCGTGATGGTCTCAAGGGTCTTTCCCAGCATTAAGGATCCCATGGTTCAGTGATGTGATTCCATGACTCTGCCACATTTTGTCATTCATAACCAGTTGTTGGTACCTGGTGAGGAAAGGTGGTTGTAGTGGGGACAGGTCAGATTCACACACCTTCTCAGCTCTCTCCTGAGATAGACTGCAGATTTTTCTTCTTATTTCATCATGGATATTTATTTTCCTGTCCTGCTTTACCTCACCTGCATTTCCCCCCCCAGGCCTGACACTATCCCCAGGGAGTTGGTGCCTCAGCCAGGGCACCATGACAGCGCTGTCCCCCAACCTGTCGTGCCACAACCCCTCCATCGACGACTTCCGCAACAGCGTCTACTCCACGCTCTACTCCATGATCAGCATCATGGGCTTTGTGGGCAATGGCGTGGTGCTGTACGTGCTGATCCGCACGTACCGGCAGAAAACGGCCTTCCAGATCTACATGCTCAACCTGGCCCTGTCCGACTTCCTGTGCGTGCTCACGCTGCCCCTGCGCGTCATTTACTACGTGCACAAGGGCCACTGGTTCTTCAGCGACTTCCTGTGCCGCCTCTCGTCCTACGCGCTCTACGTCAACCTCTACTGCAGCATCTTCTTCATGACGGCCATGAGCTTCTTCCGCTGCATCGCCATCGTCTTCCCGGTCCGCAACATCAGCCTGGTGTCGGAGAAGAAGGCCAAGTTTCTGTGCGTGGGCATCTGGGTGTTCGTCACGCTGACGAGCGCGCCCTTCCTGCGGAACGGCACCTACCAGCACGGCAACAAGACCAAGTGCTTCGAACCGCCCGAGAACTCCCAGAAGACAAACATGGTGGTGATCCTGGATTTCATCGCCCTCTTCGTGGGCTTCATCTTCCCCTTCGTCATCATCACCATCTGCTACACCATGATCATCCGCACCCTGCTGCGCAACTCGCTGCGGAAGAACGAGGCCAACCGCCGCAAGGCCGTGTGGATGATCGTCATCGTCACGGCCACCTTCCTGGTGAGCTTCACGCCGTACCACGTGCTGCGCACGGTGCACCTGCACGCGCTGCGCCTGCGCGGCCCCGGCTGCGCCGACACCGTGTTCCTGCAGAAAGCCGTCATCGTCACCCTGCCCCTGGCAGCCGCCAACTGCTGCTTCGACCCCCTCCTCTACTTCTTCTCCGGGGGAAACTTCCGGCAGAGACTCACCACGCTGAGGAAGGCGTCCTCCTCCAGCTTGTCGCAAGCCTTCAGGAAAAAGATCTCCGTGAAGGAAAAGGAGGAGGAACCCTTTGGAGAAAACCAGAGGGAGAATGGAAAGGCAGCTGTGGCTCCTTTGTAAGGAGGTTAAACTTTCCCCTCAGAGCTCTGGTGGGGGATGGAGATCTCCGAACTCTTCCAGAAGATGGGATGGAGGCTTTCAGGCCTTTGTTGCAGTTAAATAACTGTGGACAGTCCCTGGTTTGTGGTACTTGGTGGCAGAGCCTCTGCTGGGGCTGGGCAGCCCCTGGGACCCCCAGAGCCACGTGGGACAGAGCAGCCACCACCAGCAAGCTGTGGAGCTGCTGCTGAACTCCCAAACCCCTTCCAAGGCTGTATTTGGGCATTTGCTTCGTTTCACAACTTTTCAAGAGCGTTAATTCCCCGAGCCAGCGGGAAATGTACACAAAGCTGGCGGCGTGTGGGGAGCTCCTGATGAACAGAGAGGGCAGAGTTTTCACTGGAACTTCAAACAGCCGCCAAGTTATTTACACAGCGAGGCCAGGATAATTCCTGCCCTGCTCCCAGCTGCCTCTGGATTTTGGTTTTTATGATCATTATGTGTGTTTTAGGCTCCCAGAGCTGTTCCTGGGCTGCAAATGGGGCCAGGCCTCTCTCTCACCCACACCGAGCAGCTCAAGAGGCTTTGGTGGGCAGCAGATCTGCCAGTGTTTTCCCAGTTTCTAGAAAAATCCATGGGATCAGTTGTAGAATTGCAGTATCCTACTGTGCAGGATAACTTAGGAATAAGGATAAGAGGGACTGGTCTGAAGTGATGGCTGCAGGATTCAGAATATCACTCCAGTTTTTGGGGAAGTTTTAGGTAAAAGTGGAGTTTGGCATGCTTGGAGTCAGAATAGCTTTTCTCAACTATTGGCCAAGGGTGTTAAGTTAATAATAAATATAAAAAAGCTCTCCAGGATGTTTGATTCTGTTCCAGAGTGTTCACCTCACCCACACCTGGCAGCAAAGAGGCAACACAAGGCCCTTGGAAAGACTTTTAGGAAGAGCTGGAGCTCTTCTTTTAGGAAGAGCTTCAAAATCTGAGTCTGGATGAGATGAGATGCTGAAAAAACATTGGGCTGTTTTTCTACTGTAAAGAAAAACTTTAAACTCTTGGATGGAGGGAAACATTCCTGTACTTTTCCAGGGGATCTGCAGGAAGGTAGCTCCAGCTCTGCTGGAGCAAAGCCCAGCCGGAAATGTGAGACACATCCCGACAGAAATAGAAATTCTTGTAGGATTAAACCTTACTGTTCATTTATCGGCTCCTTCTCCAACTGAAAGTGTGTTTGGATATGGTATTTATGAAATTATTCAATGTTATCTTCATAAAGAAAACAGTTTTAGTAGTAAAGAATAACAGTGCGCAAGAGGAGTTTGGCTTGGACAGGCATCTGCTGGAGAAATTATCTGTACAGATACTTGGAGAGTGAATTCTCTGTTGGCACCACAGCCATTGCTCAGCAAAGGGCACTTAAAAAACCACATTCACCTGCAGGACAAATGATGGATGTGAATTTCCAAGGAGATCTGAAATTCCTTTGTTAAATATGAAGGATAAAGCATAAATATGAAGGCTGAAAGCTGCTGCTGTAGAGCAGAGTTAGAGACCCCCCAGGAGGGCAGAGCCAAGAGTTCAAAGCCAGAACTGCAAATTGTTCAGGGAAAAAATGTGAATGAATTGGCTAAAACTCATTTTTAAGGGTCAGCACTGAATATTCCACTTGTGTCTCCAGGCTTTAAAGGTATTGTAAAACTGTAAAAAAATCCTCATGGATTTTTATTTGGAATATGCAGAAATAACATGCCCATTCCCAAAGTTTAAAATATTGAATATTGTACAGTAAAGCTAAGTGTGTGTATATATATATATATATATATATATATATGTATATATTGCAAAGCATTTTTCTTGTAGCAGATGTATTTCTTAACCTTTTGCCTTTTTTATTTGAATGAGACAATGTTAATGGCAAAGGAAATGGCAGCTTTTTTTTTAATTTTCTTTTTTTGTGCAATAGGAATGCCTGTTTTAAAAAACTTTACTGAAAATTAAACTAAAACATTGCAAGTGAAATTTTAATTACTGTTTTCTGTGGCTTGTTTGAAAGTCTCTGTTACAGATTCTTCTTCCCTACAATAAAACTTTATTTGCGCACAGCACCAGAGTGTAATATTTGATTAATAATAATGGTGTAATAAACACTTAGAGTAGCACAGATGTTGCTGAGATGTTGGGGGAGTTATTTTGCTCCAGCCAAACTGGACTTTGCTGTAGCCCAACTTCCCTGGAGCTGCTGTTGAGGGATCTGTTGGAGCCAAAACACTTCTGAGGATCCTGTGGTGGTCGAGCAGCCCGACAAAAAGCAGCTGGAAATTGGATAAATTGGGATTTACAGACAAAAAATGTTTGGAAGACACCTGGAGGGGCAGGTATGCTCTTGGTGAGGGGATTTTTGTGTGTTCTGTGTGGTCACACATCACAAATGCATGGAAAAATCTGCTGGGAATGTTCTTTCCTTGGAGTTCCCCAAAGCAGGGTCTGCAGGCGGTGTTTGGCTTTGCCACCAGCTCCGGGTGACAATGTCCCCGCGTGTGCCTGTGCCCTGGGGACACAGCAAAGTGCCACCCTGGCAGCAAATCCCGGGCAGGTTTTGCTCAGGAGCCTGCAGAGAAAGCTGTGCAGAGAAACAGGGATTGTTACCGGCATGGGGCGGGTTAGGAGTTGGGGTGTTTTGGGGGCTGTACAATGTGACAGCAGCTGGGAGTTGGGGACCAAGCGTCACCCTGGTGCGGTGACGGGGACGCAGAGAAAACGAAAGTGAGTGGGTTGGGTGTTTGCTTGACACGGGGCTGTTTTCTGCTGCAGTTTCTGGTCCGATGGTGTCCCCTAGTGCTGAGCCCTTCCCGCAGCCTGTGCCTGCCGAGGTTTCCTCTTCTCATTTAGTCCAGCCCCAGTTCCTCTCCTGTCATTGTCCTGTTTCCTCTGGTGCTGACCCCTTCGTTCCTCCCCTCCCACCCCTGCCTGTGTTTTATTTCATCACAATCTTTGGGGTTTCCCTCTGCCTTTCTTTTGGTTTTCCCTATTTTTTAGGATGGATGCTCCAGCTGGGAAGGACCCAGCCACAGAAGGATCCAGTACCCTCCTCCTGCCTTGGGCTCCAACTACACCCTCAACTTTGCCTTAAAAACGCTGATTTTCCATAGGATGGCTGTGCCAGTATGGACCTGCAGCGCTTCCACTGGGAGCTGGTGGTGAGTACAGCCCTTGGGCATCACCTCCTGGTGCCAGTTTGGCCTGGGTGTGTCTGGGAGGGTTATTTCTGACCAAACCAGTACAGCTGAGGGTGAAAAGCTCTGCAATGAACTGTTTATCCATGTGGGAATGGAATGGTCCTGCCTGTCTCCCACCAAGGAAAAGGAGCTGCCACACAGGGAAGATCAGAAACTGCACGTGGGACATGCTCACCCTAATTCCATAAACTGCTTTCCCATAAAACTCCTGCAGCATGTGAGAAGCCAGCAGCCCTTCAGTTTAATGAGCAATAAAGCCCAAGCACTGGCAATAAAGAGAGATTTCCTCTCATTCCTGCTCTGAGCATGGTGCCTCCTGCCCTCCCCATCCCAGAGCAGGAATTTTGGGGCTGGAGGGGTTCAATCCATTCCCACTGCCTGGATTCCCCAGGGATCTGTGCACTGAGAAGCTTTGGATCCCTTATGCAGGAGTTAATTCTCAAGCTGAACCTTAAATTAGCATTTTTACCCAATTTCCACTGTGGTCTGACATTAGGAGAGGGACTTCTCCCACATGGCAGGAGGGAGAACACCAGGCTCTTTATCCTTCTCCTACACAGGCCAATTCACCTGATTACCAGGGGAAAAAACTCAGGACCAAAAATGAAGGATTTTGAAATGCTGATGGTATTTCAAAATCATCAGATTTTGAATTACCATCAGCAATAAAATCTCTTAGAAACATTCCTGAAAGCAAACCTGAGGGATGGAAAGCCCAGTCTGATGCCTGGAGTTACAAATCCCTCTTGGGATCAGCAAGGTTGGGAACTCAACCCTGCTTCTCCCAAACTCTTAATTCCAGCCCTGAGAGGGGCTGCATGTGCAAACAACTCTGTGGAATATTTGCAGGCTTCACTGGAGGGGGAAATGTGCCCGTTTTGTTCTTGTCAGTGTGGTTTCTTACGCTTCAGAGGAAAGCACTGCCCTGGGAGCAAAGCAAGGGCCCTTTGTTAGGTGAGTAAATACATTCCTGGTGGATCTTCACCAGGCTGGGAGGGACAGAAGGAACAAGGCAGCAAAACCCCATATTTCTGATCATTAATAAAAATTCCAAGTGCAGGACCACTGCTGCAGGTCTCTGCAAACAGAATTTGGTTTGTGTTTGGCCTCTTAAAATCCCTTTATTTGTGAGGAGCAAGACTCCCTGGTGATCTGCTTGAGATTCATTTCATCAAGGCTGAGGTCACTTGGGTTGTTCAGCCTGGAGAGGAGAGGACACAGGGGAGACTCCTCAGGAGCTGCAGCTCCAATCTCTGCTCCTTGCGACGGGGACAGGACCCAGGGAATGGCTGGAGCTGTGTCAGGGGAGGGTCAGGTTGGATTTTAGGAAAAGGTTCTTCCCCCAGAGGGTGTCGGGCACTGCCCAGGCTCCCAGGGCACAGCCCCAAGGCTGCCAGAGCTCCAGGAGGGTTTGGACAGTGCTGCCAGGGATGCACAGGGTGGGGTTTTGGGGTGTCTGTGCAGGGCCAGGAGCAGAACAGGTGATCTTTGTGGGTCCCTTCCAGCTCAAGGTATTGTGTGACTCTGAGAGGCTGCCCACAGCCCCTGAGCCCCCCAGTAACACCTGGAGAGTTCAGGGACAAGGGGACATCCAGGACAGGAGTGTCACCATGTCCCTGCTGCAGGGACACTCAGGACAGGAGGTTCCTGCAGGTGTTTTGTCTGACCAGCCCAGAAGGCTGCAAAGGGCTGACTCTGACTTTGGGAGCAGTTATTGCAAAAGGCAGCCTGTGGCTGGGCTGTTAGAATTGCATCTGTCCCAGGATGCCCCATGATCAGAGACGTTTTATTTCCTCTCTGAGTAAACCCTGAGACAGCCCCTTCTCTCTGCCCTGTGCTCCCCATGTTACTCATGGCAGGAAGCTGCTTACGTGAGTGAGGGCTGGAAAATGCTGCACTGCCCTTTCACCACCAGTTTTCAAGGAAAATGGAATGAGGAGTTCCCCCAAAGTGGCCTTGAGCCGCTGCCTCCTGTCAGCAGCATCTCCTCCCACCCTCCCCACGTCCTCCATCACCCTGAGCCACTGTGCCAGAGGCTCACAGGACTCCAGAGCTGCTCTGGGCTCCTCCTCATTTCCCAGGTGGGAAGGGCAGGGCAGCAGCTTCCCCACCAACCTGGAGCAGCATCCTCACTCTGGGGAAGGGCTTGTGGTCCCCAGCTCCAGGGAAGAGACAGGAGCAGGGCTGAGAGCCCTTGGGGAGGGCAGGACTCCAGGGAGGCAGAGGCTGAGCTCAGGTGGGTTTTCCTCTGGCTTTGCAGTGTGATGAGTCCAGTCAGGGTTAATCATATCCTGTGGGAGGAAAAAGAGCCCTCAAGGATGTGAACTAATGGAACAGAGGTGCTGAGGAGCGGATGTCAAAGCCCTGGGGGACAGTCCTGCACATCCTCAGCTCCTGGGGTAGATCCTCCTGGGATCCATCTGTTCAGACCCAAATTGTGCCACTAACACCAGCTGATGGTCGAGTTTGCTGCCACTGTAATTAAACGAAAACTAATCAATAGAATCTGAGGTTGTTCTGAGGGTCAGCAAATGTCCCTGGTGCAGCTGCACATGGCAGAGGACACTCAGGAGCCTCCAGAGCCACAGAGAGTGGCACCAATGATTCAACTCAAATTAAATGTCTAATGATGATAACTCTCTCCCATGGTGGGAATCCTGCTGGTGAAACAGCCCCAGCAAATGTCCAGTATTACACCGAGTTTGTGTAAACTCAGGCACAGCCTCCACGGCTTCCAGAGAGGTGCCCAAGCTTGTGGCCTCCTCCCCCAGCACTGACCCCTCAGCAGAGCTGTATATTTTGATTTTTCCCTGTTTATTTCTACTGGATGTTCCTCTGAAACAACTGTGCTCCAACAAGGGCTGCTGGAGGAGGAGGCAGCTCTTACCCTGCACACAATTCATGGCTAAACTGACTCCGAGAAGGAAGGTGAAAGTAGAAATATGGTTTATTAGCTACCAAATCTAGAAAGACAACATAGCCAGGAAAATACTGCCCTCCTGTGAACCAAGGAGAGTGCTAATGAAAAGTTAAAGCTGAAGTTTCAATCCCAAATGTAATTCAGTTACAAGAAAAAATACGTAAATTCTTCAGCCCCTGCTTTCCCTGGAAAATGGAAATTTCTACAAAATACCAGCTCTTTATCCAAACTACAAGGATTATGTCAATACAAACTGCAGGAGTTGTAGGGAGAGGGAGGAGATTTGGGGTTGTAGTAAATTGGGGAATATTTTTGTTTCTTTCTATTTTATGTCAAAGTTCAGGGGCTTTTCCCTCTATCATCTTTGCCATCCCAGCTCACGCAAACACAGTTTGGACTCCTTTTGGATGGAGGAATTTATATTTAAAGCCTTTTATTGAATGTTTTTGCTGGATTTTATATAGAAATACATAAATAAGAAGACCAGGGCAGTGGTGGAAAGGCAACGCTGAGCAAGACCCTGATGTTGGTGAGGCGTTTTCTGTCCCTCTCCCAAAGCTAAAGGGGTCACGGGCCCCTGAGGAGGCACTGACAGCATTTTATCCATCAGGAGGAGGATTTTAAAGCCCAGTAACCTTTGATAAGGGCAGGGATTAACAGAGCTCCCTGAGTGACACCGTGACAAAAGGCCAGCCCTGCTCATGTCCCACACCCGCTGCCCGGGGACGCCGCTGGCACCAATGGGGGAGAAAAGATGAAGTAACAGCAAAGAGGGGAAGTGAAAAGGAGATTGCTTCATTTCTTTATGAAACAAGGGTCCTGTAGTTCCCTCAAAATGTGTGTTTGCTTCTGGAGAAACTGCTGGAACAGACACTGAGGCTCCACGTGTCACTGGGGGAAGGATCTGGTGGCTCTGCAGGGTGACCGGTCACAGGGGGCCACTCACAGGTACAAATATCAAATATTCCATGTCTGGAGGCTTTCCCTCGGCTCCAGTAGAAATGTTGAGCATGATTAGGGCCAAAGAGAGTCATTCCAAGTTTTTTATTGAAGGAGGTGCTTCAAACACTTGGTGTCAGGAGGAAGGAATGGGGCAGTGCCACTGCTGGGGTTCAGCCACCCCATCCCTCTCCAAGGCAGAGGAACTCTGGGATCAGGGGTCCCAAATCCCTCCCTGCACACAGGAGCTGCTCACCTTCCTCTCACAGCTCTAACACAAATCCATCCTCATCCTGATGTGCTTATCTCACTCCTTATCTCACCCCTAACAAATTGGGACTCCTGACTGCCCAGGTAAGTGGGAATAGATTTATTCCTGGTGTGGCAGTGAGGCAGAGGGGCAGGGGTTGATGCTGGAGCACCAGACCTTTTCCACCTCCTTTTCCAGCAGGAAAGCTCACCCTGAGCTCACCACCAGCTCAGGATGACCAGGAGCTCTGCCCTGCAGAGACACCCTCAAGGCACATCCCAGGAAATGCCACTCTGCTTCCACCCCTCTTTATTCCTTCTGCTTTTCTCACAGTGATTGGAAAATCCACTGCTGGAGCATCACAGACAATCCCCACATCAGTCCCATGGATGAGCTCAGCTGGCAGCTGCTCCAGGCCCCATTTGCAGCCTCTGGAGCCTCCAGCCCCTTTTCCAGAGCAGGGAAATGGCAAAGCCAGCATTCCTGGAGTGGAGCCTTTGGAATTGCTCCCTGAAATTCCTCACTCCCAGCAGCCCCCAGCTCCAGGCACAGCAGCAGGGAAAGCAGTGAGGAGGATTTTTCATAGCAAGAGGAGATGGGGAAGGTGGGAAGGGGCCCTTTGTTTGGGGTTTTTCTGCTTTCTCTCCTGAAGTGTCCTCAATAATTCCACTTGCAGGTTTTCTCCCAGAGATCTGCTCTGCCAGCTGAGAAATGCTCCTTGTGCCACCCCCTCCCATGGAATATCAGTGCTTGGACCTTCCCTCTGAGGGTGGGAAACCAGATCCATGCCAATCTCAAACTGTAGATCATCAGCCCCAAACAAATAAGTAGATTTCAGTAATGGATACAACGTGGAGGTTCCCTGGAGGAGCCAATATTTGAATTCTTCACAGCTGCATCTCTGCCTTTTGCTGGGTGGGTTGGTTTGGTTTTTTTTCTCTTTAGCCTGAAGTGCTCCCAAGTGCCTCATGCCATGTGGCTGCTTCTTATTTTGCATCCCAGACCTGATTCACAGCTCTGCACTGATATAAAATCCATCAGATAGAAAATGCTCATTAGGGTGGGGAGAGTCCCTTCTGCAGTGCTGAGGACACTGATCTGATGGGGAAGGGGAGTTGTGGCTGTTAAAGGAGACCCCAGCACAGAGCAGGGGCCCCAGGCCTCCATCAAGTGAAAAATAAAAAATAAAACAAAAAAAGGGAATGGAAACAATCACGAGGAATGGGCTTATTGTAGGAGAGAGCAAGTAAAAGAGGTTGTCTGGGGACAGGGAGGAAAATGCCAGATAGGAAAGAAATAGAGCTCTGGAGAGAGACAATGGAGAACTGGAGGGAAACAATTGAAGTCCCATGTGGACAGGGAGCAGGGGGATCAGGGAGCACAGGCAGCTTTTCCCAAAGGTGCTGCAGCTTCCAGCACTCTCAGCCCAGGGCTGGACAGCAAACCTTCCTTGCACAGGGAAATTTTGGTGCCAATGTGAAGGGAAAATGGTTTGCATGCCCTAAAAGTGAGATGGGAGGGAGTTAAAACAAGGACAGCAGCCAGAAAAACAAGTGAACCTGTGCAAAGGTAGGAAACCTGCTCCCAGTGCCCAGCAGGAAGGAAACAGCCCAAACAAGGGGATGAGCATCACATTACACCTGACACAGGGATATTTCAGGTTTTATCAGTCCTCCACTGCTGAGGGTTCACCTGCAGCTCCCCTGCATGTGCCCTTCAGAACAAGTTAAAAAAGAAATCAGCGTTTCAACAACTGAACTCAGCCTTTTGTCTGATGGAAAAAAATCAATTCCAAATGTAGAGATTTCAATGCAGGCTGTAATTTTGTTACAATTCAGATTTATTCTGCTTGCTTTCTTCCCTCTTTTCTTTTCTTTTTTCTTTTTTTTTTTTTTTTTTTTTGTCCTTCCCCTCCTCTCTGTTCCCCAGACATTGGCTCTGGTGCCTGTTCTGCTCTCCAAAGACCTTTCTCAGCTGAAATCCATGCAGGGAAATGAGCCCCTGCCCAGCCCAGGGAGTGAAATCCCCTCTTTGGGATAAACCCACAGGATTCAGGTGCTTCTGCAGCATCCTGGAAGTGTTCTCTTCATGCAGAGCAGCAGAAAAGTGCATTGGAGATGGTTCAACAGCTTCACTCTGGTTTAGAACAGCTTTAGAAATGAGCTTATTTTGGCTTCCTCCTTTCATCACCAGAGCAAGGACGAGCATCTCCAGCTCCACCATGTTTAAATGATGGTTGCTTTGGTTTCCTTGGAGCTGTGAGCACAGTCCCAGGTGAGCAGACCTGACCCAGCCCTGGGTGCCTGTGATGGGGTCAGCTGCAGAACTGTCCCTGTGCCCCCCTGGCAGCAGCTCTGCCCCTGCTCCTGAGCCTTCCCTGGGCTCTGGGGATGCTGCAGCACCAGGGAGGGAGGCAGGATGGGCTCCATCCCACAAGGAGATCATGTTTTCTCTAGCTGAACGTTCTGCCCTGGAGCAGAACCCTCATCAGGTGCCCACATTGTTTCCCAAGGCCTCTGCTTGGACCTGCCCGTTCCCAACAATTTCTTGAGGCACAGAGTTCTCCAGCCTGTTTGGATTTGGGTTTTTCTTTCTGTCTTGTTTGCTTCTTGGCTTGGGGCAAGAGTTATAGATTTATGGCTAAACAGAGCCAGTGGTTGGAACTGGGCTGAAATGAGATGTTTGATTCCTATCAGGGCCCTTTCTGAACAAACTGAGGAGAAACGGAGCAGAAAGACCTTGCAGAAGGTGGGAGAGAGCAGGCAGGTGTTCCAGAGCCTTCTCCTCACATGGTGGTGACAGTAGCTCCAGACTGGGGTTGAGAGAAGTGAGGAACAACTTCTCTACTCCAGGATTTTACCATTTACAGGTATCCAGTGGCAAGGTGGGAGCTCCAGCCCTCCCTTCCTGCACAGCAGAGGGATGGGGGCGAGCTCTGCTTTCCCTCCCTGCTCACAAAAGATCTTCAGTGGGCCAGGTTTTAATTAATTCCCTTTTCCAAAGAGCCCCAGTTGTGCTTTCAGCCTGCAAGATGGGGCAGAGGGAGGTATGGGAGCAGCTCAAGGTCAGGACCAGCAGTGTTTGCTCGTGGGCTCTGCCCCATAAAGAGTGAAGGAATCATAAACCAGGTGTTCCCCAGCACTGAACTTCATCCCTGGCCACCTCCAGCAGCCATAAACACCAGCAGTGTTTGTTGTGGGCTGCAGAGGGCTTTTGGTTGGGTTTTTATGGTGACTTTGTGCCAGCAGGTTTGTGGATTTGGGGCTGATGTTCAGAGGGATTTTATGGGAGCAGGTTTGTACCAGGACTCCTGGTCTGGAGTGAGGGTTCTTGAGGGGTTCTGGGTCCTGCTTGGAGAAAGAAGCACAGACAGCAAAATGTGGTGTCCGCCTGCGTTGCCATCCCCTGCCAGGCTTCCCTGCCTTCCGTGCTGGCCTGTCCATACTGATACAAACACCTGCATTTTCTTTTTCATACATCTCTTTTTTTGCTATAAGGCACCACCAGAACTCAACCAGAACTGAAAACCACTGAGAGGGCAGAGAGTTCTAAAAATACTACTGAACCCAGAAGAAAATCTCCAAACTTGGTGTAGTTTTTTCAATTAAAATGACTCCATTTTAGTGACTGGTCACCACCCTGTGCCTCTGCCAGTGTCACCTGTTTGTTTAGTGGGTGTTCAATAACCCTAAAGCGTTTCTGCTGGTGTTGATTTGCTTCTGTGGTTCAACATCAAAGAAACAGCACTTGGATGGAGCTTGGAACAGCCTGTGATAGTGGAAGGTGTCCCTGCATTGGCAGGGGGTGGAACTGGATGGGTTTTAAGGTCCCTTCCCACCCAAACCATCCCGTGATTCTGCGATTCCATGGAACAGGGATGAGGGCACCCACAGAGGAGCAGGTCTGTGACCTGGTTTTCTTGAGGAAAACCCCTTCTCCTGATGCTCTCCAGGCCTTTCCCATTGTGCTGCCCCCCAAACCCCCAGCCCAGGTGTGCTCCCTGAGGAGCAGATCCCACAGCTGGAGAGAACACTGGCGTGGAGGGAGCGGCGCCAGCGCACGCGGCCGCAGGATCCGCTGCAGGATCCGCTGCAGCCCCGCTGTTTGCTCCTGCACATCCCAGCACGGCTCCCTGCAAGGTGCTGCTCCAGGGGAGTTTGTTTGCCAGGCTGTGCTCCCCGCTCCCTCCTGGAGTGCAGGCAGCAGGGTTTGTGTGGAGCCAGGGAAAGCCAAGGGAATGGTTCCAGTTCCGAGCCTGCAGCTCCCAGCGAAGGCAGGAGAGGGGAGGCTTTGCTGGACACGAGTTCAAACAACCAGAGTCGTTATTATTGCAGTCCAAGGATGGAAAAACAAACATTTTTATTATGGGCTGGAGCTGAAACTCCAGGATGGCTGCTAATCCCCCTGATAAGTGGGGTGTTGGCATGGAGGGGGGTGTGCATCCAGGTTTTTGTTATTCAAGCTCCCCAACCCGCCTTCAGACTGGGATATGCTGTAACTGCAATATTCCTCTTATCTTTCTTTTCCCCCCTCTCTGTCAAAGGCTTTTCTTTTTCATTTCTTTAATATTTTTCTTTTCCCCTGCCCCTTTATTTTTATTAACTCACCTAGGGCAGTTGAATCAGCAGATTAAAAAAATGAAATTGCAATTCCAAATTTTCTAGTGGAAGAATGAGCATGCTTTTGGCACTGCCTCATGCCATTGTTTTGTTAAGACAGACTCTCCTCAATTCCCCTCTTTTCCATGTTTTTTTTCCATTTCAGAGCCTGCCCTTCCTTTATAAGCCCAGATTTCTTCCCATTTGTCCTTTTTTTCCTCCCTCCTGACTCATTTCCACTTCCCATTTCTTTTCTCTTTCCCTTTCCTCTTGCCAAGTGTTCTTTGATGTTATATTCTGCTATTTTTAATTCCTCTTTCCCAGGCCTGAATCCACCCCTAACCCAGTGCCCTCTGCCTCTCCAGACTGAAAGGACAATCTGGGCAAAAATTTCCTCAAAATCCAACTTTTCCCCATCCAGCTCCGTGTGTGGAACCCACTGTCCTCACACTGTCCTTGTGGCTCTCCAGGAATTTCAAACTAGAGTTAAAGCTGCCTTCAGCCTTGTTCCACGTAATTCCTGACCCATTGGATCAGACCTTCCTCCCGGGCAGTTTGGTCACCGCGCTCCTCACGCCAAATATTCCTCCCGTGCGGCTTTTCCGTCTGGAACATCCCGCCTCTCCCTTCCCAGCCCAGCTGTAAAAAAACAGCTTTTCCCTGCTGTCATGCTGGGTGTAGGCAGCAAACATTGGGTCATTTCTTTTCCATGGAGTGGGAAAAGCTGTGGCACTTGGAGTTTGAAAGGAGCCTGGAGCCTGTGGGCAGTTTTGGGATTTTTCATCCCAAGTCTCGCTGGGAACAAGTTGTGACCCCAGAAGTTTCTCCACCACTTTGTTGGAATGAGATTGTTAGGATATAAGATCCATTTTAAATGGATATTTAAGGAGAAAATATTGATTTAAGGGAAAAGGATTTTTCTGCACTGCATTATTACCTACAAAGGAATTCTTGTCCTTATCAAAGCTGGGGGGTGGTCCAGGAGCTTTCAGAGCAAAGAATGCTCAGCATTCCCTCCCAAGGACCTCCTTTATTCTGGATATCAGGCACAGGACATCACCACGGGGGATCACAGCCACCTCTAGTCACAACTTGTGAGGTTTAGCTGGCAGTGCATAAATACCGAGCCTGGGAAGTCAAAACAGTCCTTGAGCCTCTGCTTTCAGCAGCAAAGTTCATTCGGTGCAGAGTGCTTCAGATCTCCAAATCCCATCTGGTGGGTCACTCTCAGGAGATCTCCCAAAAATTAAGCCCAAATAATTCACTTCAGAGTGAAATCCCCAGGGCACTGCAGATTAGGTAGAGCCTGTGGAGTTCTGAGATTCCTGAGATGGAGTGCTGAGGATTCCAGGAATTCTCTCAAAGGTGAAAATATTAACCAACTTTTTGTTCCCAAAGCAGGGCTGCACTCACTGAATCCTGTGCTGGTCTGGTCTTCCACCCTTCCCAAGGTGTTCCCAGACTTTAATGGGAGCTGGAATTAAAGAATTCCATTTGGGGCCATCAGTGAAATTCAGTTTAATATCAGGGAAAAAACCATGGTGAGACTCAAAACAAAGGTGCAGAATATTTTTCCCCTAAATCTTTGTCTGAAGGTTTCAATCTAGTTTAAAGGCAAATTTATAGTTTCTTATCAACCATAATAAAACATGAGATGTGCTGATCCAGACTATTCCACAGGGATGAGAATTAGACCAGGAGTCACACGTGTGCAGGAAAACTTGTGGAAGGGGTGGAAAGGAGAGGGATTTCAGTGCAGAGATTTGTACCAATTCTCTTGTTAAGAGGAAAAGGTTTCTCCTGCCTTTTCCACCTGGAATTTGCCATGGGTTCAGCTCTAAAATTTTGCTTTTCAGATGCAACAGATTTTATGCTCTTTTAACATTTGCTCCCAATTAGAAGGGAATATATTCATCATTTTATGGGCCTATATGAGTAAAATTAATGGTAAAGTTACTCTGAGAGTTGTTTTGACCTTTATTTAGCAAGGTAACCTATTAATTGCTTAAAAATTCAGCAGCCACCACCTCCTCTGGCCTTTGTAACCAGGACCTGATTGTTTAAAAAGATGGATGGGAATTTATTTTAGTCCTGTCCAGCACAGGGTGTTCGTTCTGGCAGATCAGCCCCTTCCAGAGAGAAATTCTCTGACATTAAGGAACAATTTCTTCTATTCATCATAACATTTTTTATATTCATTATGAACACATCTAAGATCAATCTGGGGGTAAACACAAGCCCATTAATTTTAAAAGGTTAGTCTTTGTATGTCCATTATATAGATTATATATACACATTTATTATATTGCATATAAATGTCAAGTGTGACCTTTTTCTGCTGTGATCCAGAGTTTAGTGGGACTTGTATGAAAGCACAGCTGTCACATTTATTTTACATCCACATGGAGCTGAATTCCACACAGAATATCTCTGAAATCGCTGCTTCAAGCAAGTTTGAGGCACATTTTTTAAAACACATTAATGGAAATATATTAGTGTAAACTGCCTGGTGGAAATAAGGTGTAGAGTGTAAGATTAATTGGTACATTATTTGCCATGAAAATAAATGGATGTGCCAGAGGGGCTCTGCAGCTCAGGAGGGATTTTTTTGATCCTCTTTGCAGCAGAGCTTGGGATGCTCTGAGGCTGAACATGGGAATGGATCAGGAGACACAAGATCATGGTATAACAGGAATATTCAGCTTGGAAAGGACTCCGTGGAGTCCAGCCATTCCCCAGCACTGCCAAGACCACCACTAACCCATGTCCCCAAGTGTCACATCCCCAGGGATCTAAATCCCTGCAGGGATGGGGTCTCTGTGCAGGATGGGTGTCCTGGACAGGCTGTGCCAGTGCTGGACAATGATTCCCACGAGGAAATTGTCCTTAATATCCAACTAAACCTCCCCTGGCACAGCCAGTGATGGAACCTGTCCTTCCTCCTCTCTTTGCCCGCTCAGTCAGGATTGTCCCCTCACTTTCATGCTGTCACCCTTAAAGGTTTTGGTGTTGTGACAGTTTTAGGGTTCAGTTCCCAGTTTTAGGGTCAGGGACACGCTGTGACCCCCCAAATTGTGGGGTGCAATGTGCAAAGTGGGGAACCTCCCGCTCATCCGGGAGATGGAGACTGGAGATCCCCGAGGGGGCCGGGACAGGTTTGGTGACACAGGTGGAGCACAGGGGTGACAAACAGTGCCTGGGGGTGACAATGGCCAAGGGGGACAGACAGTGACATGGGGACAGTGCTTGGGGGTGACAGTGGCCCCCAAGCACTGTCCCCATGTCACTGTCTGTCACCTTGGGGGTGACAAGGGGGACAGACAGTGACATGGGGACAGTGCCCAGAGGTGCCGGGCAGTGCCGGGGGTGGCGGCGGTGTCCGGCAGGGACAGACAGTGCCCAGACATGTCACCCACCCCAGGTGCCACCAGCCCGGCCCGCCGGGGCCGCCCCCCCGCGCCGCTTTCGGCGGGCGCGGTGTCCGGCAGCCGCGGAGCCGCGCGGGCTGTGGTTGGCGCGCCCGCCCGCCCCCGGCCGGCGGCGGCGCAGGCGCGTTGCGCGCATTCCATGATGGCGGCGCGGGCGGGCGGCGGGCGCTGAAGCGGCGGAGCCCGCGGGGCACACGGTCAGTGCCGGGGGCAGCGCACGGGCACCGCCGCCGCCCGCTCTCCGGGGCTCCTTCCCCGGGCTCCGCTGCTCCCCGGGGCGCTGCAGAGCGGCGGTGCCCAGCCGGGGCGCGGTGGGCAGTGCCGGGAGCGGAGCCCCGCGGAGCGGAGGGCGGGAGGCGGCGCGGAGCCGGGCGGGGGCGGCCGGAGGGACAGGCGGGACCCCGGGGACCGGGTTCTGAGGCGGGGGACAGCCCGGCCTGTGGGACACGTTCGGGGTGGACGTGGCGCAAGGGGCAGGTGGGGGCAGGATCCGGGAGATCCGGTGTCCCGGGACGTGGGGTGGGATGGGGTGAGCGGGATGGGATGGGGTGCCTGCGATGGGATGGAATAGAATGGAATGGAATGGGGTGCCTGGGATAGGATGGGGTGAGATGGGATGGGGTGCCCGGTATATGATGGGGTGCCCGGGGTGCGGAACAGGCAGGGTTCAGGGTGTTCGGGCTCTGTCCGGGTGCGCTGCCCTCCGGATCGCGGGCATCCCCGCAGGGGACCCGGCGGGTTCGGGGACAGCGGTTCTGGGGAGCCGCTCCTAAAGGGACTCCCGGTGCTCGGGGGCCGGACCGTGCCGGGCCGAGCGGGGGCTCCCGGCTGAGCCCGCCCGGACGGGGTTAATGCCAGCCCGTACCGCGGGTCGCGCTTCCCCCAGCCCGCTCCCGCTCCGCTCCCCACGCTCGGATTCTCCGTCCCCTTCTTTCCCTTTCCCGTCCTTGTGCTGCTGCTCCGCGGGGCCGGAGGGGCTGCGATGTGCCGTCGTCCCCCCCAGGTCCCCCCTGGCCGCCCCCCCGTGCTCCCTCCCCGGCAGCCGCTGCCTGCGAATGCCACGTAGCCTTGTAGTTGTTCCCCTTGGCTGCTCCGTAGCTCCGGTCCCAGACACCTCCCCCGCGTCCTCCTGGGCTGGGGCAGGGGGAGGTCACTGCTGTCAGCCCCTGCCTGCCTGCTGACCACCTTCTGCCCTCCCCTTCCCGCTGTGTCCCCCTGTCCGCCCTGGGGCAGCGGCGCTGCGGACCCCGCTGGGGTCGCTCTGCTGTTTGTGTGTCTCACTGAGGGCTGGGGACTCCAGCAGCGGGTGCTTCCCTTCGGGGACAGTCCCCAGGGATTCTGTGCCCCCAAACTCAGCAGCCCCTCTGCCACCTCAAATCTGAAGTGTTTTGTGTGATAATCTCCGAAAACAGGGCGATAATGCGTTGCTGGCAGGTGTATTTGCTCCCTTCAGCAGCTTGCCCAGCTGGTTCCTGAGTTTCATTTCTGTTTAAAACTTCGTTGGAATGATGGAAATTTTCTGTAATTAATAATTGAGGTGTCAGTTTCTGTCCATTCTGCTGCTACTTTGTCTTCTCTCTGTCCCGTGCTAGTTAATTTTTTTCACATTGGCAGCCCTTCCTTGGCTTTCCCTGCTGCCTGATTGGGAATATTGACGCACAGATAAGTTCCCCAGCAGCCCGCTGCACGTATGTGATTCCTGATGTTTTCCTAATGTATTTATCTTTACAGCACTGCCTTCAATAGGGAAATACTGTCTCAGTCACAGATGGAAAGACTGAGGCACCGAAATATTTATGGCCCAAGGTCGCACAGGAAGTATGTGGTGAGGCAGGGAATTGAATCTAGATTTCCTGAGCCTCAGATTAGCATTTGAACCAGGGAAGCATCCTCTCTGTGTTTTAAGCCAATAAATTGACCTTGGAGTTAAGATGCAGTGTAGAAGAAAGTACTTTGTGTTTGGTTCAGTATCTGTGTAAGTAAGCACAGCCCGAGTTGCTTCCCACACTCACATTCCTTCCCTTGGTTTATGTAATTTGTGAAAGAGGATAAGGTGGTAAAATAGGAAAGATGTTGACTTTCTCAGGGCTCAGTGTGTGATCATGGGTGTTGAAAAGCAGCCAGCTATTACACTCTCCTCTCTCTTCGGGCTTTTTACCTTCCTGTTTCCAAATCTTGGAAAGTTTTGGAGCGCTGTTGTTGTCTGGGAATCTTTTGTTCTCAGCTGGGATCAAATAAATCTCATTTTCTAGAGAGCTGAACTGATTCAGTGGATCCCAGATCTCAGTTTGGGATCCTTCACGGGGCTGTGGATAAACAGGGCTGGGACTGATGGCTCACACAGCTCCTGGAGCAAGCTCTTACAAGTTACTCACTCAGCTGTAGCTCAGGATTGTTGCAGCAAGTTTTTGGAAAACTTGGCTTCATCTGGAATGGAGCAGCACTTTGACAATGCAGTGGAATAATTTCAGCTCCTTGTGCACAAATCCCACCTTGCCCTGCTCTTCTCTTGGGACAGCTGATTTTTGGTGGTGATTTGGTTTGGTTGTTCATTTTCTTCAGTGGTTTTGAGGAATTGGATGTTAGAATGGTTTAAAACAATAACTCCTGGTGGATTCACCTTGAGAGGGAATAAAGATAACTTTGTCTACACAAATCCATTTCCTGCCACAAGCCTTGATCACAAAATGCATCTCTCTTTGATGTTGCACTGACACCAAATCTGGATATAAATGTTCTGTATAACTCTTTTCATGACCTTTTGATTGTCATTTTTGGAGGCTGGCATTGGCATCCTGTTAACTGTGGGGCTTGTCCCACCCCTGCCAACAATTGTCATCTTTTATGGTTATTTTTAGGAAAGGTTTGTAAAAAAACAAATATTTCATATGGACTGTGCAGACAGGAAAAATTCCAGTGTTCTGCTCCCGTTCTGCCTGGCCTTGGGTGAATTTCATGCAAGTTAAAATTTATCTTTTAAGCTTGAAAGAGCAGCATTTTTATTTGGTGACTTGCTATTTCCACAATTGGGAAACTTGTCAGATTTAGAAGGAAATACGTGCCTGGGAAGACATTCTTATAATATTGTTCATCAAAGTCAGGGGCTGCTATGAAATGTTCTAAGAATTCTTTCCCTGCTTCCATATTTTCTTAATTTCCTGTCATGATTTCATTGAATCGGAGAAGAATTTTAAAATTATCTCTGAAAGCAGATGAGAAAACCTCAATATTAGTAATCCTACAAGAGGCTTGAGGGAAAAAAAAAACATTTCTCACTTCTAATTTTGTTCTGTCTGAAAGCATCAGGGCTGAACTCTCAGTATTTAAACCTGGGCTTGCTCAAGGCTCTGGTCTCAAGGCTGGGGGATGTGGAAGCAGGAACCTGTGCATTTTTTCACCTGTTTTTAGCACATTGTCATGAAGCTTCCCAAGGTCAAGATGGTTGGTGTTCAGCTGTTATCTTTGCTGCAAGCCAGACCTTCACTGAAAAGTTTTGGATTCCTGAGTGAGGAGCACACACTGAACTCTTTATTGCATTCTTGAAGAGCTTATTGTAAAAGCAGCGATAATTTATTCTTTCAGTGGTGCTAACACAATCCTGTCTGTGTATTGACCAGCACAGACAGACCACTGGCTCCCAGCCCTTGGGCCCTTTCAATCCTAATGTAAATCTCCCCTTGTTCCCAGGATCCTGATTGATGTGGAAAATGCCTCCCTTTGCCCAAGATTCACTCTGGGCCCTGATGCTTTATATTCAATATTTTTCCAGTGTCTCACTTAGAGTAGCTCAGGAGGAACATTTGTTAGGTTGTGACTTCAGAAGCGTCTTCAGGTGATGTCATCAGTGTGACCTGAAGACAGTGTCACCTTTCTGGTGACAATGACAATGGATTGCTGTGTGGGAGCTCCAGTAAAACTGCAGAACACTCTGCACACCTGCCTGGGCCTTATCTTTAGAGATTCAGCAGGAATTTCTCCATGGAAAGGGTGGCCAGGCGTTGGAAGGGAAGGCCAGGGAGGGTTGGAGTCCCCATCCCTGGAGGTGTCCAGGGCAGGACAAGGTGGCACTCAGAGCTCTGGGCTGTGACAAAGTGGAGTCTGGCACAGGTTGGACTTGATGATCTCGGAGACCTTTTCCAACCTAAATAGTTCTGTGGAGAACAACACTGGGGATTGACTGATCCCTGCAAAACCTTCCTGTGTCTGGAGGACCAAAAGAGGGCTCAGTGTGCAGATACTTTAGGAAGTGTTTTAGTGCTGGATGCAGCTTGAGAAAGGTGATGATTTTTACATTATTAAATCCAACATCTGAGGTGGTTTAATGACTCCTGGAGCTTTTAGTTTCCTTCTGCTGGAGCATCTTTAGTGGAGCAGTTTTTAGATTAAAGCTGTGCTGCCCTGTAACAGCAACTGGGATTGTATTTCCAGCTTTGTGGACGTTTTATGTCTTTTTATGTCCTTTAACAGAAGGGAAATGTGTGCATGACAATTTAAATTTGGGGATGTTTGGAATTTTTCTGTCTCTATTGCCATGCAGAGGAGTAGAACAGGTATATTGTAGGTAACCAAATAAATCCAGTTACATCCAAAGAACTCCTCAGTGGAATCACCTCTGCCTGCCCCTCCTGGATCCTGCTCTTTCCATGGATCTCTGGTGTTCCCTGCAGCTTGTTTTTCTTTGCATTTCATGTTTGCCAAGGAACTAACATGAAAATGTGGGTTTTTGCCTGCAGAAAGAAGCCTGAGGACAGCACACATTGCTCACTCTGCAGCAGGCACTGGAACACTCACCAGGAGGAATTCCAAGTCAGGAGAGTGACAACGGTAATTACACAGAATTTAGGATTCTCCCAGGTTTTATGAAGTGTTTATTTTCTCATTAAGTCTCTAAGTAACACTTTAAGTTGAAATGAATGTATTTGACAGACCTCTAAACTTAGGACTCTTTTTTTTTTTTGTGGAAGAAAGTTCTGGACAACTTCTTATCAAATGGAAAAAATGAATTAGGGAAGGAAGAACTGATTGAGTTCTTGAGGTAAGAAAGGTTTCAGGTTCCACAGGAACATTATTGATTTTGTAAGGTGGCAGCCTTATCTCTATTTTCACATTTCTTACTCTTTCTTCTCCCTTCACCCACTTAGCTGGAAGTTTTCTCTTGGAGAGAATTGCATAATTGGTTTTGGATAAAGAAAGTAAATTCTGTTTTTAGCCAAATGCATTTCCTGTGTAGAGAACAGCTGGAGTGGGTGATAGCATTCTGGTAGTGCCTTGCTCAGATCCTTTGGTTTTAATTGGAGATCATGGAACTGAGTTCCTTCTCCTGGAACTGCTCAGGTCAGGGAACTGATCTGCTGGAAAAGCAGAAGGGAATCTGTCAAAACCTTGGGGATGAGTGCTGGAAAGCAAAACACAATCAGCAGATGGATTTCATATAAGAGATAAAGAAAGAAGTGATAATCCTGCTGCATTCCCTGGATCTGTACAGGTGTTTTGGGAGGGAAAGCATTTAACCAGGTTAAATCAGGTTTATAAATTCAGATGAAGTTTTTTCATCTGCTCTTCCATGCCCTTTATTAAATAACTTCAGCATTAATATCTCTTCCTTGGGAATAATTTGCTTTCAGTTCTGCTGAGTGAGGTATTAAAGTGCCCGTTGGTGTCACTTGAGTTTGTCACCTCCAGTCAGGAGTGAAGGCAGTTTAATGTTTGCATGGGAGGAGTTTTATGCTCCTGAAGGACTTGTAAGATGTTCATGTCAGTTTTAAGCAGATTCTGCTTAAAAAAAGTTTTTATCATGTCAACCAGGTGTGTATTTTTGTCCATTTCAGTGTGAGGGGTGAGAATTATTTAAAGGAACTATTCAGATTTGGAAGATATTATGAAAACAGACTTTTGGTGTATTATAAATTGTCATTTTCCTTTTTAATGCCAGCATTTCTTAAAATATAAACTTGATAAAAACTCACATAAACTAATATCCCTAGGTTCTTCAAAATTGATAATTTCTACTTAGGCAGTTCCATAAAAATGTGATTCAATCTCCAAACTTCCAGCAGGTTCATTGGTTTGCTAATCAATATTCAAAGCTCAGGTACAGAAAGGAATGATTTCAGTGTGCTCCCTGCCATCAGCTGAGCTGTGGCAGTGATTCTGTGCTGGTCCTGGCTACTCACCCAGGCTGGGGGAAGTGTTCCTGCTCCAGCCTCATGGGGATGATCTCACACTTGCATTTTTCCCTTGCATTTTCCATGAACTAAAGAAATGCACATGGTCTGATGCCACGAGACTGCTCAGCTGTGGTAATTGCAGCCATTTGTTGGTGTGTTTTAGCCCTGGGTTTAAGCATAACCTGTTCTAACCAGCCTAATTTGACCCAGTGCTGAGCTAAAGTGTTACAGCCCCAACCTCTGGTGTTGTGCAAGGAA
The DNA here is from genome assembly GCF_028018845.1 of Melospiza georgiana. Taxonomy (NCBI): domain Eukaryota; kingdom Metazoa; phylum Chordata; class Aves; order Passeriformes; family Passerellidae; genus Melospiza; species Melospiza georgiana. Next base: position 5,267,859 of record NC_080441.1, read on the forward strand.
AAGTCTGCAGCTGCTGTATCAAAATAATTCCTCCTTGCTCAGAGTTTGCTTAATCTGCTCCAGTTTGAAGAAATCCTTTGCTTTTGCTGGGGTTTTCTGCTTGGTTTTGAAGTCCTGGTTTAAGAGAGTTGTTAAAGGAGAGAGGCCTGTTTGTGCTGCATCCAGCACTGGTGATTGGCAGAGCAGAGCTGCAGAAACCTGGGAGCAAATCCTGTTTGTTCCACCTGTGAAATGCTGATTTTCCTCCTGTTTTGTGGGATTAGGCAGCAGGTGACTGCTCTGAGCTGTCTCATGGTAGGAGCCTCTCCTGGAAACGTCCTGGCTGCTCTTGGTTTCCATAATCTGCATCATTGCCCTCCCTGAGCTGAGTTTAAAGTAAATAAATCAGTGGAGATGGAGAATTCAAGCATTTGGGAAAGAGCTTTTGGATCACCTCTGTCTCATACCAGCAGTGTGTGTCTGCCATCCCATAATGCTCCCAAATTCATGGAGGTGTCACCCAGCTCTGGCACTAAAATGGGCTCAGTTTTGGTGCTTTCCTGGCTCAATCCCAGGAGGTTTCATCCAGGTTTGGACACACATGGCACAGGACAAAGCAGAGCAGCCAAGCTCTGGGTGCTCTTAAATCCCTCACTTTTCCTGGTTCTGAATGGAAGATCCTAAAAAAAGCTTTTAAAATACTTTAATATTTCTTCCTTGCCATGAGCTGGGTGTTGCTGGCTGGAGGGAGGGACTGGCATGAGCAAGGTGCTGTGGAATGATGTGTTCCCGTTGGAGGGAACGTGTCTGCACACACAGCAGCCATTCCTCTGGGTTGCTTCCAGACTTTTCCACAACTTTTCCCCTGGAGTCTGGTAAATGGGCAGAACTTCTTTATTTTCAAGGAAAAAAATGATCATAAAATGCCTTCAATTTTACCTTCCACTACAAAACAAACGTGTCCCATGGAGAGCAGCTGTGCTCAGTTATGCAGATCCTTCTCGTGGTTTCAGAGCCTTGGGAGAGGGTGCAGCTCCCTGTAGGAACTTGCAGTTCCCAGCTGGCAAACCTTGGCACACTTGGAAACTCTTTGTTTCATCTGCCCAGCTCTGTGGTACTTCCAGGTGGGAATTCCAGCTGCCTTTTTGCTGACCAGTTCAGGCCCCAGAGAGAATTCCAGGCACACACAAGGGCTTGTTCTCTGTCTTGTGCCTCTGGGCAGAAGTTTTTTGGATTTCTTTTCCGTGGACTGTGGTGTCTGTTGCTTCCACAGCTTCCAAGTGATTTAGAGAACCATTTGGATATAGAATTTCCATAGTATATGGTTAATGTGTAAATAAACTGGTTTGCTTCAAGGCCTAAAGAAAACCAGAATCATGTTTTAAATTCACAGTTTTACACTTGGAAAATCATATTTCAAACAAGCCTATTGTTAAATTGCATTTAATAAAGGCTTTTTTTATCTAAGCTTGAAAGTTTTTGTTTCATGTAGCATTAAGATGTTAAAATTAGCACCTTGGTTTATTCTAGAAAGTGTCACCTTCCTAACAGGTGGAAAAAAAGATATTATATGTTTAATTATTTTTATTATTTTCTCTCTTTTTTTTATTTTTGTAGCAACATTTTTGCAGCTAGAAAATTCACAATCCCTTTATTTTTTAGGCTGAAATAAGAATGAAGCACCTTAATGGCTCAGTCCTTTGAGGTGCACCATTCTCTGAACATTGGTAGAAGCAGGATTGGGATTAGGACAGGAATGGGACCTTTCAGGAACTCCTGGATTTTGGTTTATGGGACTGCTCACTTAGGAAGCACACACAAGTGCTCAGGATTCAACTCTGCTTTTCTGGCAATAACAGAAAAGCCATAAAAGAACTAAAACAACAAAGGAAAATATTTATCTAAAAGTCATGTCATGTTTGCATTCTAGAAACCATTCTTGCCAATTTTACAGGCCTCCTAAATGAATAATTCTGAGGGCAAGCATGGCCTTAACGTGAGCATAATATTAAATAACAGCTGAAATCAAATTAATGCACTCTGGGCACCGACAGAGCTTTTCTGCCCAGTTTCCTTTGGGAAGAGCAGCAGGGAGCCTGGAAAAATGTGGTGTAAGGCTGGAGGGTGGGCACAGGAATCCTGAGGGATGGAGTTTCAGCCTGGAAAACAATCCTGGAGTGCAGGGGACAATTGTGTGTGATGGCTTTCCTGGCACACTCCCCAGGAACCCGATCCACGGCCAGGGTGAGCCGGGGTGAAAGTCGATCACATCCCTGGGCCAGAGCTCCTGTGGCCTGCCTGGGTTGGAGCTGCTGGTTCTGGGGGTTTTTTAGGGCTTTTGGTGTCTGGGAAATGAGGGATTCCATCCCAGTCTTAGCCCTCCTCCAGGGAGAATTTTAGAAGAGTCGACGTCTCCGGCCTGAGAGATGAGCGTTAATAGTAAATTTAAAATCCTCCTGTAATCCAAACAAAGGCTTGGAGCAGAGTGTGGGAGCCTTGTCCTGGTGTCTGGAATTTTGGTGAGGTCAAATATGGGATCTGTGACCCCATATTAAAATGTTTTCCTATTATATTAAAAATATCTCTCCAGAAAGATCTCACACCGACTTTAAATGGGAGGAACACTGCACACAGGCATGGATCAGCTTTATTCCACTCTCCAGAGAAGAAACCAAACAGATTTCATAAACAATTGAAAAACAAGTTTATAACCTCAGAGAGAAGCTGTCCCAAAGGCTGGATTTTCATTACAGTAAGTGCTGGATTTAAGATGAGAAAGTTCCTATTCCAAGAAGCTTTTCTGGGGTCACAGACCTCACCTGGGGCAAAGCCACCCCTGGATCAGGCTCTGAATAGACAAAATATTTGATCCCATTTCTTGGATAAGTCATGAAGGACATTTCAGGTGAGCTCCCAGTATTCAGAATATTTGAGCCCATTTCTTGAGTAACTCATAATGGACATTTTCAGACAGGCATTCAATATTCAGAATATTTGAGCCCAGTTCTTGGGTAAATCATGAGGAATATTTTCAGGCAGGCTCTCTCAATATTCAGAATATTTGAGCCCATTTCTTGAGTAACTCATAATGGACATTTTCAGACAGGCATTCGATATTCAGAATATTTGAGCCCACCTCTTGGGTAAATCATGAGGAATATTTTCAGGCAGGCTCTCTCAATATTCAGAATATTTGAGCCCAGTTCTTGGGTAAATCATGAGGAATATTTTCAGGCAGGCTCTCTCAATATTCAGAATATTTGAGCCCGTTTCTTGGGTAAATCATGAGGAACATTTTCAGGCTCAAGGCTGTGTTGCCCTCCTGGCTGGAAGCCAAACTTCCCACAAGATGCTGTGGCCCAATTCCCTTGGGGGCCGTTAGAAATGATTTCCAGGATTTTAATCAAAACATGGATTTAGTGGGGAACAGATGACTTATGGAGCAGGGGTGGTCCCTGCAGAGCTCAGGTTGTAACTGAGCTTCTGTTAAATCTCTCCTTGCCTTAATCTTGCCCAAAGTAAAGCCAGTCCATCCTGCAGGTCTCACGTGTGGTCCTGGGGCACAAACTATTTTAGGAGTGGGATGGTACCTTCAACACCTTGTTAATTCTATTTATTGGAAAAGTTTGGGTGGGAGAGGGCTGCTTGGGTCTTATTTCCCCAGGTTTTTGTGCTTTAGAATTGCATGGGGCGTATCTGGGTTTTTTAGGAATCATAATTAAGGTTGGATCTTTTTGACAAGGTTATTCCTTAGCCTGAGGTTGGGGATGGCTTTGGCATGGCTCTGTGGTTGTTCTTTTTAGCAGCCTTTGGAGATGAGTGATGGAAAATTGAGCTGACAGTGGAGTGTAAAATACTCAGAGCTTCAGTTTGTAGGAGATCTGGATTTTAAGGCATGACAGTAACAAATAATATTCTTTATCAGAGAACATGGGGTTTTCCCCCTGCTCAGAGAAAATATAGTTGCTATACTTTTATGTATTATATAATATTCATAATACTAATTAAGGATTCTGTCAGTATAAAAAGGTGTAAGTCAAGCTTTAGCTCTTTATACAATTCTGCTTTTAGTAAAGAGCAATGTTAGTGTAGTTTACTTCCTGCAATAAGTGAAAATTTAGGATCAGGCTGGCAGGTTGCATAAGGCACTGAACCTGGAAATCAGGAAGTCTCTGCTGAATTTCAGGCTCTTCTTCCTGGACACATTGTTCTTTCTAACTCAGGCATGCTGTATTTAAAAAAGAAAAAAAATAAAGTCTCTATTTAAGTAATAAGCTCCTTAGAATAGGAACTTTCTCATCTTAAATCCAGCACTTACTGTAATGAGAATCCAGCCTTTGGGACAGCTTCTGTCTGGGTTTATAAACTTATTTTTCACTGTTTATATGAAATCTGTTTGGTTTCTACTCTGGAGAGTGGAATAAAGCTGATCCATGCCTGTGTGCAGTGTTCCCCCCATTTAAAGTCAGAGATCTTTCTGGAGAGAGATTTTTAATACAATAGGAAAATACATTAATGTGAGACAACAGGAACTCTGAAACTCACTAAATCTGTAATACTGCTACACATTTGCACAAGAGATAATCTCACAGCAGATAACATGACTAAAGGATACAATTCCAGTGATTTTTTTTTTCAGTTTATTAAATTTTTCTTATATCTTTTTATATCACCATTAAGAAATACACAACCTTTTTGTTCTTCCATGTCTGCAGTAAATACTGGCAAATTCATTGTCAGTGCCTAAAGAGAAACATGTCTGTAAATTGGAGATTGTAAATGAGTGCTGACTGCTCCAAAAACTCTTGATAAAACAGGAGTGATGTGTTTGTCCAGGAAGATTCTTCTGGCCAGAACCTTTCTTCCAGATATTGCTGTGACAGTTTTGAAGTTGCTTCTCCTGTGTCATTGAAGTGGAAGTGACAGAGCTGATGGTTGGAAATGGCTAAAGAGGCTCAGGAATGCTGGGAGCTCTTCCCAGGGGTTTACAAAACATTTATGGAGTCAGAATGGCTGGAAAAGACCTCTGAGATCCCCAACTCCAATAATTTATCTGTAACTGCCCCCACGCCCTGGAATTACTCATTATTCCACCTGGGATCCAAACTATCAGGGGCAGTTGGGTTGGAGACAAGGGCATGGGGTGGACTCAGTGATCTTTAAGGTCTCTCCCAACCTGGTCATTGTGGGAATTCTGTGAATTTTAACATTTCCAGCTGTCTGCTGTGAACCCCTGATGTTTTCCAGACTTAAGGTTGGATGATCCCATATCAGCCAGCCCTCGGGAGCAACCAGGGAGCTGCAGAGGCTTTTCCATGGAATCTGAGCTGGAATCAGTGAGCACTGAGTGTTCCTTGGGGGCTGGCCAGGCTCCAGGGGCTGTTCTGGGCTGGACCCAAAGGAGGTGATGCTGGAGCATTGCAGAGCTCAGCTGGAGTTTGGGCTGGACCCAAAGGAGATGATGCTGGAGCCTTGCAGAGCTCAGCTGGAATTTAGGCTGGACCCAAAGGAGGTGATGCTGGAGCCTTGCAGAGCTCAGCTGGAATTTAGGCTGGACCCAAAGGAGGTGATGCTGGAGCCTTGCAGAGCTCAGCTGGAATTTGGGCTGGACCCAAAGGAGGTGATGCTGGAGCCTTGCAGAGCTCAGCTGGAATTTGGGCTGGACCCAAAGGAGGTGATGCTGGAGCCTTGCAGAGCTCAGCTGGAGTTTGGGCTCAGCCCAAGGGAGGTGATGCTGGAGCCTTGCAGAGCTCAGCTGGAATTTTTGCTGCAGCAGGAAGTGAGGTCAGGCCCAGCTCTGGGGACAGGAATTGTTTGCTGCCAGGGCAGTCCTGGAGATTTTCTGGTTTTCTGAGAAGCTTTTGGAGGAGTGTCCCTGGAAAATGTTGCCTTCTTTTGAATATGGGAACAGGACTATGTTACATGAGATTGTTGAATTAGTCCAGAACACATCTCAGGGCCTGTTCTTACAATATGTATTTGATTTATTTATTTTAAAATATGTTAAATATGTTTTATTGTGAATAATTACTGTGTTTCTGCTTTTTAGATAATCTTTGAAAACAAAATAATAAGTGAATAATCTCTGAAAACAAAAGCTATTTAACTTAACTAACTCAAGCTATTTAACTTAGAAATGTGTTACCCACTGTCACTTCTTCCAGCTCCAGGTTTGTTGTTGAGATGATTAATGCAATTTTTTTTTTTTTTTTTTTTTGTGGCTCTGTGGGCTGAATTCATCTCTCAGCTCAGCCCAGGTTTGGGAGTGACCTTTAGCTGATGTGTAATAGAAACCACTGCAAAAAAAGTGAATCAGGCCAGAAGTGCCCTTGCAGAATGTAACCTTTCTAAAATGTAATCTGTTGAATTCCATACTGACTCAAAAATCTTCAGGACACGGTGACAAAGCTGTAGAGACACCTCTACAAGTTCTGCTATTGATTCATATTTAATGAGTCACTAAACTTCAGTTTATTCCTATAAATTACAAAATTTGCCTGGTCTTTAATGCTTCCAGATGGGATTTTTCTTGCTTATTTTTAGTCTAGAATGTAAGATTTAGTGTATTAGCTCATCTTTAATGGCAGTGCAGCCTGTGAATTCCCAGGACTGTACTTTTTTCCTTTTTGTTTTTTTTTTTCCTTGACCACTTGAGTAGTTCTTGGGGATGATGAATCCCTCACTGCCAAGAGCAGACCACAGCAAAAGCACTTTGAGCTGCTCTTCCTGAGATTTGCTGGAATAAAGTGGCTTTGGGGACCCAGCAGCTCTTTGATGCAGATCTCCCCGTGGGTGAACCACCCCCCCAGCACCATTTGCCTCTCCAACCTGACTTGGTTTGGGGTAAATCCAAGGGTTCAGAGGAGGCCTGGAACCACTGACAGACTTTTGGGGATGATGTGAAACTTGGGAATGTCGGTGGAGGAGAGGCTGGAACTGCCCTGGCCCCCAGAACCCCCTGATTCCAGAGCTGTTCCCAGCATGGCAGGAGGAGCTGGGGAGTTCTGCCCTGCTCAGGTGAGACCCCACCTGCAGAGCTGCCCCCAGCACAGGAAGGAGCTGGAGCTGCTGCACAGAGTCCTGAGGAGGCCACAGAGCTGCTCCGAGGGTGGAGCCCAAATGGAGCCAGGCTGGGAGAGCTGGGGGTGCTCACCTGGAGAGGAGAAGGCTCCAAAGTGACCCCAGAGCCCTTCCAGAGCCTAAAGGGGCTCCAGGAGAGCTGGAGAGGGACTGGGGACAAGGGATGGAGGGACAGGACACAGGGAATGGCTTCCATTGCCAGAGGGCAGGGATGGATGGGATATTGAGAAGGAATTCCTGGCTGTGAGGGTGGGCAGGCCCTGGCACAGGGTGCCCAGAGAAGCTGTGGCTGCCCCTGGATCCCTGGCAGTGCCCAAGGCCAGGCTGGACAGGGCTGGGAGCATCTTGGGATGAGGAAGGTGTCAGTGGACAGTGGAAGGGACACCTTCCCCCATCCCAGGGTGCTCCCAGCCCTGTCCAGCCTGGCCTTGGGCACTCCCAGGGATCCAGGGGTGACATTGGATGGGCTTTAAGGTCCCTTTGAACCCAAACCATGCTGGATTCTGTGATGCCTCAGTGTGTATAGAGGTGGGTTCAGGACCCTGCAGTCTCCTCTCTGCCCCTGTGCTGGTTGTCTCCACCTTTCCCTAGGAGCAGCCTTGCCCTGCAGGGAGGGCAGGACTGGATTCCCTGCTCCAGGCCAGCCCTGGGAGGGTGTTGGGAAATGGCTTTTCAAGATAGAGCTCTGTCTTTGTTTTGTTGTGCAGGAAATTGTGCTGAGTATGTAATAACTTCTTAGGAATTCTCTTTTTATTTACCCAAATACCACCTACTTCCTTGAGTGCAATGGAGACTTTGGGGAGGTGAATCCATGGATTTATTTCCCTGGAAATATTTTACCTGTTGAAGTGGAGAGGGGTTGAGTCCCACATTCATTGACTGTGTTCCCTTGGAGGGCAGGGTGGTTTTGCTGCTCTTATCAGTGTTTTCAGGGAATTGAGCAGTGCTCAAAACCCAAAATAACTTGGTGTTTTTCAATTTGTCAGGATGTCCCTCTTTGTCCTCAGATTTCTGCTCCTTGCAGCCACCCCAGCCCAGCTGCACAGGGAAATATCAACGTTCTGGGCCAGGTGAAACTACCCCAAAACCTCTTCAGATGGGTTTGTTCCTGTCAAAACTTCTGTTTTCTCTGCCCATATGGCCATTGCTACAAAGACACAAAATTGGCTGGTTTGGACTTTATCATTAAGAGTTTAAAACCAATTCTTTCCTGATACTCCAAATATTAAATTCTTCCTCAGAGAAATGAAGTTCCAGCACTAAGCAAGCAGAAAGTGTTTGGAGGTGTCCATGTAAATTAAATCCTCCCTGTGTCATTAGGCAGGAGATGAAGGCTTCTAAAAACCACAGGGATGTTGGGGCTCTGCTCTCTAATTTGTCCTAAAGAGAGAATTAAATTCAGCCCAGGCAGGGGAAGAGCAGAGAAACTCTGAACCTTTATTTGAAGTTGTAGAGAATGAGCACAGAAACTCTGAACCTTTATTTGAAGTTGTAGAGAATGAGCACAGAAACTCTGAACCTTTATTTGAAGTTGTAGAGAATGAGCACAAAAACTCAGAACCTTTATTTAAAGTTGCAAGGGATGAACACAGAAACTCTGAACCTTTATTTAAAGTTGCAGGTGCCTTTGGGTCCTGTTTCAGAACATGTTTTTCTGCAGCTGTTTGTTTGGGGTAGTTGAATTTAAGTGCAGAAGGAGTTGCCCTTTGGTAAAGGGTTTCCCCCTTTATTTCAACTACTAATTTCTGTTTTCTTTGAGATTCAAGAAATTTTTATGCATATATAAAATAAAGAATTTTCATTTTACCTGTGTACAGTGAATTCCTGTTATGGCTCTTAAGGCTTAAATCCAAAAAATGGGAGAGGTGTAGAGGAAGAAATCTTTGCCTGAATTTTATTGTTCCAGGCAGGGGTTTTTAAGTGGAATAGTTAAAATTTGCATCCTTGGCAGAGGCAATTCCAAACCTGACAAAAAGGAGAGAGATTATTTTATTCAGGAAATAAATCCCCTGCTCAGGCAGTTCAGTGTATTTATTAAGTGTATTTAGGCCAAAGCTGATGCAGATTTGATCTTTGAGGTCCTGTCCAGCCCTTGCACCTTGCAGTGGTGTTTGGCTCCCTAAAGCTGTTACTGGAGCAGCCCTGGAAAAGAATTTCCTTGTGAAAGGAGCTGGGTTCTGGGAAGTCTTGAGGAGTTTGTTGTGCTGCATTTTGTGGCTGTGTGATTGCATTTCTGATTTGGAGCTGCTTTTGCAAAGGAGGAGTGGGGTTTTATCAGTGGATTCCACCAGCTCCTTTGCCTTGTCTTGGTAACACAGGAAAAACCTTTGTAATCTCAGCTTTCTTACAGATGTTTCTGTGCAAAATCAGTTAAAACCAGAAGAAGTTATGTTAATTATGTCATATTTCTCCTACTGTTGCTAATCTGCTGGAAATACTGTCCCACAGGTACAGAATTAATCAGTTTTTGTCCTTTTTCTTCCCCAAAAATTGCCCTTTCCTTGCTGCTTGTGGAGAACTGAAGAAAGATTTGACACTTTGAAGCAACCTGACTTGTTTCATGCACAGATTTAAGGAGGTGTTTTGTGGTTTGCTTTTTATTTTTAAGGAATTGGATCCTCCTAACCACATTTTGCCTTCTGGTTTATGGGAGGTAATGGGAAAGGAGCAGGAAGTGTCAGCATTTCCTGTATCCTGTTATCTTGTGCTTTTTATGGATGCTGGAATAACTATACTCTGAAAACTCCCTGCCATTGGGGGCTTGCAGCTTGATTTGCTCTAATTACTATAATTAATTTGTATCATGTGTATTTTGACTTGCTCTAATTACAGATTATTCCTGGAAGCTCCCAACTCTGCAGCACTTTCCCATTCACATTCCCCGTGGTTGTCAGTCAAAAATTTGGGGACAAAGCAGGATTTTGTGTTGTCTCAAGCTTTGTTTTCACCCTGGCAGATTTTGTATTGGAGAAATTGCATGGTTTAGGGTTTTTTTGATCATCACTAAAATGTAAATGGGGTGTGTGCATTATGTAGCCTAAAGCTTGGGGTCTGGAGTGGAAGCAGTTTAGGAATTTGAAGTGCAAATTTAAGAATAAATTGCAGTATAAATGTAAATTCCTTTACTGTGTAATTGCTGCACTGAGGTACCAATTCCAGCACTCATGGCTGAATATTCCTGATAATTAAAGGGGAGAATTTTGGGGAAAGGACATTTATTGCTTACATGAAAGAAGCTAAAAGTGCTAACACTGAAGTGTTTGGGTGCACTTGCATTCGGCAGAGCTGAGTTTGTCAAACAAACAGGGAATGATTTAAGGAAGGGAGAGCTGGATCTGACCCCATCCCTGTTTTTCCTTGGAGCAGGTGGCTGAGGTGAGCAGGTGTCCATGAGTGATCCCAAGAAATGATGGCTGAGCAGCCGCCCCCCCTGGAAGCCACCCCTCTGCTGAATGAAGTGCCACTTCTACCTCACATGGTCAACGGGGACAGCATCCAGCAGGCAAGTCAGCCCTCAGCTGGGAGCACTGGGAGCAACTGGGATGGTGGCTGCACAAAAACCAGCTCTGAGAGCTGGGCAGGGATCAGCCAGTGAGCGCTGACATCAGGAGTTAAACAGAAATGGAGAGAGGAAAAAAAAATCATTCAGCTCCCAGGCAGTGGACAGGTGTGAAAAAAAGGCTTTAAAATGGAGCTGCAAACTCCAAAAATCAAAGGAAAAATTGGGGGGTTAATAAAGGTTTTGAAACTCCTGTGAAGTGATGAATAAAGATTAGCAAGGGATTGCAGAGGAAATCTATGACAGGAAAATGAAAGGGAAGACCTTGGCTTCCTGGGTTTGAGTGTCTTCATTAATAATTACAGTGCAGTGGTGAAACCTGAATGTATTTAGTTGAAACTTTAGAGCTTTATAGGGCACAACCCTTCAGAAGTCCCTGGTAGGATTAGAAATGCAAGTAAAAAGTGGCAGCAGAACAATTCTGAAGCCCAAGTCTGTGTAAATTGTCAGTAGATGTGAATTTAGTGTTCAGCAGAAGGAGCTGAGTGCTTTGTACTACAAAAACTGGGAGCTCTTCCCATCCTTTGAGGTCTGGCAGGCCATAAATGCTGAAAGTTTACATGAGATCTCTAATTTGGCATTGCTGCAGATAAGATGGAGAAATCTGCCTTGTTTCAGTTGTATACTTGGAAAAATTGTCTTTTTTAAATAAAAAGCCCTTTCCCCTTTGTGCCTCAGACCCTGGGAGTGGAAGTACAAGAGTATGTCTGGAAATGAGCAAAGTCTCTGAGATATTTCTGAAGTTCTGGCAGTAGAAGGTGAAATTTCAGCCCTGCCCAGCTGGGAGGTGGCTCAGGTGGTTCAGGTTTCATGAGGAAGGGAGATCAGGTAGATTTAGTTGGCTCCTGTCCCCAGAGCTCTGTGTGTGGGACATGGAGGTGACAGTCACTGACATTTTTAGGACCTAGAGGAGACTTTGCAATCAGATGAGATTAAAAAAAAAATTAGGGTTGTATTGTGGAGATGCATTTGAAGAGTAGATTTGAAGTTTGAATAGAATCTTTTTATTAAATAGAGTGTTGACTTAGAATCTTTATTAATGCAGAGAATTTTTTAATTATTTCTCTGCCAGTGCTGTGGAGGACACTGCTAATACTTAATTATTGTAGAGAGGTTTGTTTCCAGAAACCAAATCTGTGTGTTTGGCCAGTGAATCCATTAGCTCCATTTCACTTGAAGCAAAAGTTGGGAGTTTTCTGGAAGGGTTTCTGGATCAGAAAATGTGTGAATGGGCTAAAAGCAGAGCTGTGGACAGAGCAGATGCCACCAGCCCTGCAGAGGAGCTCAGGACCCCTGGAGGCTTTGGCAGCTCCTGGGCTCAGCTCTCCCCTGTCTCTCCTGGCTCAGATCCACCCCTCAGCCCTGCTCCAGCTTCCTGGACATGTTCCTTGTTGGAAGGTGCCTGGGACTGCATTTTCTTCATGAATCCCAGTGAGTCAGTGCTCTGAGGCAGGGCCTGAGCATTCCTGGCATTCCAGGCTCGATGCTGGGATTGCAGCACTGCTGGGATCCCTCCCTCTGCTCTGAGAGCTGCAGCTCATGGATCTGTGCTGAGGATGTGCCACCTCGGAGGCTCTGAATCTCTCAAACATTCCCTTTCTTGCTTCTGAGTTTTGCCCTCAAAGATGAGCCTTTTCCTGAGGTCACTCCCTGCCTGTGCAATCCTGGATCCACAGCAAATCTTTTTCCTGTTTCTTGTGCTCTGGCAAATCCCCAGCCCATTACTGTCAGTTTTCTTTAAACAATTGACACCACTTCTCTCCCTTTACCCCAAGAAATGTATTAGCATTGAAGTCATGCATTTACTTGCATTCTGAAGTGACAAATATGCATAAATTTAATTATTAATGCAAATTATGCCACGTTTAAAGGCATTCTCTGCCATCTCTCACTCTCCTGGAACCATAATAAATATTGCTGAGTGTCTAAATGGCCTTTTCAGGGATTTTGGTGGCTTCCTTACATCCAGAAACAAATCACCCACCCAAAGTAAAATTCTCCTGTACAAGGAGCATCAATTCTCCCCTACAAGGGAGGTTATGAAAAATAAAATCAAAGATTTATACACCAATATGCAGAAGCTGCAAAACCAGTGTTATAATAGCATTTATCATTTATCCCTGGAGTCTGTAGTGATGAGAACAGTGAAACTGGTCCCTGAGGAGTTCAGGGAGCTCCAGCACAGAAAAATTCATTCATTAATGGCATGTGTAGCTCATTTTACCAGGAATTAAATGGCCAGGTGATTTCTTCAGCTCCCATCTACCTGCTACAAATGTCACTCCATGAATAGTGCAAAAATACTTTATAAAAATTGAATGGAAGAAAATTACACTGATTTTCACAGCTGCTTTGACAAACACATTTTATTTCAATTTTTACATCAGTGCCAGCTGTCACCAGGGTGGAATTTGAATTGTGTGCCTGCAGTTCTTACCTGGCCAAACCCCTTTTATTAAAGGATTAACTGTGGAGTATTACAGGTGTTGCAATAAAGTGCAGCTGCCAAAATTCCCCCAAGGCTGGGGCAGGATGAGGGGAAGGTTTGGGATCCCAGCAGTGCCTGAGAGTGATCCTGGCCCAGCTCCAGGTGGATCTGTGTGCCAGGGGACCAGAGGGACCTGCAGGATGTCACTGGGTTCCTCCCACAGGGAAAACTCACCTGGGCTCCCAGGAGCTGCAGGCAGAGCTGGTGGGAAAAGCCTGGGATGCAATGTGAATCTCAGGTCATCATTGCCTCAGAAAAAGCAGAAAAATCAGTGTGAAATGTGAAATTAAAAGCTTATTTCATGTATATCAAGTGAGGCACTTCTGGGAGTAACCAGAGGAAAAATACAAGGATTTTATGTCAAAGTAGGAGGAAATATTTTCATTCTACCCATCATTTTCCTGTGTTACTCCAAGGTTGCCAAAGCTCTGATGTTGTTTGTCTCTAAAGAAAAGGGGTTTTCCCCCAGAGAATGTCTAAAATTCAAAAAGCCCCCAACCCCTCTTTTGTGTTTTGTTTCCTGCAGGTGATTCTTGTGCAGGTAAACCCAGGTGAAACATTTACAATTACAACTGAAGATGGACACATTCAGTGCATTCAAGGTAAAGGGAGCCTCAAGTGCTGAATCCAAATGTTTTGGTTCTAAGGTTATTCCACTGGGTTTTTTCTGTGATGTCAGATGTGTTTTCTGCACTGGAATAAATCAGATTTTTCAGTTTGTGTCCAAGCACAAATGAGGCAGCACTGGGAAGCTGCCAGGATTCCCTGAATCCTGCAGATTTTCAGTCTCAAAAGATGGGTTTGCAGTGATCCTTGACTAAGTGTCTTCCCAGGATCCTAACACATGATTTCTGTGGTATTTATTACAATAAGTTAAAGAATTTTAAGGGGCACTGGGACCTCCCTGTGCTGTGAGGTGGGGGAGTCGTTGCTCCACTCTGTGCCTGCAAATTCCTTTTTACCTTCTGGGTGAGTGACAGAAAACCCCAGTCAGGGCAAAATATCTCCTGTAAGTCAAGTTGAATTTAGCAATATTTCCATTTTTGGAGTATTTGTCACAATTTTACATGATATTACATAAAATGTGTCCATTGTGCTTTCATCAAATCCCCTGCAGAAATACGTCCCTTGAGCTTAATACAAAAATAATGTATTTAAAATTAATTTTAAAATTCCTACATCAGCTTTACCCCAATACTTGCATTTGCCTTCAGTACTACAGACTTTTAGCTGTCACGAATTAAGAGCTGAAATTATTTATACAGATTAAAATTATTTATACAGATTTTTGTGCAATTACAAAGACACTGCTGGCCAAAGCGTCGTGGCTGGAATAAAGCCAATAATCAGAGAATGGGATGCAATCCCTGATGTTTCAAGCTCCAGGGTGGGCTCCCATCTTTGGCAAAAGGTGTCTCCAGATGGGAAAAGCCTTGTTTGTTAAGAAGTGTCCCCTTGTCCTTGCCAGGTCCAGCACATGTCCCTATGATGTCACCAAACGGTTCCATGCCGCCGATTTTTGTGCCTCCCGGTTACGTATCTCAGGTACCTTCATTCCTCCTTCTCTTGTGGGTGGTTTTTTGGGGAAATTTTAATAATATTTTTATTATTTATTGGTGGTTTTAGCTGTGAAAAAAAGCCTTTTTTTTCCATTGAACTTACCAACTGTTTCACTTTATTGTGGGCTCTGTCCTTTCTGTTACTGAGTAATGTCTGATCCACGTTCCAGGAATTTTTAATCCTGCTCCCAGCAGTTAAAAACACTTTTAGCAACAAGGAGAGCTCTGAATTGACTGTCTGAGCTCCATGAACAGGATCCACATGTTTATATTTCATCAGTCCTTTTTGCAGGGTGAAGCTGGGTCATGTGAACAGTCCCAACTGGCTGCAGGTTTTCTATTTAATATAAAAATTTATCCAAATTTTCAGTGTTCCTTTCTTGACCAGCCCTGATCTCCTGAAATTCCAGCAAAGCAGCACTGCTGGAGCAGAGTGTGGTGGTGATGCAAACACTGATTCCAGTGATGTGTCTGGGAAATGAGCAGGGCTCTGGGCTCTCCCAGCTTTGCTTTTCCACTCCCGGGTGTTGTTCAGGTCAGACCTGCATGTTGTTACCAGAGATACTCCCAGTTTATTTCTAAATTAATGTATTTTAAAAGGAAATAATCAAAACCAAATGTGGAAACAGACTTTGTGTTGTAGTAATGTTGAAAATCAGGAGTGTTGTGAGTAGGTTTGAAAGCTGTAACTGTGAGTTTTTGGGTTCTCCAGGCAGTTTCTTTTTGCACGCAATGGAATTTTGGGCTTCTGCTGTTCTTCAGCTCTGCAGACCTTGAGCAAAGCATCCCCCAGACAATTTCTGATCCTTGTGAAATGGATCCCTCAGTGCAAACAGTGGGCAAAGCCCTGGCAGCACTGAGCTGTTAGCCTGAAAACCACATTTATTTCTTCTGTGTTTGCTGTCACCTGAAACCAGCAGGGTTGGGTTGTTTTCCCTTGGTTGTTGTGACAGGGGTTGACAAGTTGGAAAGCAGCTTGAAATCAGAGCTTGAGTTACCTGGGCTGCTCTTGTCAGATGAGGTGATAACTTTGTGTTCCCAGTGTCAGAGGAGCCCAGGGCTGGTTCTCTTGGATTCTGCCAAAGTGGAGTGAAATAATTCAGGAGTGAGCAGGTTGTGGACTCCCAGCCCTGGGAGTGTTCCAGGACAGGCTGGATGGGGCTTGGAGCAGCCTGTTCTGTGCAAGGGTCCCTGGGGTGGGATGAGGTGAAGTTTGAGGTCTTTTCCTACTGAACCACCCTGGGATTCTGTGACTGTTCAGACTGTTCAAACTCCACTTCATCCCAGCAGTACCTGCCTGCTTTCCACTGGAATCCATTCTGGTGTGCAAACCCTGCCTGTCAGGCTCTGGAAATGAACCAGAGCAGGGCAGTCAATCCCCTGTTGGCTGTGCAATATTTGATGGGATTCTCTCTGACCTCGCACTTGCTTTCTCTCGTTTCCCCGCAGGTGGTGGAAGAGAACGGAGTTCGGCGAGTGGTGGTGGTGCCCCACTCGGGGGAATTCCATCCTTCCATGCATCCCCCCCCTCCTCCCCCTCCCCCCCACGTGCCCCATTACATGCACCACCCCCATGCCCTGCTGCCACCCCCCCCTCACCCCGTGTTCCCCACGGTGCCCGGCACAGGAGAGCTCCCGCCCCAGTTCATGCACCAGCCCCCGCCACCACACGTGTTCCAGGAGCAAGGTGAGAGCCCCGAGTGTCCCCAGGCCCTGGGGACAGCTGGCCCTGCCTCCCCACACATCCCCAGGGGTTGTGTTATTAACTTCGAGCACCCCTGTGGGTCAGGCACTCACCCGAGAACCAAAGAGCGAATCCCTGAGTGTGCAAAGTGTGGTTGGGAATCCTCTGATTCTTCTGTTTGCATCCTGTGTTTTCAAGGAATTGTGCAAATTTGTACCTGAGAAATGTTGTATTTTCCAAGCATGCATCCCTGCTTTTGCCACTGCAAATACCACAGCAGTGACTCCTAAAACTCCCTTCCCTAAAACTCTGTCCTCTGAGTTTTGTCACAGCCTTGCTGTGAAGTTTATTGAAAGTGAACTTCATTTGATACATGAATGATGAATGTATTTGTTTTAGTCCAAATATGCCTGAAAAGTGAACAAAAACAACCCGAAAAAGGTTGTTATCCATAGTGGAGGGTGAAGTGCAGACCCACTCTGAAAACTGAGTGAAGCAATAAATCAGTGAAGGATTAGGGTTATGTTGAATTAAACCAAGCTCTAATCCTTATTTTATTATCAAGACTTAAAAGAGAAATTAGACTTAGTAAGACTATTCATTGTCTCTCAAGTTTAAATTGAGTAATTAGGTATTTTGACTCACTCTCGGCTAAAACATTCAGGATGTGTTGGAAAAACTCAGTTTGAGTCCTAAATTTGCTTAATTTTTTGTAAATGTGTCTGTAGCAGGGAAGAGAGGCAACTGTAAAGCAGGATCTGCAGCAGCTGACAGGAGAAAGGCCCAAACAATTCAATTTAAAAAGACCCCAAACTCCAAAATCCCTGCACTTCCAGACTGACAAAGCACAGGGAAGTTCCAGGGGTGGATTTTAGTGATTTTCCAGCTTGTAGATTCAGATGTCAAATGAATAATTCAGAATAATGAAGTCATTTCTCCCTTGTTTTCAGAACCTCGTTCCCATGGGAGGACAAACTTCATCCAGAGGGACGAGAGGAGTCTCAAAATGCAGGAGCACCTCAAGAAGAGACTAAAGGACAGACAAGCCAGTGGGCACACCAACAATAAACTGAACAGCCCTCCCTCCTCACCACATAAAGTCCTTAATTCTTCCAATGCCACAATTCCCAATGGGAATGGGAAGGGCCAGCAAGGGGCAGTTGGAGCACTAAAGCAGAAGCAGATAGGAAAAACAAAGGGCAGTCCAGAGGCAGAGATGGGAGGTAGGTGCCATGGACAGGGGAAATCTCAGTTGTTTTCTGTAAACTCATTGCAAAACAGGTTCTGAAAAAGCTGAATTTATGAATTTTTTTGGCTGTTCAGGATTAGAGGAAGCCTGAAATCCATTATGGAATCCATTTGATTTTTTTTTTCTCTAGGAATCATTGGAATATCAATTTTTTTCATTTGGTATTTAGCAAATAAGGTCTTCAAAAATATTTAATCTTAAACCTTTTTACTTCCCTGCCATTTCTGAGCCAGTGATCAATATTCCAAATGAGGGTGACCTGTAGGTACTTCCAGAGCTCCTGGTGTCACTGTTTGTGGTACTTTTTGATTAACCAGGAGCCATTTAACCTTCAAGAAATATGAAAACTTGAGCAGTTGTAGAATTGCTGTTTAATTAGTTCTAATTTCAGTTTTTTAATACCTTTTGGCTACTAAAAACCTTGTGCAGTGTCTTTGAGACAGTGTCAGGCTTCTTCCAAACTGGGAATGTTTTGCCATAGAAATTCCAGGAAAACAAATCAGGCAGAGATAAGATCTTATTATCATTTTTTTTAACACCTCTCATTTTTGGAGGAATGTTTTTGTGTTGTCAAAGAAAACCTATTTCTGCTCCATTAGGAAAAGATCCCCTTTGTGCAGGATGTACTAAAAGGGTTTTTGTACCACTGTTGGTTTTGGATAGTTGGTGTTTCTGCCCCTCACACAGCCAAAACAAACAGGGGAAATGAACTTTGCACAATAAGAACCATTGTTCAAGTCCTAATGAGGCCAACTCCATCTCGTGGTGGCCTTTTGGTAATAGCCTGGGTTGCTCTCAGGCTTTGGGATAATCTGGTTTGTGTTTAAATTGCAGAATCTGACACAGAATCCAGGAAATGTGATACTCACTTGAGCATTGGCAAGCCAGTTGTAAGTATTAGCCTTAAAATCCCATTATTTTCTGGGCCTGTGCTTCCTAGAAAATAACTTGTGTTTTATCAATCCCTTTTCCTTTGTTCCTAATGGTTTGACTTTTTTAATAGAGAAGATAAATACAGTTTAGTTGTCAGAGTTTATAGGTGGGAAAGGGCAACCATGCTGGAAATTCACTATTTCTCAGTTTGCCAGCCTGAAATCCCAGAATATTCCACTGTTGCAGTTTTCCAGTGATTGTGAGGGCTTTACCTTGCAAACCAGGGGCCTGCTAAACTCTTGGAAGTTTTTCCACTCTTGGAACCATCCTTTGCTCAGCAGAGAGGATTTAGGAGTGTTAAGGATAAAATTACACAAATAGATCCTCTTTTGATGTTATATTGAGAAACTGGAGCAAATATTTGAGTATTTAGGGACTTATTTAGAAAGGTGGAGTCTGGTGAGGGTAATTAAAATGTCTGTGTTTGATATTGAGCAAGTTTAATGAGCTCTTCTCTGCATTATCCACACAGCAAACAGGGGTTGTTGTGTTCCTTTGCACCAGCTTTTGAGGGGTTTTTTGGTCCTTTTTCCCTGCTGCTTCTGACATCTGTACTTTGAGCTACCCCAGGGCTGTGTTGCCTTGGGCAGAGAGAATTTGGAGTGTGGGAATGAAGCAGCAAAAACAAAAAATCAGACAAGAAATGTTGAATTTTACGAACAGAGCCTGTGCTGTCCTTAGGATCAGTGGCTGAATATTGTGTGAGGGAATGTCAGAAATGACAATAAGGTGTCTGTGCCTAAATCTGCTCTGGGGTCCTGCCCAAGACTCCCCAGCTGAACATTTGCTCCAAGTGAATGATGGAAACCTTGATGCAGGAATTTTCTCTTCCTGCCCCACTGTGGTGTTGGTTTGGTGTTGGAAGGGAAAGCCTTTAGAAATGAAAAGAGGAAATCATTGCAATCCAAAGAATGCCTCTATATTCCCACTCCAAAGGGAAAGAATTCCTCCAGTGAGGAGCTTCCTAGGCCAATTAGCGACGCCATGTTATTGACTAATTAACCTTTTCTTGCAGAAAGCAAACTTACTTGCATTATTTATGCTTTTAATAGGTTTCTGATATACAAGCAAGATCAGCCGTTCTGTCCTGGAATCTCCCAGTTAGTTCACAGAATGGAGAGAGCCATAGTCATAGTCCAGCAGCATTTACATTTGAAGTAGCAATATCCAACAGTGGTAAAAATGGAAAATTTAAATCTGTCTATGTGTAAGTTTAGTTTCTTCCTTTAAGCACAATGTTTAAACCGTTAACCAATCAGCAATCTCTCTATCAGGAGCTGTTTGTTGACTTGCAGACCTTCCTACTTCACATGAAATAAATTTTAAGTAATGTCACTAAAGAGTTATACATGGACAGTGGGAAACTTAAATGTGCACTACGTGGTTTTGCTTTTCAATGAGCTTTGAGCCCTGAGGTTTAAGGAAGAGCTGTAACTCTGCTTTCTGTTTGTTTTTGCCTTTTCACAGTGGGGAAGAATTAACAATTACACTTCCTGATCTCAGACCAGCCACTGATTATCATGCCAGGTATGCTGCTGGGAAGGAAATAAAGCTTTGGGGGATATATGGGCATTGCAGGGTTATTGTGGCTTCATGGAAAAGGGGTGGTACAAACAGTTCAGGAATACTCTGAAATAATACCATGCTGTGAACACTGGGTTTGCTATCTAAGTTCCCATTTGTCTTCTAACTTAATTAAAATACCACCTCATTTCCTTCCCTACCACCTTCTCTGTCTCCTCAGATTTCTCAGTTGCAAACTTTAAATTATTCTCTGCTGATATTTTTTTAGAACAACACTCTGTAGATTGTTGTGGACTGAAGTCAGTGGGAAATGAAATAATTTAGCCTTGAAATAGGATCTGAAATCTGGCTTGTCAGTTTGATTTCAGAAATGCTTGTCTGACCTGCAGCAGTGCAAGCAGGGAAGTGGGAATGGGCTCAGTGGGAAGTGGGGTGGGATGATCAGGAGTAAATAAATGATCCTGACTGGAGGTGCTGGGCTGGCCAGGGAGGGAGCAGCTGCTGAACAGACCAGGGGAACCAGAGTCACACTCAGTGCTGGGGCACTGGAGCAGATGAGATTAAAAATTCCCTGCAGCAAAGTCCTGCTCTGAAACTGGAACAGTTCTGGGTGTGGGAAGTGCTGGGCACAGCTCCACCTGCAGTGCTGTGCTTTACACAGAAAGAGGCAGGACTGCTGAAAACATGAAACAATTCCTATGAAAATTATGATTTTATGATTTGGCCTGTTTAGTGCCCATACTCCTGCACAAGTGCTGGCTGTATTTGAATTTAAGGTGTTTTTAGCAAAAGCCTCATTTCCAGTTAGGTATCCTGTTGCCATTTTGGAACACCTGGCATAGTTTTCATCCCCTACCCCACAGGTTTTTCAGCACTAAAATATCTCCACTGTGACAGAGAGTAATGGCAGAGTAAATGAAGGGTGAGAAATGGGGGTCTGGGGTCAGCAGGTGAACTGGGTGCCCCCCACCCTGCAGCCTCTGCTTGGGATTAAACCCCTGAAGCTGCCAGCTCTGCCCTTACATTTGCAGGTGCCAGTGCAGCAGCCACATCATTAATTACCCTTTGTTTAGAGTTTCAGCAACCAGCAGTTCCATCAAAGAAACCATTTCAGAGCTGGTGAGCTTCACCACAGAGAGCTGTGAGCCAGACTGTCCAGCTGCCCCAAAACTGATTAACAGAACCAAAAACAGCCTGAGCTTGCAGTGGAAGGTAAGAACCACACCTGGGGCTGAGGGAAGGGGAGCAGAGCTCTCTGCTGGATTCCTGGGCAGAGGATTGAAATCAGCTTTGACAGGAATTCAGTGTGTGCTGTAGGTGGTGCCTTTTAAGTTGCTCAGTGAAGATTGATAATGAAATAATAATTACCTTTCTTTTTTTTTTCAATGTTTGCTGAGTTTCTTGCCTGCAGCTTTAGTGTGACAGAGTTGGTAGCAGGGCTCTTCCATTCTGAACTGGCAGAGAGGAAAAATGGATTTTAATTTATTTATATCTTTGCTTGAGGTCCTGGATGATAAATAGATATGACTTAATGTTCTTTTAGTTACTCTGACTCATTCAGACTAAATTTCTTTGGATGGTTCTATAGATTCTCATTTTTGATCTGACTTTTGAATATAACCACTATCTGTCAAGGCTTGTTGGTAGCTGTGTTTACTTGGGTTTTGATGTTTTTCTTATGAGCATGCTGAAAAATGGTTCCAGCTAAATGACTTGAGTGAAATTATTTGTAGTATCTGTGCTTAGAAAATGGAGAAGTTCCAATTTCATGTGTCAGATGTTGCTTGTGTGACCAACACAGGCAGGTGGTGAGCACACAGTGCAAGGCACCAGGAAAAGAGCTCCAAGAATGTAATTTGCTTCATTTATAAAATCAAACAGTTTATAAATTTATATTCTAAACTATCAGAGTTAAAAGAAGTAGCACAGCAGCCTTGTATTAAAAGGCAGTTGGAGTTTATTCAATGTGTAAAAATATTTATAAAACACATTTACAACCACTTGATTTTAACTCTTTTTTCCATCGTTTCTTTATTTTCAGTCCTCAAATGACAATGGTTCCAAAATAACTAATTTTCTTTTAGAATGGGATGAGGTAAGAACTTTTCTAGTACCAAAAAAAATCATAATGACATCTGTAGAGCAATTACACTTAAAAATACCCTTTGCTTAGGTACAGCAGCTATTTTGGTGCAACTGTCCTGACAGTTTTAAAGAGACAAATGATCAGTGGGAGGGGACAGTGTAAAAGTGCCTCATTTGTCATCCAGAGCATCAGTCATCCCTGTGTTCTCTTTAGATGCAGGAGCATTTGGCATCTTTGGGTTGTGTCACAAATCTCCCTCAGCTCTTGAGCATCTTGCTGAGATGTAATGCAAAGGGATAAAAAACTTCCAGAATGTGTTTTGTTTTCAGCTCAATGGTTTATCGCCATTTTGTCAAATCCCCAGTACCAAAAGTAATCAGATATCTCAGTCCTAATGTGGTTTATTATCAGGACTGCTCAGGGTGAACATCTGCAGACTCAGGATGACCATGATGCATTAAATTTTGCATTCTTGAGGCTCAGTAATTTCTTTTTTAATTACTGTTAAATGACTGAAATGACATTTCTCATGGAAGGTCTCCCTGCCCTTAGAAAGAGATGAACTTTGAGGTGTCTCCCGACCCAAACCAGTCTGAGATTCTGGGATTTAGGAAGATGTAGAGTGAGGAGGGTGACCTTGGCAGGGATCAGGGATGATTCTGGATGTCCCTGTTTTCCAGGGGAAGAATGGCCCCTTCAAGGAATGTTACTATGGACACCTGAAACAGTACAAGCTCACCAAACTTACTCCCTCCACAAGATACTCCCTGAGGCTGGCTGCTAAAAATGACATTGGAATGAGGTAACCAGGAGCCCAGGGGTACCAAATGCTGCATTTCCCCCTGGATTCCATCAGCTGCTGCTCACCCTTGTTCAAATTCTCCTCCCCAGTGGGTTCAGTGAGACGGTGACGTTCGGCACGGCCGGGGTGGTGCCACCGGCGCCAGCACCACCCACGCTGCTGGAAGCAGGAGTGACCTGGATGGCCCTGGGATGGAGCCCTCCTGCAGGAGGGGCCTTGGATGATGCCCTCACCTACAGCCTGGACATGGAAGAAGAAGGTTCTGTAAGTGCTGGGCTTTGTGTGGAAATTTCCTTCATAGTTCTGAAATAAAAATGAACTTTTTTTGATCTTCCGATAAATGGTCGGCAAGTATTGCATGGAATTGATGGCAGAGAGAGACAGCATTGCATGGAATTCATGGCAGAGAGAGACAGCAGTGCATGGAATTGATGGCAGAGAGAGACAGCATTGCATGGAATTCATGGCAGAGAGAGACAGCATTGCATGGAATTGATGGCAGAGAGAGAAAGCATTGCTTGGAATTCATGGCAGAGAGAAAGCATTGCATGGAATTGATGACAGAGAGAAAGCATTGCATGGAATTGATGGCAGAGAGAGAAAGCATTGCTTGGAATTAATGGCAGAGAGAAAAAGCATTGTGTGGGATTTATGGCAGAGAGAGAAAGCATTGCATGGAATTGGTGGCAGAGAGAGAAAGCATTGCTTGGAATTCATGGCAGAGAGAAAAAGCATTGCATGGAATCCATGGCAGAGATAAAGCATTGTGTGCAGTTCATGGCACAAAGTATTGTGTCCAATCCATGGCACAGAAATGAAGTTCAGGATTTAAAAAATGTGATTTACCCGCTCTGGGTTTTGTTTCACCCTAAAAATCAGTGACTGTGTTCATCCTTCTTTTCCCTCCTTGCCAGGGCTATGGATTCCAGCCCCAGTACAATGGAGATGAGCTCTCATGCACTTTAAGAAACCTGAGGAGGAGTACATCCTATAAGTTCAGGGTTTGTACCATAGTTTGTTCCTAATTTCATGTGCTTTCCTGGGCTTTGTTATTTTCCAGCAAGTTTTTCAACTTTGTATGGAGACAGCAGGAATTCGCCTGTTGTCCCCACAATTACCTTTTGTTAGAGCAGATTTTGGTGAAGTAATAATATAAACCAAATTTTTTGCACCAGATAATTTTGCTATAAATGGTTGTCTTTATTTTGTTTGGGTTTTTAATAGATCTTTTTAATCACCAGCATGTTTATCCTCATGTATTATCAACATATATTACTGTCATTAAATAAACCATTTATTCTCTATCCTGTTCCCTCCTCCAACAGCTCTTTGCCTACAACAGTGAAGGAAAAAGCAGCCCCAGTGAGGTGGTGGAACACAGCACCAAACCTGACAGACCTGGAGCTCCCAGCAAACCTGCTGTAAAGGGCAAGATCCATCCCCACAGTGTGAGAGTCACGTGGGGTAGGTGCCTTGGGGTGTCCCAGTGCTGCTGGGGTGTGGGCAGCCTCCCTCTGATTAAATGAGAGGGAACTCAGGCTGGTTATTTATCTGCAGGTATTGTTATTGCAGGAGAAATACTCAACCTTACCCCAGAATGATTTATTTTGGGGCTGTGGGAGCACACTGGTGTTCAGTCATTTCTGAGAAGCACTCACTGCTGTCCTAAACACCCCTGAGGGTTTACTGTGATGTTTAAATAATTCCTATGTTCACTTAAAAACTAAGAGCTGATACCTGAAATTGGGAGTGTTTTCCCAGTTACTCTTCCTGGCATAATCATGATTAATAATAGGAGGAAAATTGCTCAGAAAAATGTATTGTGAATAATTAAATACACTGATTTCTCTTGCTGGTTGACTTTTCTGTATGAATGAATATGAATGTGTTCACTGGAAAAGCTGATAACAAAATGCTGCCTTGATATTGAATCTTCTGTAACTTAAGGTGTTGATTTCTTTCAGAACCCCCCAAGGATAATGGAGGATCAGACATCTCTAAATACTTTCTGGAAATCTCTGAGGCATCAGTTGGTAAGGAATCACCTCTGGGTACTGATACAGTACTCAGTCTCCATCCCTGGAGATACTTAATTCACATTTAGATGTGGGACATGGTTTAGACTTGGATTTTGGAGATGTTTTCCAACTGAAATGATGCTTTACTCCAGCAGTCACTTCTGATTTCACATATGTGTGTGTTGTACATGTTCTCTGTATAATTAATCATTTCAAATTGATTCTCTGGCTTGACCACCTTAATAATTGCATGAGAGAATTTCCAGGTGTGATTTTAGCAAGGTTTGGAAGGGTAAAGTGCTTTTCCTTCCCCAGGAGGGAGGTGGGAGCCCATTTACAGCGGAGCCCAGCGGGAGCACGTCTGCGACCACCTCAGGCCTGGCACCTCCTACAGGCTGCGGGTGTCCTGTGCCAGCAAAGGTGGGGAGAGCCAGGTGAGCAGCACGAGGGCAAAGGTGCTTCTGGAAACTATTTCTGTTCATCTTTTAGCAAACTTTCTGTCTGTGCTCTGCAATGTCTGTGTCCCTGGCAGGTCTCTGATGTCACCACTGTCACCACAGCAGCCGTTCCCCCCGGGCCCTGTCCTGCCCCAGCCCTGGTGGGCAAAGCCAAGCCTAAGGAAATCACTTTGCAGTGGGGTAAGCACCAGAGTTGGAGTAAAACACTGCTCTGATTTCAGTCTTCCAAATCAAAAATCTATAAAACTGTTCAGGTAAAAAAAAAATGTAAAAATAAAAATATAGAGATGCTGTCCGTGGCCTTAGAGGTTTTTTTGGGTTTGATGTGGGGTTTTTGGTGTGTTTTGTGGGATTTTTCTAAAAAGACCAAAGATTCTGTCCACCTCTGGTACGATGATACAGTGAGACTTAAGCAGACATAAATATTTTCCAGTGAGAAAGCTTCCTGTCTGCCCTGGCAGACAGTTGACACCTGCTTGACAATTTAAAAATCAGCTGTTGTTTTCTTACTGTTATCTCAGTAAAGGAGATAAGCAAAAATTAATGAAGATAAACACTGTTTAGTGAAGAAAACAGGGAAAATACATGAAAAAAACCTGATGAAGGCCATCTTAAACTAAGTATCAGTACCTGGGGAGGGAAGCAAGCTTCATGAAGTATTTCTGCTCAGACACATATCGAGAGCCTGCCCTAACTTAGGGAATTTACTAACTAATAGGAGAATGCAATCTGTTTTTGTTTGGCAGGCCCCCCAGCTGTGGATGGAGGCTCTGAGGTCACAGAGTACCTGCTGGAGATGGCCAGCTCAGAGCAGGACGAGCGCAGGGTGCTCTACCAGGGCCCAGCAGCCGAGTTTGCAGTGACCAACCTGCTCCCAGGGAGGAGCTACAGCTTCTGGCTGAGGGCAGGGAACAGAGTCGGGGTGAGCACTGCCCTCACCACATCCCTGCCACCACCCAGGGGACACAGGGATGCTGCTGAGGGCTCCTGCAGCCTGAGTGGTGGGAACCTCTGGGTGTTTGTGCCTTTGGAGTTGTTGGATGTGTTACCCCAAGCTCTGCAGATGTGGTGGGAGCAGCATTGTGTGGAGAGGGGTGGGTGCCAGCCAGGCCAGGCTGGGAGAAGTGTGGGATGAATGTTGGTGGCATAAAAGTGTTTGTGAAACTGTGCCCAGCTGCTGCTGGAAGGCAGATCCTGCCTGGGGCAGGGAGGAGTTACAAAACCCTGGCTGTGGGAATGGGGCCAGCTTCAAGAACCTGCAAGGAATCTGAAACTGAGCCCTGAGCTCTGCTGTTTACTTCCCTCTAAAGTTAAAAATAGTTTGTTTGCTTCACTTGCACATCAGTTCTTGCCCTGGTGCTGTTGCTGTGTTCATGCAGTGTTGTTTTCCTGCAGTTTGGCCCCCACTCTGAGAAGGCAGAGCTTTGCACTGCTCCAGGACCCCCTGAGCAGTGCTGCAAACCCCTGATAACCTGCAAAAGTGCAACTTGTGCTGTGGTTTCGTGGGAGGTAGGTGTTGATGGCTTCCAGCACCACCCAAATTAGTGTTTGGCTTTTAGAATTGTAGTGACACATTTATGATACACAAAAATTAGAGAAATAGCATGTGTAGAGGAGGAATATTTTAAGCCCATTTCTTTATAGATGTCTGTGTTGGGTTTGTAAACTTTGGGAGTTATTAATCGCAGTCTTAACTGGACAAATTGCGTGGCATTTAATCCTCCTCATGGTGTGGTAATTAATATATAGTGAATTAATTCTTTTAAGTGGTAAGAGATTGTGGAATATTCAAAATTCTGGTGTGAACTGTGGTGGTGTTACAGCCACATTTCACATTTTAACTTAAAATCCCTTGGAACAGACCTCAAGTTTCAACCCCAGTGTTTCCAAAGGTTGGGTTTGATGATCTTGGAGGTGTTTTCCAACCTGTTCTGTGACTCTCACGCAGTGTCTCAGTGTGACAGAGCTCCCCCCAGGTGCTGGGGGTGTGTAAGTGCCAGGGCTGAGCAGAATTTCTCCCTCACCCCACAGAGCCCGGCGTGCAACGGAGCAGAAATCACCGAGTACAGGCTGGACTGGGGCCAGGTGGAGGGCTCCATGCACATCATCTACACTGGCCCCTGCCAGAGCTATGAGGTCAAGGGGCTCACACCTGCAACCACCTATTACTGCAGAGTCCAGGTAGGAAAAGCCTTTTGGTGCCACTGGGCACTTGCAGTCTGGGGCCAAACTCCAGCTAGAGAGGAGTAAAGTCAT
Organism: Melospiza georgiana; assembly: GCF_028018845.1. NCBI lineage: Eukaryota > Metazoa > Chordata > Aves > Passeriformes > Passerellidae > Melospiza > Melospiza georgiana. The sequence continues at coordinate 5,295,534 of NC_080441.1, forward strand.
GTGCTGTCACCTGCTCATGCAGTAGAGAAGGTAATTGGGAAAAACACTTCCCTTGTCCCCCAGTCCCTCCTCATTCCCCGAATCTGGAAGAGGTTAGATCCAGTGTGCTGCGAAATACCAGCTTTACAGATGCTTTGCCCTGTTGCCAAATTATTCAGGAGATTTTCCACTCTCTTCCACGTTGCTGTTAAGGACACACAGGAGGCTGTGAGAGCTGTGCCTGCCTGCTTGGAAAACAGGGATGTGGTAACTCGTGTGTGGTGTCTTTCAGGCTGTGAACGTGGCTGGGGCGGGGCTCTTTGGGGACACGGGCGTGGTCACCACGCCCCCCTCGGTGCCCGCGGCCGTGGCCGTGCTCCACTTACTTGAAGAGGATCAGGTGGAAATTTCCCCTCCTTTCTCCACGTGCCTTGCAATCCAGTGGGAAGAGCCCTGCTGCCACGGGGCAGAGATCACAGGCTACAACATCGAGTATGGGGAGAAGCAGCTGGTCACTGTGGGCAGAAACACAACCCATGTCCTTGAGAATCTGCTGCCTGACACCCTGTACAGGTAAGAGTTATTCTGAAATCCATTTGTAGGATTAAAAGTCCTTTGAGAGGATAGTGTTTTAAATTTTTAGAGCAATATTTCCTGCAGCTTACAGACTATTTGCCTATTTCATCCTGCAGCTCCAAAAAAACTAAAATTGTCATATCCAGAGTCCAACCATGACTGGCAGGAGTGAGGTTGTGGTTGGTGTTAAGGTTCACATTCTGTCTCAAAGCCAAGGCTTTAAGGTTTCTGGGTTTAGAATTTTTCATTGGGGTGCTTGGGTGTGTGGTGAGGAGAAGATGGATGGAGAGGTAAGAGCAGAGCAGAGGATCCTGTGACCTCAGTCTTGGTTGAAGCTGAGTTCAGATTTAATTTCTAAGTGCATCTTAATCGCTTTACTGTTTGGGGTTACCCTCTGTACACCTTTTAACTCTTGCTTTGTCACCCAGCACTTTTTGTGACCATGTGGCTGCTCTCTCCCATCCCAGGATCAGGGTACAGGCTATCAACAGCTTGGGAGTTGGTCCTTTCAGTCATTCCATGAAAGCCAAAACCAAACCACTACCTCCTGACCCTCCCCACCTGGAATGTGTTGTCTTCAGCTACCAGAGCCTTAAACTGAAATGGGGAGAAGGGCCCAGCAGAGCTTTAATTCCCAACCCTACTCAGTTCAACCTGCAGATGGAGGACAGGTTTGGCAGGTGAGACCATTAAGGATCTTGTGGTTTTACCACTTCATGTCAAGTTTTTAAGGTATTTTATGTTATTCTCTCTTCTGTTTGCACCACTGAGTCATTTGGGCATTCAGAGTTTGCCCTTTTGCAGTTTTGCATCCCATCTTTCAACCAGAAATTATGTCAACAACTTACACTTCTGCTGCCTGTAAACAGTAAATAATATCTAAAGAATAAATACCTTACCACCATCCTGTGCTGGCAGGGTTATTTTTGGACATTCAAGAACAAAGTTGGGCTTGCATATAAGAAACAGGAGTTGACCAGCTGTTCTTTAACTGGAAATTTCAATTTATTTAGGATATTCAAGGGTCGTTCTCTTGATTCAGAGGAGTTGGGCTCTGCAGCCTCAGTGGGAAGAAAGCTGGGACACCCGGAATGCAGCATCACTTCTTTGTCCTTAAATCTGAGTGTTTCTGGTCTGATACTGCTCTAAATATTCCTGATTGCTGGGTAACTGTGTGTGTTGTGTGTCCCCCAGGTTTGTGACAGTCTACAATGGTCCCTGTCACACCTACAAGGTGCAGAGGCTCAGTGAATCCACCACGTACCATTTCCGCATCCAGGCCTACAACGACGCTGGGGAAGGAGCCTTCTCTGAGGTCTGTGCTTTCACCACCACCAAGTCTCCACCTGCACCTCTCAAAGGTGAGCTGGCACTGCCCTGGCAACTGCTGCAAGCCACTGGTGGGCAGGGTTGGATCCTACAAGCTGGCCCTCAGCCAGCCTTTGCAGGGACAGAGACACAAACCCACTCTGAGGGGCTTTGGGTGTGAAAAGGGCTCTTCTATTGTCATCACCTTCCACCCCTGAACTGAGCATTCCTACCTTTGCTCAGCTGGAAAGGCATTTTGCAGGGTTATCCATCAAAGTTACAGCAGTGTGTAGGCACATGAGGGCACAGTTAATTCCTCTGATCTGCACTTTTTAACATGGACATTAAAGGTCATCATTAAAGTCAACTGTGAAGGTCAGAGTGCTGAGTGCCTGAAGCAAAATTGATTGGCCCATGGTTAGAACATAATTTCAGCTTTGCACATGGACAGAAATGCTGAGTTCTGTAGTGACTTGAAAGTTCCTCTTTATAAACATGGGCTCACCCTGGCAGCTCAAAAAGACCAACAAGTATAACCTGCACATAGCAATGATCATTTTTGAGCTCGTGTCATCAAATAGAAGAAAAAGAAAGAATCAAACAAATCTCAATCACTTTAAGTTATTGCAGTGAGTTGCCTGTAAGCATTACAGCTGTAAATTTGTAGAGACCATTGTTCTTTTTCTAAAACACCAACAAATCACTCTATTTTCCAGCACCCAAAGTGATTCAGCTGGAAGAAAACACTTTTGAAATCACATGGGAGCCTCTACCGCCGATGAAAGGAGATTCCATTGTTTACATCCTTCAGCTTGCTGCTGGCAGAGAGTTTGATCAGGTACCTTTTATACAGCTTCAGGAATGTGAGGGGTTTTTCCTGGGAAAAATCATTACCAAAGAAAAGTGTGCAAATTTCTTGTGGAAGGTATCCCTGCCTATGGCAGAGGGTGGAATGAGATGGTCTTTAAGGTCTGTTCCAACCGAAACCATGCTGTGATTCCATGATTTGAAGGTTGAAATTCTGTGAGGGGAGATGACAGGGAGACTTTTCATTTCAGTAAGTGTGAAGTGGGTGAGCACTGGTTTATCCTGTTCTCCCAACAGTTCCTTTGGCTCTTGATTATTAATCCTGATGGTCTGTTGTACCACTGCCTCTCTTAATCAGAGAGTCCACTTTGCTGGAGGAGCTTTAGGGAAGAAAATGCAGGATGATTTTTCTTCTCCTTTCTGAGCCTCCCAGCCCAGGTGAGGCCTCAGTGTGGGGGTGTGGCGGGAAACTTCAGTGAATTGTGAATTGTCAGGAGAGGATTTTACAAAGCTGGGGAGAGGAGAACAACTCCAGGCTGTGCCCAGCAGCACCCACACCGCTGGAGCAGCACAGGCAGTTCCAGGTGCTGGTGCTGAGTGCTCTGCTCCCCACTGAAGCAGCTCTGTCTCCTGCCAGGTGTACAAGGGCCCCGAGCCGTGCTTCCGGCTGCCGGCCGCGCAGACGAACTGTGAGTACCGCGCGCGCGTCTGCGCCGGCCGCCAGTGCCACGACGTGCCGGGCTGCCCGGAGCTCTGCGGGCCCTACAGCCCCAGCACCGTGTTCAGCTGCCAGCGCCGGGAGCCGGGCCCTGCTGCCGCCCCCGCGGGCACGGAGCTGGCGCAGAGCGGGAAGCGGCTGCGCGAGGAGCGCGCCATCGCCATCGCGCTGCTCTGCGGCTTCGCCGTGGTCGCCATTCTCTTCGCCGTGGTCATCCAGTACTTTGTGATCAAGTAGGGCAGAGCTGGCCCCGCTCAGCTGTCTGTACAGAGCTCTCTGGGGTATTTATGGGTAGTTCAGTGAGATCCTAGCCGGGAACCCCTCGCTCCGTGCGTTCCCGCTCCTGCTGCTGGCTGGAGGCTGGCTCGGCAGATCCTTTCCAAATGCTGGACACAGATTTCCTGTAGAAAGGGTGATCCCGGGGCCTCTGCAATCAGGGTGAGCTGTTGGAGAACAGCAATCAGCTGCCTTACGGTGCACACTGGAGGGGTGTGTGCACGCTCCTCCTCTCTCCCCATCCCAGCCAGTTGGAGAGGAAAGGCATTGCTGGGACAGTCCTCTGCCAGCAGCACCAGAGCAGCGGGAGGCGATGGCTGTTCCATCGAGTTTCGCTGTAGTTTGATATCCATGAAATCCAGCAGCACAAGTGCTTTGAGCTTAGAGCAGAACTGCAGAGCCTACTAGAGCATACCACATTTACTAGACTGTAGAAGGAAAGCAGAATATTGACTTAGTGATATTACTACTTTACAGTTATTTTAATACTTGGGATTCAGTAATAATCATTTCAAGTGTTGGAGTAGAGGGTGCCAGGGTTTTTTAGGGTTTTAATCCAAACCAATGCCAGCAGGACGTGGCGCTTGGCCAGGATGCCCAGGAAAGGCTCTGCCCGGAATGTTCCTGCAGTCCTGAGCAGCTTTGGCCCAATCCACATTTCACTCTCAGTGCCTGAGAGAAAAGTAATTCCCTGTGCAGCGTGCTCAGAACAGCACAGGAGTTGTCTTTAAGGAGAAAGAGTGCATTTATGATAAATGTTACACTATTTGGCTCAAACTGAGCAAATGTTTTTGTACTATTATTAACCTAAAAAATAAAAAGTTCAACCTGCTTTGGGTGCCCTTCTAACTTAACCCCAACGAGCAAATTGTACGTGAGAGAACTCTTTTTAGATAACATTTATACAATGTTTTAAACTTGCTATCCCAGTGGTAGCAGCTTCACATTCCATGGTTTTCCTGTTGGGAATGTTCAGCCTGCTATGAACTTGTCTGAAACTCGTCCTGGTCGGCTGGGGGATATTTTTGTGGACACTGTGCACTACATTTGACTGTTGTGTTCCATCTGCTTGTGAATCCCTGAGGAGGAGCCTGGCAGCCCCTGGCTCCGTTAGATCAAAGCTTTTGAAAGCTGGAACTCACAAATTTCCAGTGTTTCAGGATGGGTCTTGCCAACAGCATTTGGAACATGCCACAGAATGGTAGATTTTAGGGTATTTTGCAAAGTCTGTGGCTCCACTTGAGCCATCAGAACGATGCACTTGTGGGTGGGAGGGTGTGACAGAGCTACAGGCGATGTGTTTCCAGTAATTAATTAATCACTTTTAAGGGTCTTTCTCCTACAGCAGTTGAGGAATAACGTTGTGTTAGAGTTTGAGGCATTGTGTTGTATTTCAGATGTGGAAAACCTAAATTATGACCTAATATCACTTAATCCTCTTCACAGTAGATCGATGGTGCAATCTGAAATTAATCTTTTCAAAACGTACTCTTCATTTTTGTACTCTATTTATTTTGATTAAAAGTCCTGGAAAGAAAAAAAAAAATGTATGTTTGAATGTATTGTTCTACTTGTAGCAGAACTTTAAGTTAATCATTTATTATATCATAGAAATCTCTCCCTCCAGTGTCAGAGTTTTATACAGATATTAGTCTCTAGTTTGCAGAAGAGTTTACAATCTGTCTCTGTTTTCCTCATAGTCTCCCTTTAGCAGATAAACTGCCTGCAGCAAATCTCCGTTGCCAAAGGGTTCTTTTTTAACTCCTTAGAACCAACTTGTAGAGGTTTATTTGGCAATAATAGTCCTGAAATTAGGATTGCAGAGTAAATACTAACAAGTCACCACTGCTAAAAAATGAAATCGAATCCTTTTGTGATTGCCACAAAATGCTCATGTTTCCAGAAAATATCTGGGATTTCTACTGCAATATGGATTTTCCATCAGCTGTTGTCCATTCCAGAAGGATGTACCCTCGTGGCATTAATGTATTTTAGGTATCTTTGGTTTTCTTGTATTGTCATTTTTGAGGTATCTCAAACGTATGTTAAAGCTGCCATGCATTGTATTACTAAATTGTAACTATCAAATAGATAATATATTTAATACAGCCAATAAATAATACAAATGTATTCAAATTTGACTCCGAGCTCCTGTGGTTTTATGGGATTTAGTGTCACTTGTGTCATGTGTAATTTAAGGGAAGGGAACATGCTCAGTGTCATTAAGAGCTGAATTAACTTTGGACCCTTGGAATATCACTTCCATTTCTCCTCACACTGCAGGAAGGACCTGCAGTTCCCAGGTGAGGTAGAACAGTTCTGTGATACTGGAAATTGAATTGTTTGGAAATTGAATTGATTGCCAATTTTCCATCATTTTGTGTTGACTCAGGCCTTTTCCCCCTTGAGCTCTTCTCCAGTATTTGCTGCTGATTGTGGAATTTTGTCTGACAGTGCCTTAATGATCCGATGAAGATAAGATGGGAAAGACTTTATTTGAGCATCATTCCCAAAGAGACAGCTGGACACTCAGCCTGGGTAAACTTTCCACTTGAGGAACTATAAGGGGTGAGGAGCTGGAAAATGTGGAGGAGGCAAGGGGAGTGGGGGCCAGTGTGAGGGAATCCCAGGGAAAGGCTCTGGGGAGCTGGAAGCACAGGGCCAGAGGGAACAGGGACACCCAGCAGCAGGATGTGTCCTCACAGTCCTCAGAATTCCTCCAGAACCCAGGAATGGGGCTCTATCAGAAATCAGAGAGGCATCAGCTGCAAAACAAACCTCTTCCTCCTTGGAGCTTGGCTCTTTGCAGCTTTTCTGCTCCCAAGCACTGCTCAAATGCCAGTTTTGTGGAGCCAAATAGTGTGGGATTAGTGCTGGAAAGGTCAGAGCTGAGCACAGGCACTGCATTGTCCAGCAAATCCCAGATCTGATGTTAGGGAGATTCCTGCTGCCCTTTCCAAGAGGCAGAAGCTCTGGCTGGGGTTGTTCTTGCAGATTTGGACACCTCCCAACAAGAAGAGCTGTCCTTGTGCCTGGGCCCTGCATGGCTGCACACTGAACATCTCAACAAATCCTGTCTGGGAAGAAATTCCCAGTGAAATTTCATAGAGTGATGGAGTGGGATGGGTTGGGAGGGACCTTAAAGCTCATCTTGTTCCCCTCCCAGCCAGACAGGGACACCTTCCCCTATCCACCCTGGCCTTGAACACTTCCAGGGATTTCACATGTATGGGATGTAACTCGTGCCCCCTGAGCAGAGCCAGGTGCCCAGGCTGTGCTCTGGTTTCTCAGCAGATGATCCCAGCTGGCTGCAGCTGCCCGGGATCAACGACCCGCGGCAGAGGAGGCGTCAGCGCCGGGCCAGGACACACCGTGACCCCATTTCCTGTTTTCCAGCCCTGAAAACAGCCCCAGAGCCTGAGCAGAGGGGAAGGGTGGCAGCTCTTCATTGGGCCAGCGTGTGGTGCCCATGGAATGTGTCATTGTGTGTTTATCCTGCAGAAAAGGAGGCTCAGGAGGGACCTTGTGGCTCTGCACGGCTCCTGACAGGAGGGGACAGCCATGAGAGGAAATGGCCTCAAGCTGTGCCAGGGGAGGGTCAGGTTGGACAGCAGCAGGAATTTCTTCATGGAAAAGGTTGTTAAAACATCAGAACTGCCCCAGGAGGTGGTGGAGTCCCCATCCCTGGAGGTGGCACTCAGTGCTCTGGGCTGGTGACAAGGTGAGGACCAGGCACACCTTGGACTTGATGGTCATGGAGGGCTTTTCCAGCCCCATGATTCCCAGCATGGCTGTGCCCCACAGGGGTGTCCATGGGGAGAAGCACCCATGGCCAGGAAGGTGTTTGTGCCCTGGGTGTTCTCCTGCTGCTTTCCTTGCAGAAATCCTGCAAGGAGCTCCTGGTTGTGCTTCCCAGCGTGGAAAGTCACCTGTGGTGAGGGGAGGAGGTGGCAAAGAGGGAGCAGAAGAGTCCTGCGCTGGGTTTAAAGATAAATCTCAAGCCCCACAGAAGTGCAAACCATCATTTTCTTTCCTGCCTCAGGAATGTGTGGCAGCCCCAGCTCCATGTGCTGAGCTCCAGCCTGATCCCAGCCTGTGGAAGAGCTGCTCTCCCCCCCTCTTTCCTGAAATGAGGAAAGAAAAGTGGATTTAGTTTGTTGTCGAAGGTCAGTGTCTGGAATTCCTCCTCCCTCCCCCCTCCCAGGATGTTTTTGTGTAACACACTCTGACTCATGGAAGTCAAATGACTTGGCCTGGGAGCTGCCTCAGCACAGGATTCTGGCACAGGCATCCCGTGCTTGCCCCTCGTGCTGGGTGAGAGTTTTGCAGCTCCTCCAGGGCTGCTGGAGCTGTGGGGCTGCTCCTGCTCCCCCAGGCTGGTCCCAAACCCCGGGCAGGGCTGGGATGTGTCTCTGATCCAGGTGCTGAATGCCTGCTTGGGTGTGCATGGGGAGCACCAGAGCACAGGGCAGATCAGAGGGAGCAGCTCCTGGTTTGTCCTCTTGGTTTGTCCCCGTCTCTGAGGAGCTGGGATGGGAGTCCCCAGCCCGTCCTCTTCCTCCAGACCTGGCTGCAATCCAACCATCCCGGCTTATAACACATTGCAGCTGCTTCTGCAACACTGGTGATCGTCTGCCCAACAAAATCACAACAAAACTTTATTTTTGGTTCTGTTTTGCCTCAGAAAGTGAGAAACTTTGACAAAACTCATATGGAATGTGCTCTAAGTGGTTTCCAAGTCCAGTCAGCTGCTAAGAAAACCAGCTTTAAAAAGCTTTTAAATTTGCTTCCAAAGTGGAACCTGTTATTTTCAGAACAGCAGGAACACCCTGTCATTTTTAGTTAATCCTGGGATTGCTGGCATTTCAAAAAGTGACTTCAGAGCTATTAATGAAATAACAAAACACCCCCTCCTGCATCACCACAGGGCAGATGGGAGGCACTGGGCTGCCTGCAGCAGGGGAAGTGGGATAACAGTCACTTGAATCCAGCAGATTTGGTCTGTGCATCTTTGTCCTCATGAATATTTATAGAAAAGCGAATTTCTGACCTGCAAGGCCGCATTTCCACGGCAACCCCGCTAGGCCTCGTCTCCATAGCAACCCCGCTAGGCCGCGTCTCCATGGCAACGCCGCCCTCCCGGCCGCCGTAGCCCCGCCCCTCGTGTCACATGACCGGAAACGATGGAGGCGGCCAAGATGGCGTCTCCCAAGAGCGCCCCTAAAGACGCGCAGGTACCGCGGGGCGCGAGGGGATCCGGGCGGCACCGGGAGGCACCGAGGGCTCGGAGGGCTGAGCGGTGCCTGTGTCCCCCCCGCAGGTGATGGCGCAGATCCTCAAGGACATGGGCATCACCGAGTACGAGCCGCGCGTCATCAACCAGATGCTGGAGTTCGCCTACAGTAAGCGGGGCCGGGCGGGAAGTGCGCGGGGAAGCCGCGGGTAGAGCAGGGAAGCGGTGTTGGGGGCTGGGAAGCGGTGTGTGGGACTGGGAAGCGCTGTGTGGGGCAGGGAAGTGTTTTGCGGGGCAGGGAAGTGTTGTCTGGAGCAGGGAAGCGCTGTGTGGGGCAGGGAGTGCTCTGTGAGTCCGTGTTTCCGCGGGGGCTCCCCTGTCAGACCCGGTGACCACGGAGATCTTTTCCAGCTGTAATTCTGTGACTCTTTAATCACAGAATCACAAACCCAGCATGGTTTGGGCAGGGGCACCTTCCTCTATCCCAGGGTGCTCCAAGCCGTGTCCAGCCTAGCCTTCGACACTTCCAGGGATGCCGGGGCAGTCACAGCTGCTCTGGGCCCCTGTGCCAGGGCCTGGCAGGGAAGAATTCCTTCCCTTTATCCCGTTATCCTGTCAGTGCTGCCCCGGGCGCTCTGAGCAGTACCCGCAGAGGTTCCAGTGCCAGCCAGGACAGAGCAGGGTGGGGCTGGGGAGTGTTTCATGAATCTCAGAGCCCGTTTCCCCCAGGATACGTCACCACCATCCTGGAGGACGCCAAGATCTACTCGAGCCACGCCAAGAAGTCGAGCGTGGACGCGGACGACGTGCGGCTGGCGATCCAGTGCCGCACCGACCAGTCCTTCACATCGCCCCCGCCCCGCGACGTGAGCCGGCTGCCACGGGGACATGGGGATGGCACGGGGACATGGGGGTGGCAGCAGGACATAGGGCTGGCGCAGGACACGAGGATGTGGCCAGGACACAGGGATGTCATTGGGATACGCGGATGTCAGCGGGACATGGGTGTCACTGGGACACGAGGCTGGCACAGGACACAGGGATGAGGCCGGTACATAGGGATGTCACTGGGACACAGGGATGTGGCTGGGACACGGAGATGAGGCCAGGACATGGGGATGTGGCCAGGAAACAGGGATGAGGCCAATACATAGGGGTGTCACTGGGACATAGGGATATAACCAGACACAGGGATGAGGCCAGGGATCTGACTGGACACAGGGATGTGGCTGGGACACTGGGATATCACTGGGACATGGGGATGAGGAAGGGACACGGGGATGTCACCAGGACACAGGGATGTGCCCAGACACACTGGGATGTCTGTCAGTAGAACACAGGGGATGCCAGTGGGGCACAGGGATGTCACCAGGACACAGGGGTGTCAGTGGGGCACAGGGACGTCACCAGGACACAGGGATGTGACCAGACACAGGGGATGCCAGTGGGGCACAGAGATGTGACCAGACACAGGGATGTCACCAGGGCACAGGGGTGTCAGTGGTGCACAGGGGTGTCACCAGGGCACAGGGGTGTCACCAGGACACAGGGGTGTGCCCAGACCCGGGGCTGTGGCCGTGTCTCTGCAGTTCCTGCTGGACATTGCCCGCCAGAAGAACCAGACGCCGCTGCCGCTGATCAAGCCGTACTCGGGCCCGCGGCTGCCGCCCGACAGGTACTGCCTGACTGCCCCCAACTACCGCCTGAAATCCCTGCAGAAGAAGGTGAGGATGGCTCAGGGACTGGGGATGCACCCCTGGGTGGGTGGGAGTGGTGTTAAATTGCAGTTTTCCACAGCTCTGAAAGGTGGGGGTGAATATTGGCCTGTGCACGCCAGCTCGGAGGTCTCCAGGCTGGGTTTGCGATTTGTTGTTGGTTGATTTTAAATGGAAATTTTGAAATGTGGGAAATTTTTAAAATGTGGGAAAATTTAAAGTTTGGGAGTATGGTAGTGTTAAAGAAATACTGCAAAATCCCAGAATCACTGAGGCTGGAAAGGCTCTCCAGCATCATCAAATCCAACCTGTGCCCAGTCCCCACCAGAGCACTGAGTGCCACATCCAGTCATTCCCTGGGCACCTACAGGGATGGGGACTCCCAACACCTCCCTGGGCAGCCCCTTCCAGTGCCTGCCCACCCTTTCCCTGAAGAAATTCCTCCTCATGTCCAGGATAAACTGTCAGGTTTAATGTCAGGTTGTCAGAGGCACAAGTCAGGCTTTGGTGTAGATATTAAAGAGTACTTTTGACATCTACCTCAGTTGTTTCTGCTTTAGAGGGAAAATATTTCCTTTGCTGGGAAGCCCTGAATGCCTGACTTTGGGGGGACTTTCCTGTTTATTCCAGGCCATTCCCTGATTCCCTGGCTCTCTCCCTACAGGTCTCCTCCACAGCAGGCAGGATCACAGTCCCTCGCCTGAGCGTGGGCGCCGTGAGCAGCAGGCCCAGCACTCCCACTCTGGGTAGGGAACAGCTCCACAGGGGATTCCCACCTTCCTTTTAGGAAGGAAAAATAAAGAGGAATAATTTAAAACACTTTGCAGCCTCTGAGGGAATGTCAGGGATTGCCTGACCTTATATTGTTTGACAGCATCAGAAAGTTAATTTTGTAAATTGATCTTTATTATTACAATAATATTTAAGTGTAAATGCATTACAGGTGTTCTGTATTTGTGATAAAGTCTTTATTTAACAGATTATTCAAGAACTTCACTAAAATTTAGGCTTAGTTTCCTCAGTGTCAGTATGATGCTGAATTAAATAGCAGTGGGGAAATATCCATTTTTAAAAGGATCTTAAAACTTACAGCTATGCCCTAAAAATTAGTGTGTTTATAGTCTGGAATTCTGTAGGGCTGGGATAAATGCAGGAAAATGAGCAAATGTGCAGCTCTGATGGAAATGGAAATCTGTTCCTTAAATCTGGTGTGTTTGTGTTCCTGTGCATTCCCACTGTGTCTAATAATTATTAATATTGTTAGTAATAATATCATTAACATAATAATTAATATAATAATAATATGTTAACAATATAATAATAACAACATTAATAATAATATAATGGTAATAATAAATAATAATATAGTCATTATTAATAATATTAATAATGATTCCATTTGGGAGGGAGTTGTAGGAGTGTTTCTGGATTTATTTTGGTTTCTTTTGGTGGTTTGTGTGGAACCCAGGCACGCCCTCAGCCCAGACTGTGTCGGTGTCAGCCAAGGTGGGCGCGCCGGTGTCGCTGGCGGGGCAGCGCTTCACGGTCCAGATCCCGTCCTCACAGCCTGCTGGGAAATCAGGTATGCTGGGGTCCCTGGGGCTGGAACAGGGATAACCACACAGCCACAGCCTGCTTGGGCTGCCAGGGAGGAGCTCATCCATCCCACCCCCTGCCGTGTCCAGAGAGAGCTTCCATGCTGGCCTGGAACACTGTCAGGGATGGGGCAGCCATGGCTGCTCTGGCCAAGTTGATGTGGGAATTTCTCCCCCTGTCCTTCATTGCAGGAACTTCCAGTGTTAATTCCCATTCCCAGCACAGCAGTGGCAGCCAGAACATCCCCATCCTGGGCAGCTCCTCCCTCCCTGGCTCCTGTTTCCCTCTCCCCCTTGTGTCCTCACCCCTCCCTCCAACATTTCCCCATCCTCCCTCTTGGGATGAGCCTGGAATAACTCAGGGATTGCTCCAAGCTTTCAGTGACCCCTTTCCATGATTCCCACAGCCACTCCCACCACGCCCACGGTGCAGAACGTCCTGATCAACCCCTCCCTGATCGGCCCCAAGAACATCCTGATCACCACCAACATGGTCCCGCCCGGCGCCGCCGACCCCAACCCGCTCAAGAGGAAACACGAGGAGGACGACGACTACGACGCCTTGTGAGGGCCCTCAGCCTTTCCCTGGGATTCATGGAGCCTTTCCCTGGGATTCATGGAGCCTTTCCATGGGATTCATGGAGCCTTTCCTGGGGGATTCAGGGAGCCTTTCCTGGGGGATTCGTAGAGCCTTTCCCTGGGATTCAGGGAGCCTTTCCTGTGGGATTCGTAGAGCCTTTCCCTGGGATTCATGGAGCCTTTCCATGGGATTCAGGGAGCCTTTCCTGTGGGATTCAGGGAGCCCTTCCATGGGATTCACAGAGCTCATCCCATGGGATTCATGGAGCTTTTCCTGGGGGATTCATGGAGCCTTTCCATGGGATTCATGGAGCCTTTCCTGTGGGATTCATGGAGCTTTTCCTGGGGGATTCAGGGAGCCCTTCCATGGGATTTACACAGACTCCAGGGGGTGGGAATGGGCAGGAAGGCCCCGTTTGGGCCTTGGGAGTGTGGAAATAAAGTGCAGAGTGTTTGTAACCCGGTCTTGGTGTCTTGTGCACACCTAGGGGAGGGAGCAGGGGCTTTTATATATATATTTCTATATATTTTCCATATTTTTAATGTACTTTTATATTACTTTATATATACACACTTATATATATTGCTTATATATATACATATATATATGTTTCATATATATGTGTATATATGTTATATATTTATCATATACACACACATGTAATTGCCTTGTACACTCAAAACTCTCCCAGACACTTTTTAATATATATACATTTGTCTATCCACATAGATATTTATATATTAATGTATATATGTATGTGTGCACACATACATAAAATATATATAGTGTGTAGAGAGAATACAGAGTAGTTAATTATGCAAACAAACACTTCATATATAAATTGTATTTCATGAATTAAGTACACATTCTAAAATTACAAAATCCTGTGCTATATAATGTGAAACATATATATTTTATATAATAATATATAATATTGTTATACAAAATATATATATATATAATATATAATATAATTACATAATATTATTGGGACAATCTTCTGTTAGGGCCTAAGCCCTCAGAACTTCCAAGTTCATTTAAATCACTGGGAAATACTTTACAGCTCTCAAGGCCTTCAGACTTGGAAAGCAGAGTGATTTTGGGGATTTTGGGGATTTTGGGAAGGAATTCTTCCCTGTGAGAGTAGTAAAGCCCTAGCAGAGGATGTCCAGAGAAGCTGTGTCTGTCCCATTCCTGGAAGTGTCCAAGGCCAGTTTGGACAGGGCTTGGAGCAGCCTGGGATGGTGGAAGTGGATGATCCTTAAGGCCCCTTCCAACCCAAACCAGCCTGGGATTCCCTAAATTGGCAAAGCCCTCATTCAACAGGTAAATAAAGAGAATTCTCAAGTCAGGGAAACTGCTGCCCAAATCCCACATCCCTGTACATGTCTCAGGGAAGGGCTGGGTCACACCCATTGGCAAAAGGGAAAAAATAAATTTAACAAATTTCCATTTATCAACTTCTCTTCCTGCTGACATTCATAACTTAGGGCTGAGGGCAAGGAAAAGCAGCAGGAACTTGTTTGGGGTGTCTGGACAGAAAGACCTGAGCAGGTCCCAGTGACAGCAACTACTGGACTGGTTTTAAGACAAAAGTTAAGCACAGAGAGCCCAGGGGAGGCTTGGGGGGCGTTGTGCACAATAATTCCAACTCCAAGTCAGGTTTATTTAGTAACTCCTTTATTGAAATCACAAACCAGAGTTAAAATTCCTACATTATTCACATAAGTCAGGTTTCTAAGTTCATTGAATAAACACAGTCCAGCGGCTAAAGGGGCCAGAAAAACCAGCAGCTCTGAACTGCTCAGGCTAAGACTTCAGTCAGGGCCTTCTCACTCCACGGCTCCCCCAGGGCAGCTGGACAAGTTCCTTCAGGCTCATGGGAAGAGGCAGGAGCAGAGCTCCAGTGCAGAGACAAAGCTCTCAAGATTTCAGGTGAAACCGTACCCAGCGTTCACAGCTCAGCAGGAGGGAGGGAGCTGGGAACACCCACCTGGAAAATCACCTCCATCCACTCCAGGAATTTCAGAGGAAAAATTCTTAACCCCCCACCTGGCCCCAACACACAAATATTTACAGAGACATAACAAAGAAAGAAGTTTGGCTCCCTTGCTGAGGGCAGGAGCTGCTGCTCCAGCAGGAGAATCCAACTCCCTCAAAAATCACCAGGAATGTGGCCTAAAGGGATGGGAAAAGCTCCAGGACAGGTAAACTACTCCTTGATGGGGGTGCAGCCTGAGAAGAAGCTGATGTTGCTGCTCAGCATCCTCTTCTTCCTCCTCCCAAAGGGGTTCTGGTTCTCCTGGGACTCCTCATCCCTCCCGAGCAGGGAGGCAGCAGTGCTGGGAATCTTCAGGAGCACCTCCTGCTCTGTGAGGTCCTGCAGGACCTGGGGGAAAGCAAGGGACAATCTTTGGAGTTAGTCACAGCTGGGGTGACCCACCAGAGGCAGCAGGACACCAAGTGCCAGGCCAACTTCAAGAGTTGCTTTTTTTTACTCGAGTCAGGAAAAAAGACAAAATTTTTGACAAAATATCAAGATGCAGGAGGCAGAGACAGCAGTTGGAATAGTGGGCTCCCATGGGATACGAGAATTTGTTTAGCTGAGGTGAAATGAGATGTGCCAGGTCAGAGAGGTCACTGTGAATGTGGACAGACAGGATTTTTATCCTGCAAACTCCTCACTTCCCCTCTCTCCTTGCTGAAGGTGCTGCAGGGAAACGTGGCAAGCTCATGGCATCATTTCAGTGTGGGAACTGAGGAATTCAGCACACTCTCAGCTTCCACACGAGCTGCCTGGAGCTGTGCAGAGTTTTCCAGCAGCAGCTTCTCCTCTGGGGTGATTTCCCTCCAAGACCCTGACTCAGGAGCTCTGCTCTCCCCTGGGAATACCTTGTTGGTTGGAGTGACACACACGGGCTGGAAGAAGGTCTCTTCTGCTTTCACCTCCGTGGGGTCTTCCAGCTTCAAGGACCCCTCTGAGTCCCTTTTGTGCTCCTCACATGTTGTGGTCTCCTGAGGGGCAGCAGAGGGTGAAGCTCTTACAGAACATCCTTCCCTTCCCACCACAGCCCCCTGCTCTCCAGCTGGGAAGTTTTCCACAGCACAGGATGCTGCAGCTCAGACTAGGCACTAATATTTAGAGCACTATGGGATGTCCCTGCTCCACATCTCAAAATTCCCACTAGGAACATCAGTTTCTCATGGACCTTCCTGCTGCTACAACCCCCTCCCCCAAACCATCCCTTCCATTCTTAAAAAGAAATCTGGGAATGAGTCAGGGTTTGGTGTTGTCTGAAGCCAAAGACAAAACTTTAATTTATTTAGTCAAAAAGGAAAAAGGAAACTTTTTATCCTTAGATTTGAGGAAGAGAAGTGGGAACACGAAAATCTTTGCTGTGAATCTCCAAAATTCTGTCCTGATAGGCAGAGTCTGGTCCTGCAGTGGAAAATTTTCCTCAGTTACCAGAGAGGCACTAATTAGTGACATTGACAGAGTTTCAGCAAAGTGCACTTGCTCTGCCTGGACAAACTATGCTTGTGTGGGAATTATCCCTTCCTCCAGCTTTGCCCCTGCCCACATGCAGCCCCTGTGCCCCCCAGAGGCAGCAGCACTCACCAGGCCCCGCTCCCTGTTCCTGCACGTGGCCGCGGCGCAGCTGCAGCCGTCGGTGCATCCCAACTTCTGCCTCCTGCAGCCACACTGCCTGTTCCCACAGCGGCCCTTGCACGAGCACTGGCAGGGAGGGAAGGGGGATCCAATGGCCAGGATGCTCCTGGAATGCTCCAGGTCCTGCCAGCTGTGGCATCTCAAGGACAGCGACAGCCCCAAGCTGCCCCTTGTGCCATTTCACTGCATTTTGCTACATCCCAGAATAATTTTCCTCCTAATATCCAGAATAAAATCCTTCTACCTACAGATCCATCTTCAGGATCTACAGGAGAAATACCTTCAGTTACCCAGTGCCTGACTTGAGGTTATGCCAAAGGATCCCAGTCTCTGGGCCACACTTCCACAAAAAGAGGGAGTCCCCACCCCAAAAGCCTCAGGAATTTTTTGAGTCACAGGCTGAAGCTCCAGACTGACACAGACAGATGGAAGCTGAGGCTCTGTCAGGACTGCAAGCTGCAGGTTCCCAAAGGAAGCAGGGATCCACAGCAGGCCATCCTTTTTTTTGTTTGTTTTCCCCCCTAAAATTGGCTCCCTGGATGGATGTGGCTGCTGTTGGGGCTGTTCCTAAAGCAGAGGCCAGCTCAGACACAGGCAGCAGGACAGAACATGGGAGAAAGTGACTTGGACAGGGAAAACCTGTCCAGGAAAGTCTTGCTGACTGCAGACAACCTTGGCTGTGTCTGTGGCAATGTCCCAAATATCCCCAGGCACCCAAAAAACCCATTCCTGCCACTTAGAGAGCAGTGGGGACACCACACCTCACAGCTCCATCCCAACCCCTGCACACAGCAAGTGATTCCCTAACAGACACTGGATCAAGGGCAGCTGGATCTTACCCCCATGAGGTTTTTCCTGGTTCCTCTGCCTGCTTTCCCAGGAAGCCAGTCAGAATCCTCCAGCTCCCCAGGGTCAGAGAGCAGATCCTCCACATCCACCTCAGGGCTGGGCGCTCGGGGCTTGGCCGTCGTCTGCCGGCGGCACTTGGGCTGCAACACAGGAGCACCAGGGGTTAGGCCACCAAAAACCAGCTCTATTTCATTAATAATATTAATAATGATTACATTTTAATAGGGTTTTATTAGGGTTTTCAGAGTCCCTCACAGCCAAGAAGGTTGTGGGGTGAAGGAAGGAAAAAAAAGATCCAATTATCAGGATTGAAATTTAAACTACTGATGACAAATCCTTGGAAGTCTGAGTTGTTGACACATCACATGACAAAAAACAAATGTCACACTCCTGTCCAAAGAGTTTTTAATAATTTCTTCCTCCCAGCACTAAGATTTGGCTCCATGCAAAGCAGCAAAGTTGGCTGTGAAACACGTGCCTTGCTCCATAATTTAAAGACTGGGCATGTTACAGAAAAACAATCTGGATTGTGAAGGAGGGTACAGAGTCAGAACTACAATGAGGTTTGGGGGTTTGTTTGCCTTTTTTTTTTCTTTTAATAAAAAAACTAATGCAAGGCATTTGAGTCTGCTGGAAAGGACTGAATTAAATGAGCAGAATTTCAATCAGAGAACAAGTGCTTGGTAAAAGCAGCTTAGGAGAATGAAAACCACATTATCAACAGCCAAGATGAACTCTGGCAAAGAATTCAGGTGCAACACAATCTGTGCAGCCTCTTACTTTGGGTGGAACATAATCAAAAGAAGAGTCTGGAGACTCAGGTGGCCTTTGCTGGATGTGCTGGATCTTCTGGCCACTGGCAACTTGGAGGAGCAGCAGTTTCTGTCAAAAGGGACAAGAATTAGCTCTGCAAAATCATCAAACCCAGCTGCCACGAGGCTCTGGTGTCTGTACAAGGCTCTACCTGTTTCAGAGTGTCATTTTCCCGGAGGAGTTCCTGGTTCTTCTCACAGATCTCTCTCATTTTTTTCAGCTCTTCCTCCTGTTTGCAGGACAAGAGGAAATTTGTTTCATTGCAGATAAAGAAGAGAAAATCCCCAGGGTTATTCCAGCCTGCACAGCAACCACCTCATGCAGGCTTCTGCAAAGGGAACACAGAATCCTTCTCCTAATTCCACACAATCCTTCTCCTAATCCCAAAGGATCCCAGCCTCCCCCAGCCCCTGCACCTGGAACCGCAGTCGCTCCTGCAGTTGTTTCTCCTGCTCGTTCAGGGAATCTTCCAACCTCTTCTCTGCTGCTTCCTTCTGCTGGAATTGGCTGAGCAGGTACAGAACCTAGAAATAAACAGGGAATAAACAGGGGTGAATTCCTGAAAGGAGCACTTGGCATCAAAGTCCAGGCTCAGGGAAATTTCCTGCCACTTCCAGCACAATTCCACCCTGATCTATTTGAAAAGTGATTTTGTGCTCAGTTGTAACCTCCTCATTTAAAGCAGGAGGAAAGTTCCTGAATAAACCAATTTACTCAGGATAAATACAGAGATTTTGTTGGCTTTGAATGAACCATCTGCAAAAATCCAACAGAATTTGAGCTGATATTCAGCACCAGCTTCATTTCAGCACATCCCCCTTTGCCCTTCTCTCTGAGCAGACCTGGAGATCAGACTCCAAATTTCCACGAGCTGTGATTCACCTTTTCCTGGTGTTGCTGTTCCTGCACCAAAATCTGATTTTGGAGCTCTGCCTCCACCTCTGCCATGTGGTTTCTCTCTTCCATGAGCATCTTCTGCACATCAGAGCAGCTGGCCTGGCTCTGCTGCAGGCTGCTCTGCAGTTTGCTCTCCCGCACTTTGGAGGAGACCAGCTGGAAAACAAGAGCAAGGCATGGCCTGGGACAGGGATTCCCTGCTGGGACAGGGATAAACCAGGGAGCTGAGGGTCTTGTTCACTGTTCTGAATTCACCTCCCTTCCTGCAGCACTTGGAATATTTTCCTTTTCACCCTTCTCCTTTGATTTCCAAGCACCAGGGAACAAGAGGTAATTTTGTCCTTCAGTTGCTCTTTCCCAGATCCCACAATACTCCAATTTTTCTTTTTTCCATCTCAATACCAATTCCACTGCTTCCCTGCTTGTTCAGGAAGTATTTTAGATACTTTTTCTTCTCTTCCACTTTTGAAATTTGCCTTTTCCCTTTCCTATGCAAGCATCCAGACCCTCATCTATTCCATCCCCCTCTTCCCTGCTTTTGAGATTTCACTCCCCCATGCAGGTTACTTTAATGCAAACTTGAGAAGGGAACAAACCTCATCCATTACAAGAAGGCTCCACTCAAATTCCTTTGGTCACTTCCTGTTATTTGTGGCTAAGCAGACTTACAGCCTTTGTTTTCAGGGATAAAAGAGGAAAGCCCAGGGTTTACCTCTGCCAGGAGATACTTCAGAGCACATTTGGCCTCCAGGAGGGTGGCAATGCTGTCCCAGTGCTGCTTGGCCCGATCTCCATTGTCTGCATCCAGGAGTTTCTGCTGCAAATCTGCTATCTGGGCACTCCTGGGGAAGAATCCATGGATTTGGGGTTATAACACAGGAAAAAACCAGGGCTGGTTTCTGGGCTTATGTGACTGTTCCCAGAATATTAAATAAAACAGTATAAATTGAGATTTTTGCTGCTCAGTGGAGCACCTGGAGCCTGCATTGCTTCCCTGGGGAGTTCTGCCTCCACTCCACATTCCCAAATTAAAGTGGAGGTTTTTCCCCCAGAGGTGATAACTAACAGCTCAAAACACTCAGTCCAAGTGCCTGAGCATTTTCCCCACATTCTGGAAAAATTCCAGATAGGAAAACCCACTGAAAGGGGTTTGGGGGTTTCACCCCCTGAAAAGCCATTTTCAACTTGTTTGGCCTGTTTGCCAGTAGATACTTGGCCAAAAACCATTCCTCCATGTCTTGCACCATTTGTTATAAATCCTTCTGATGGATGGGGTGTTGGGACCCCCTTTCCTTCCTGAAACATCCTATGAACCCCAAGAATAGGAAATTCTTGGTTCTGTAAAAATGGATTTTTGCATCAAATTTGGCATTTTGGGCTTGAACAAAACAAAGACAAAACTTCAGATGTCACTCCCTATCACCCTGTGTATAAAGATGTGGATTCTTGGTGTAATTATATCTCAGTTCTATTTTCAGTTACAATTTACCATGGGGGATGTTTTTCATCTGTGGAGACACAGCTTGGCCACCCATTCCACCAAACACCAAAGGTGCTCCAGGTAGCATTGGAAGGCTTTCCTTGCTGACACCCAGTGTAAATATGATTAAAGACCACAGATGCAGAGCAAAAAGGGTTGTCCATCAGTATGAATCAGACTGTAAAGATGATCTTGAAACTTGGAGTTTTGGAAAAAGATTTTCAGCATCTCTATTTTCACCCCAATTTGATTGGCAGTGGCTCTAAAACAATTAGATGGGTTAGAGTGCTGGTTAAGCAAGCACAGCAATGCAACTTCTCTTGTACTGGGTGAGAAGGCTTTCCCTCATCATTGCAGTGCCAGTCTGTGTGGATGAGCACTGGGGCAGTGCCTTACCTGAGCTCCATCTCTGTTTCCAGGCTCTCAATCTGCTTGGAGACAGAGACATCCGTGTCCAGAGCCTGCAGCTCAGCCAGGCAGTACGTGCGCCTCTGCAAGCACAGCACACAGGGATGCAGGGCAGCAACAGGGGAGGAAATCACACTTTTACAGATATTCCAGCCAGGAAAGCCTCCAGGCTTCTCCCCAAAGCTTCAGTTCCATTGTTCCTCCCCAAAAGCCTGTGCTAAGGAGAGTGAGCCACTCACATCCCTCAGAATCCTTGAGGTTGGAAAAGCTCTCCCAGGGCATTGAGTCCAACCATTCACCCAACACTGACGGGTCACCCATGTCCCCAGGTGCCACATCCAGATGGTTTTTGGACACTTCCAGGGATGGTGATTCCACCACTTTCCCTGGACAGCCTGTTCCAAAGCCTGACTGCCTTTTCAGGGAAAAAAATTTCCCAAATTCCTTGAAGTAACAAGTTCCTTCAGCACCTCTTGTCCCTGACATTCAGAGGATGAAAACATTAACCCTTTCTCCCAGAAAGGGTGGGATCCATCCCCACCTTCTGAGGGAACAGGCCAAGTAGGAGAGAGAAGAATGAATCCAGTATTGCAGAGCAGCCAGAGGAGTGGGGTGGGAGAAGAGGAATTTCCCTCTTACCCGCAGCTTTGGAGGGGGGTTTTCTCCAGCATCTTTCTTCTCTTTCAGCTGAAGGAGCTCTTTTGCAAGGATTTTCCTGTCCTCCAGCAGGTCTGCCAGGTGTCTTCGAGCTTCCTCAGTGCTGACAAGAACCTCGACTTCGTTTGCAAGCCAGCTCTGGAAAAACAACCCCCAAAACCCAGTGGCTGAGCTCAGCTCCAGGACTGAACCCTTCTGAATAATCCCACTGCAATTCCCACCAAGGCCAGCAGCACCCACCCCAAATCCCAGTTTGCCCAGTGTAGGGATGCAAAACCACTGTTACCCACCTTAATTCGTGTAGCAATTCCTTCCATGCCCCGATTTTGGGTCTCCTTCCGTTTATCTGCCACCTCCTTCTGCCTCTGCAGAGCATCCTTGAGGCGTTTGTTGGCAGCTGCTGCCTGGAAAAGATTCCACAAGGAGCTGAACAGGGACTGCAAATCATCTGCTACAGCTGGAAACACCAGGGATTCCCAGCCCAGGGCAAACACTGGGACAGTGACAGCACAAGGTTAATAAATCTCAAGTTATCCTGGTTTAACTCAAGGATTCCTGCTCTTAATTTATTTCCTTTGCTGCCATTCCTTCTTTAAAAGAAAAGCTCCTCCTGTGCCTGAAGATAGAAGAAAACACCCAAAATGAGAGGTTGAAGATGAATTTCTTTTACAAAGCCATCCTGAAAGGATTCTGAACTGCAACCTTGTAGATCCACCACCCAAACTCATTCCCCACTTCCAACCTTGGGCATGGATTTGCCACCTGGCCACCCAGAGCCACCTGGTCTTTAAGGAGCAAATTTAACTGGGATCCCTCCAAAGCAGAAATGGGGATTTCTCTACAGTGAGAATATTTTTTTCCCAGCCTCTAAACTTCCTTTCACAGGTTTCTGTGTATCCTGATCCTTCCTCCAGCCCCACTTGGCAGACTTTAGGGATTGGTTGGGATGTCCAGGAGATGTTGGCTCCTCACCTCCTCTGTTTTGCGCCGAAGGACGTTGGCCTGCTTCTGGAAATCCCTCTCCAGCTTGAGGAGCTCATATTGTCTCTTACGGTCCTGCAAGGAGAAACAGCTGCAAAAGTCACATTTTCCACGACAAAGGAAAGGTTGCAGCCCCAAAATTCCAGCCTGAGCACCCCAGGGCAGTGAGGGGCAGCAATTGCTGTGACACTCCAGGTGTTTTCTGGCCATTGCACTCAGCAGCTGGATTTTATTGACCTGCATTATCCATCCATCTGTCTTTGCAAGTTTAAAAACCTCCCATGCTGAGGCCAAACCCTACAATTGTAAATCCTTCAAATATTGACTAATTTTGCTGTCTGCTTTAGAGCAGAGTCACAGCTGTGGCAAGAGCTTGAAGATCTCCAGCCACAAACAAGTCAAGTGGTGAAAAGTGGCAGCCACACAAGCCAAGCTTCTCTTCAGAGCATTCCTAGCCCTTCCAAGATACCTCCCAGTTAAAGGAACCTTCAGGCATCCCTTTGGAGGGTGGAATAGACTGAGGGGCTTGTTTGCTCACCTTTTCCTTCAGCTGGATCACCTCCTTGTCCTTCTGCTGCTTCCACTGCCTGAATTTCTCAGTGTCCTCTTTCATCTGACGCATCAGCTGTACCCTTTGCTGCTTCATTTCCTGAAAGACACCAGGGGCTGGAAGAATTATCCAGGATTTACATCCTAAAGAGCTTCAACCTCCATTCCCCCCTGTGCCTGCCAGGTGTGGGGAGTGGCAGGTGGAAAATCTTGCTGTGCCCCCACTCAGGACACTCTCAAAATGCTAAAATACAGGGTTTTTTCTGGCAAAAGTAGAGGTGGCCTTTGAGTCATAAGTAAAATACATGATATTGTACTTAAATATTTGTATAATTGTTAATCCTAAGTAGAATATGTAAAAATGCCTATTTAAACATGTTTCTTTAATTAATAGGGGGAAATATAGGTGGCCTTTGAGTCATAAGTAAAAGATATGTATTATATAGGTGGCCTTGCCCTGATAAGTCCCAGCTGTTCTAACTGGGCTGCAGCTGTGACTAATGAAGATAACTGGGATAAAAGGGGTGGGTTGGCCAGCCAGGGAAATCCTTCTGGAAGAAGACCTTGAGGAGGGAGAGGAGTCTGCAGAAGAAGTCAGTGCTGTGAAGAGGCTGCCCACAAGAAATCACTGAGAAGTTATGGGACTTTTGAAATATGATGGCAACACATAGGAGAAAAACCAACACAGGCACAATTTAGGGAAATCAAAGAGAAATCAAATTATTTGTCAGAGGCAATGAATTAGAAATGTCAGAAGATACTTTGGACTTATTTTCCTTCCAAATCTCAGCCTATTGTAGTCATGTGGCCACAGGAATCTTGCCAAAAACTGCTATTTTCAGTCTGACTAAACAGAAAGGGGATTCCTGTCTGGGATCTGCTTTGCCCACACTGGCTCAAGTCAGAGGTGCCTGTTGGTTACCCTGATCTCCTGGTTCAGTTTGGACACTGTGTGCTCTGTGGATTCCTTCAGCTTCAAGAGCTTGGATTGCTCATTCAGCTTCTTCTTGAGCTCAGTAATTTGTGCTTCCAGCTCCTGGAGCCTTTTCCGGCGCCGCTCGCTCAGCCTGGAGAGGAACAACAACAAACCCAAATGTCACCTCTGCTGCTGCTGAAAGCCCACAGGAGGCTTCTCTGCAGCTCCTGGCACATTAAAGGGACATTTTTACACCAAAAAAGAGCTTTTACAGATGATGGAAGTGCAAGACATTGGATTTTCAGACACACTGACAGCCCCCAGAGCTGCAGGCAGAGCTGTCTTACTTGGCCTGGTTGATGTCTTTCTTTGCCATTTGCAGAGCAAGGATCAGCTCCTCCTTTTCCTTCTGCAAGTTGCTGACCTCCAATTCCAGATCCCTGATATTCGTCTAGAAAGGACAGGAAGAATAAATCTCCAAATAAAAACCTTGGAAAGAGACCCTGAGACAAAGCTTTAAGATTGAGAAACCTTGAAAAACCCAATTCCTTCACAGCAGGCTGCTAAACCACCAAATCCCAGAGCAGTGTGAGGGTCACAGGGGTTGGCCCAGCACACTCTGGAGCTTTGGTGGGCACAGAGTCACTGGGGCCATGTCCTGACTGAATCATTTCAGACATGGGAGATCCCTGCACAGCAGGTAAAACTGTCCAAGGGAGCAGGGACCCAGCTCATGGAATAAGCCCAGATCAGAACAGGCCCCTGAGGACAGATCTCCCTTCCCTCCCCAGCAGGAATTGGGGAAAACAAACTGACCAAGGAGGATTTCAGCCTTACCTCATACTGAGACTGAATGGGCCCCAGCTGAGTATCATTTTGAGACATCTTTTTGGCTAGGGCCTCTTTCAGAGTCAGGGCTTTGTTGAGCTCCAGCAGCTCCCTGGAGAGCTGTGCCTGGCGCAGGGCGTGTTGGGTGCTGAAGTCAGAGGCTCTCTTGGGTTCCTGGGCCACTTCTGCTCCCTGCAGGAACCACAGCCATGAGGAGAGGCCAATCCAAAGCTCCTGAATTGTTATTTCCACAGAGCACTTTAGATTCATTTTTATGTAAAAAAATTAGATATTCAGAAATGAGAACAGGTTCTTCACTGTGAACACATTGAGTTTGAAAGAGCACAGACAAGGGTGATGATTTATCAAGCATCTGGGTTAGAAAATGAGCAGGAGGGAGCTATAGGTGGCCTTGCCCTGATAAGTCCCAGTTGTTCTAATTACCAAAGAAGAACAGCCTTGCCTTTAATGGGCTGCAGCTGTGACTAATAAAGATAACTGGGATAAAAGGGCTGGGTTGGCCAGTCAGGGAAAGCCTTGAGGAGGCAGAGGAGCCCTGAGAAAGAAGGAACAATCTGCAGAAGGAGTCAGTGCTGTGGAGAGCTGCCCACAAGAAATCACCAGCAAAGTAAGGGACTTTTGAAATATGATGACAACAGGGAGCAGATAAAAGTGATGAGGAGATAAAACCATGCCCCAGTGAGGTGTGCACTGCTGAGCCCCTCACTTACACCTGGAGAATCCTGTTCAGAGTTTGGCAGCTCTGCAGCAGCTTCTGTGGCAGCAGCACTTTCACTCTGGTGGACAGAGAAAGAGAAAGTTTGGGTGAAAAGAGAAATATGAAATCAAATTAAGGAAATAAGAGTCTGTTGGCACACTATGGCAAAGCACAATGTGATTCTCTTCTGGCCAGAACCTCTCTGGAAAGAGGAGACTATCATCCTCCTCCTCAAGGAATGTGGGGAAACTCCTCCATGTCTAGTTGGAAAAAACATTCCTTGAAATCTTCCCTGAACTCCAGCACTGAGATAACAGTAAGAGGAGGAGGAGAGAACAGAGGAATGTCCAGTGAGGGAGAACTGAAATTCCTCCATTAGACAAAAGCATGGAAGTGTCTATTTAACAATCTCAGATCTCTGCAATTTGCATTGTCCATAAAAATCACCAAGTTTGGAACACTCCATGTAATTTAGGGACTGTAAATCCATGCCAAGCTCCTGTGTCAGGTTTTTCCATGTAAACTCCTCCTTCCCTTCACCCTAGGAGCAGCACAAGTGGCCTTTCTGCAGCATTATAGCACAACAGGACATTCTGAAGTGGATCTCAAGAGTCATTTCACATTTTAATTGCTGGGCTCCCTGAGGGAAGCTGTTGGAGTGGAATCCCAGATTTCCTGGGATTGTTGTCACAACTCTCTGGGTTCAGCCTTACCTGCAGCTCAGCCAGCACCTGCTGCAGGTTCCTGATCACCTCCACATTTTCCTTGAACTCTTCATCTTCCACGGTCTCCACCATCTTCTGCAGATCCAACTTGCACCTGGAAACAGGGGAACAAGTCCATGCTGAGTTTGTGCCAGGGAAGAACAACTTTCCCCACTCAACCTCTGAATTAATTCTGGATGAACAAACTCCAGCTGGTTGGATCCAGTTTATCCCACTGAAAACACTGAATTC